>NC_051154.1:174299616-174673108 GCF_013339745.2 Dermacentor silvarum
CGAAACGACCAGTCTCATTGACGGACACATATCCGCCTGTGACTGTCGGCACAGTGGAACCGTGATTTCTGTTCCCAAGCAGAAAATCTAAATCTTGTGTAAACGTTGCGACGAAAATTTCATTCAATTATTTAGCGTCGCGGAGCTTTCAATATGTCAACTGCGCGGGAAAACTACACTGTAAACGGAAATAACTCTCAGGTGGGAGTATAATGCTTGTCCTCTAGCGACCCCCCGGTTGGGAGTTTATTATGCTCCGAATGATCGGAGTATAATTTTTACTCCGTGCGGGCGGAATTTTTGCGTGGTGCCTTCGGAGTTTTTTTTTTTCTGTCATTTTTATTTTTTAGTTCGAGCTGGACGGAGTTTTTTCGAGGTGCACCGGGAGTATAAAAAAGACACGTCAATTTGCGTGGAGAATTTTATGTAGAGGCTTCGGGTCAAATTCCGAAATATACACACAAGCATAAGCCAAATTCTGCGAAACAAGTGAACGAGACCAAACAGACCAAGCAATACATAACACAAACATTTGAGAAACACCCGACGAAGAGCTGTGAAAGCCATCCAACGCACACTCGACACACAACAAGAAGCAACCCTGCCAGTATATATAGCCACGATAATGTGGGCCTCGAAACGGCCTAGCGAGCAGCTGTAGTGTTTTCAGAGTTACGACTCACAGGCTCGCACATATGAGATCGGTCTCTCTGAAAACAACATGAAACATAAATCCACACGGAACTGTTAACTTAGAATATTGAAAAAACAACGTTGAATGCCATTCCGTGAGCGCTGAAGCGACTTCGCACACTGCCGGCGTCCGCGGCCAAAAAGTAGTGCGTTAGTTACAGTACGCAAGAAAAATGTACGTGCGCGTGCTTCATGACAAAATTAGCTTCATGCGAAAGAATTGTGGCTGGATAACAATTTATTACATGTGAGCATGACATGTGAGCCTACGCAACACCGAAAATTGCGTAGTCATACATTTTTTGACCGCACTACTTGCTCCGCGTCCAAGCAATGTCTCTCGGCTGTGAAACGGAGCCAAATCAGTATGTTGGATGGAGCTGATGTTAATGCAATATCCGAAGCAACGAAGTGATCAAAACAGAACTGCGCGATAACGATTCAATTTACATCGCTCAGTATTAAGAAGCTTTATTGACAGTACGTACTTACGTCCTACCGTATTTCTTGGGCGAGGATATCCGTACACAGATTCATAAAAGAGTTGCTTGCACCACGGTCTAACTTACTGGCAGCACAGCACCGTGACGAACTCGGAATATGGCATTCATGTGCGGCTATCACGGACGTTGTCGCTCGAACCGTGGCTGCTGTTGCCATTGCTACGCGGCACTTTACACCGGACGTTGTCAGAATATACTCAAAAGGACATAAAAGTGGTATTGAACTCACTGAGGAACACAAGTCAAGGTCACGCAACACGGAAGCACAGCCAGAAACCCCAGCCGACATCACGAGTCAACCGGCAGCTTCGTGGTCACAACTAAGCCTTTTTCCGCACTTGAAATCGTTGCTCTTGCATTCATCGTTGCCAGCAGAGTGATCACAGCTAACGCACATGAAGATGAGATGCAGTGAGCTTCAGACAGGCCTATAACACTTTCTGGAAGGAAGTATAGGAAAGAAAATCGGCGAAACGCTGGCACGGAACGACACTTCACAGATGTAAACAAACCGTCAGCCATGAGCACCGCCGACTCCGCCGAACGCGGCCGGTCGCTGGCGCGGCGCACAGCCTTATGGGAAGCACCACGTGACCAACCTGTTCTGGCAGGGGAGTTTTTTTAAAACTCCCTGTGCGGAGTTCCCGGGGAGAACAAAATTTTGAAGGCGGAATAAAATCACGTCATGTCCGCCCTTATCCTCCCACAGGTTGTGAGCGGAGTGAAACGAGGGAATGCCGTTGTATTCCTCCCATACATCGGAATAAATATTGAAGGATGGGAGTATATAGGGCACATCACCTCGTTAAAATTCCCATGCGGGGGTATTTTCGTTTACAGTGTAGGATGCGAGCTTAATCTGGCAGCGTTTCGGACACGCATAGAAAGAAATTCCGTCGCAGATTTGCGGCTGAAAATGTCCTTCCGTTAACACGGGATCAATGGCTGAACGCGCCTCTATACCGCGGATGAGTAGTGAGCCAGATGCGCCGCCGTCGGGGCTGTTCGCTCCTTGTTTTTGTTGATGTGCTTGAGGCCAGGGAGGCCCACTTCGGCTGCTGCGTGTCGTTGCGAGAGGTCGCTATTGCGGCAGTGCTTTGCCCCCGAAACCCCACTGTTCGCAGCGTTCGCGTGCGCGGGGCTTATTATTATGTGCGCGCACTCTCCTCTAAACCTGCTGCATGCGTCCTGAACGCATCGGTGCCGTTGCGCCCTCGTCGGTTGCGGTCGGGTCCCTGTTCCGTTGCGTTTCTATTGATGCGAGCGAAGTGCGTGGAATGGTCTGTTTGTTTATCTTTATTTTTGTTGTTATTCATCGGTCGACTCGCTTCCTCGTGTTTGATGTGCTCCCTTTCGCGGAGGCGTGACCGCTCGATTCTTCTTTTCCAATATCGTCAGCCTTGCTCGGTTGATGAAAGGACGAGAGAGCGAGCGAAAGATGAAAAAGAATAAATAGGGCCAGTATAAACACAACACTGCCAGCTCGCGCCAGCGCAGCCCGCTTCGTCCTTCAGAATACGAGATCAATACACTTTCCGTCTCGTACCAATGCGGTCGATCTCGAGCCCGCCTGTCCGTCAGGGGTGTTTGCCCGAGCTGTTATAGGAGCTGCCTTGTGACGACGTTGGTTTGGTCATTAAAAAAGAAATAGTGGAGGGAAAAGTGTGTGTGTGTGTGTGTGTGTGTGTGTGTGTGTGTGTGTGTGTGTGTGTGTGTGTGTGTGTGTGTGTGTGTGTGTGTGTGTGTGTGTGTGTGTGTGTGTGTGTGTGTGTGTGTACATGTATGTGTATGTGACGAGCAGACATGGCACACTGTTTCATCATAAATTCCTAGCAAATATAGCTTTAGAAAGCCACGCTAGCGAGTTTCGTCGTTTGTTTATCGCACTTCTGTCGGTCTCGATCGGCTCGCCATTGTTTGTTTTGATGGCGTCGCACCGCTGTTTAGTTCATATCAGCTCTGCGACTTTCACGAAATTGAAAATCTAATGTTTAGGAAATACGAAGCGAGCGACTGTCACACCATGGCCGATCGTCGCTTTGCCGCCAAATATACTCTCGGCGGGCAGCCTGAATACGCCGTAATTTGAAACAGGCTCAGTGATTTCGCCGAAGATATGCCGAATGCGCCCTAATTTCGAACATTTCGAGCATTCATATTTTCACTTCGGCAAAATCGCTTTCAAATACCGACGATAATTCACAGGTGATGCTTGTAAGTTGGAGTGCGCGGACCCTTCATGCATATATTACAGCGCGTAGCGCACAGCGCGGGCACCCATATATGCAGCCGCGCAGCGAGTTGCCGCTGCTCTTGCTGAAGCGGACGGTGCGCCCGGGCGACCGCTTATGAGCTTTACATTGTTTACAGCGGTTGGCTATACCGGCATGCGAACGGCACCATTCGTAGGCACGGAGGGAGTTAGCTAAGCGGGCACGGCAGAATGATACGGCCATAGCCACAGGAAATCTATTTCTCGCGTACTTTAGGAACTGCGTCGTCGGAAGTTCCTCCGTGTTACACCATAGAGAAAGGAATTGAAGAGCGGACACTCCCATAGAGCCCGGCGGCCGAATTGACTGCAGCGCGTCAAGCGATCGTTATCAATACCTGAACCACACTTCCGGTGTTGGACGCGCGCGTTTTGAACGCTATAGCTGGCACGCGTTACGTGGGCTGCGCCCATCGGCTTTATTTTTATTTTTTTATTGATCAACCGCGCGTGGTATTGGTGCGGAATCATTTTTATATTTGGCAAAAATTATTGCGAGCGATCTTAACAACCCCCATCGAATCCGTGGCACGTGCAATTTCACAAAGTAGACGCAAGACGACTCGTCAAATGAGGAAATGTTTATTTTGCTCTATGTAAATACTCGCTCCGGGCTTTTTGTGCATTCATCCAACGTTGTGGCCCCAAGTAAGCAGTAGTTCCCGTAGGAAGCTCCACCGGACGGTAACAGCTGAAAAAAAGTAAATTACAAGCATGTGTCATTTTGGTATTTAGACATATGAATACTGCATGTAGAGGAGAAACGTGCGAAAGCGGTGAATGGGCGGCATTACAAACAAAAGCAATTCGCTTTTTACATACATGGCGTAGAAAATATCCGACTCATCCCAAACAATACAATAAAAAATGAACTTATTTGCAAGCATTCCCCTATTCCCGGGCATTATTTCCTGCACTTTAATAGCACAACTACACCGGCGACTTCGCGTTTCCAAAACTTGGCCTCAGGCTACGCGATCGTACGCTACGTACACAGATGGACACAACAGAGGCTCTCAGCCGGACCTTGATAGACGCTCACAGAATGCCTTGTACTCGCACTCAAGACAAATGCGTGGGTGCAAAGCCTGTTTTCAGTCTTTAGAAGACGGAATTTTTGAATTACAAGTTTCGGATGTGTTCGTCGGCGTTATCTTTTGCGCGTTCTGCCGGCGCAAGCAACACACTCCCATGTTATCACTCTTGGTAATCGCTCATCGCGATTTCGACAAACGTGAGTACCGAAAGAAGGTATATGTTGTTGCGGGGCCACAAAAAACGTCACAAAGTTGTCCCACTAAGATTCATTACACGCCAAACTAATTTTGTCACCACGGCCGAGCAGCTTATCGCTAACTGCGTCACAGCGCCCTGTGCGGCCAGCGTGCCTCAAAAGTAACACCCCCCCCCCCAAAAAAAAAAAAAAAAAAAAAAAAAACACTTAATCTTGTACTCGGCCGCGCAACGCTTGAAACAGCGAAGCTGGGCGATCGTAGCCCAGCATTTTCCGGAAGTGCGCGCGAACTTTTCATCCTATTACTCATGATGATGATAATTTCTTTTCGCGCGTCTGACTTACGGCCGTCACTGCGTGTTGCATGGCGCAGCTTGCAGCACCGACAACGCGTTGCAATGCCCACAACGCGTTCCAGCAGACCTGCTCCGTGAATGCGTCTCTCTCGCTCTCAAGCGCGCAAAACCTCACCTCGCAGCAGAGCATGAGCGTGCGAACGCGACAGCTGCGGACGACGACGCTCGAACGCAATCATATGGTTCGCATAAATGCATGTTCTGCAAGCGTGGCTGTATAGCGTAGTTTTTTTTTTTTCTTTATTTGCGGACATTCGGCAAAAACAATAATACAAACTACTGCATCATCTGACAATATTCACTTTCCCACCGCTGATGTTTCACTTGCGGTTGAGATTACAAAACTTTCATTTTGACCAAGAGCATCCATCAAGAACAATAGTTCATCTTCATAACCTAATTTCTTAAACACTTCACGAAGTTTACTCACATTTTCAGTAAAGTAAGAGTTTACTGTTCTCGGAATAATGTCACAATTCCTTACAGCCATGCGGTTTCTCCAGATGCTGTGAAGGCCGAGGAGAAAGAACGTGTCATAAGGTATACTGTCGTGCCCTGTAGTTAAGTATCGAATACCATGGGGTGTTAACGGTAATTCTTTTTTAATAGTTTATTGCATAATGTCCCAGAAGAATGCACTCCAACAATCTAGAAACACATGTTCTATAGATTCTGGTTTCTTGCAAATTAAACAGTTAGTACCCCATGGTAAATAATGCCCTTTTTCTTCTAGCCATGTTTTTACAGGCAAGGTATTAGTATGTAGTTTAAAAAAGAACGTTTTCACTCCCCCTGGAACCATCATTCGTTTCACACGTTTTAGCACATCTTTTCCTTGGCCTTCACTGTACAATAATCGATACAATGGTTCTGGGAACATAATGTAAAAAAAAAAAAAAAAAGTGGCTGTATAGCGTAGTGGTTACGATGCTCGCCTTGGGACCGGGGTACGCGGGTTCGAATCCCACCTGGGCAAGAAAGTTGTTTTTATTTCTTGATAGTTTCTTGATACGAACCACAAATTACGGCTGGCTTGAACAGCTTCGCTGTTAAAGGTTACAAAATTACTTTTCACTAATGTCTGGCGTCAGAGAAAGCGGCACAAACTTCTAGTAATATGCACTACACTATGCACCGCGGCCGAGTTGGTTCTCGTTAACTACGTCACAGAGGCCAGTGTGCCTCAAAGGTACCGAATAAGTTACAATAATCCCCTAGGATGCGTCGGAAACATGTCCCAGCATGGTTCATTAACTCAAATTAACAGCGCCAGTACGGCCGAGATGTCTTTCGCTAACTGCGTCTTAAGTCTCGGTCCCGTGCCGTAAGCCAAATTGCGTCGAAGACTGTGTAGCAAAATTTCTCACCTTTCCGTAGTCGAATAGTGCAGTGGTGCCATGTCCAAGTGCAGAAGGAACGCAAGAATACGCCGGGAGCCCAAGACACCAGGCTACATTAAAGAAAAGGAGACAGACGGGTCGCCGAACAGGCGAGCGCTCACACGCACAGCCGTCCTCGCTCGCTTCGGCGGCGTGTCTGGCCAGCGCTACCTAGATTAAATAGCACAAGGCCTGCTCACTCCGATCCATGACGTCATGCTACCTGGCCCGAACTTTCCATTGCCAACGCCGGCGTGACGAAAGCGGTGACGTCAAAGTCACCACGGCTTATTCGGGAGCATCCCCGTTAGATTCTATGGCAGTCGGGCCAGGTAGCATGACGTCATGGATCGGAGTGAACAGGCCGTGTGCTATCAAGGTATTGTTGGTCTGGCGCATGACGCATGCATCTGGCGCGCCATTGGCCTGTCGCTAGGTAGCGCAAGAAAAATAAGTCACAAAGTATAAGTTCATTTGTACGCAAAACTTTTTACTCTTCGCGGCAAAGAATAAAAAAAAATAATAAAACGATGTCTGTTAACTTTCACTTTTTTTTTTCGATGCGCGCGGCAGCTATCGGACGGCGTCAATACTAGCGTGACGTGTTTCCTGTGGCCAGTTTTCGCCGAGTGTCCCTTCTTGTTGAATTTATTTCTCTATGGTTACTCTAGCTGAGGGGACGGTCTCTGGCCTTGCCCGAAAGATTCTCGATTTGATAACACCGAAGCGCATGCCCATATCAGATGTTTTGGTCGTGGTACGTATAGCAGCCCTGTTCGCGCTGCAGAAATTCACCGAAACTGCATTTCATGTCGTTGCTGCTTTTAGTCTTGTGATTGCTTCATCATCCCATGGCAAAAGAAGTATTATGATAGGCGCCGTATAGCGGAGGGTTATGGTTTAGTTTAGACAACCTGGGGTTATTTAGCGTGCACCTTAAGTTCATCCACGAGCGTTTGTGTATTCCGTCCCCATTCGAATCGGATCGCTGCAACCAGGTATAGGAGTGGAAACTACGTCACTCGGCGAGAAACACGCGCGCAAGCTCGCGTCTACGCGCCTCGCGAGGAATGGCGGTTTGCATCAACAAGAGACGCGCGACAGCAGGCGCTCGCTGGTATCACTCATAGACGCCTTGGCAGACGCCACTTCGTACTTTGTTATTGACAGTGTTTCAAAATGCATCAATATCTGTAATGTAATCATGTATTCATAGCTTTTATATCAGTGCAAAAAGGAAAGAAAAAGCACTTTCTCGCCTGATATAAATCTGTCACAATGAGAGATGATTGCGTGGTGCAATCATCTCGGACTATCTCGGCCGCTATACAGGATCTCGCCGACGCGAGATAGTCCGAGCGCGCGATAACGAAGAGGATTGTTCACCGGGATCGCGCCGCGTTTCGACGCGTACGAGCCGTACCGCACCGTCGACGCATGCGTGGGCGCGAGTTTACGCGCGTCCGCAAGCGTAGTGGCGTCTGTGCTTTATGATGTACTGGAAAGAAAAAAAAATACTTTGTCAACATTACTGCTTTTAACAGCAGTCACGTGGGAGTGTTCGAAGGCTGTGGTATAAAGGATTCGCAGAGGGACTGTCCTAAATTGTCGGCCGCTATACCGTTGCCAATGACCCCGACAGAGCCGGAAACAGTTATATAACCTTTGAACCACAAAAGTTATTAAAGACTGCTGGTCTCACTCAGCTTTAAGGGACCCTTCACCAAGTTTCGACATTGAAAACAGACAAGCGCTTTGCGTATAGGTCACGCGCTGATGACCGATTCTGTAGTGTACTAGAATGTACTACACTACGTAAACGGGTGAAAATTCAAACGAAAGCCCGGGCGACCTTCATCAAGGAAGCGAGTAGGGCCGCCATTGAGATGACGTCACACGGAATGGTGCTTCCGTGTCACACGCATGGCGCCTGCAGCAGCACGAACAACTCGTGGATCCCCGCAAAACGCAGAGCGCGCAGAACCACCTCTGGAAATGTGCTGTGCAAGTTCGAAGAAAATAAGTAAAAATTCCGAGGACATAAGCACTTCTGAGTTGCGAATGCGAAATCATTAATGTCCAAGTGAACGCCGCTGAGCGGTCCTGCGAGTTATGAACTTCTCGCGGGCAAGCGAGCACGTTGAGGCGCTTGGCCAACGGCTCCTGGATAGCACAAGGTGAGTGCACTTGGATCCGTGACGTCGTGTTCGCTTGCCCGACTACCATAGAATCTAATGGGGACGCTACCGAGTAAGCCGCGGTTATTTTGACGTCATCGCTATCGTCACGCCGGGCTTGGCAATGGAAATTTCAGTCCTGGTAGCATGACGTCATAAAGCAGAGTGCACAGGCCCGCTATCTAGGAGGTGCTGGTTTAGCCCAGCGGGTGACTGTTTGTCACCGCCCCGTTTCAAAGGGGATGCCATTAAATCATCATCATCATCGGGTAAGGCACTCGGCTTCTGAGCGTGGGGTCGTAGGTTCGAAACTCACTACCGCCGACGTTATTCCTTTCGAATTTATTATATCTTTTTTTACAATAATTCCTTTATAGCGATTTCCGAGGCGCAGTTAGAACGTAGGCAAGAGCTTGCCAGTCAAGGAACGCGCGGGTAACGCAGGCTTGCGAAGGTGACGTGGCGTCGCGGTGATGCCCTAGCTCTCCCCCTCACGCAACAGCTGGCGCGCTGCATCAGGTGTTCCCTTTCTGTCGGTGGCATGCGGCGCTGGCACCGCAGGCCGCTGCTGCTTGCTGGCTCGGGCAGCACGCACCGCTATGGTACATTACTCGCGGCGCAAAACTCGAACGACCGCTCGGCGGCATTCAATTGGAGATTAACGCTTTCGCATTCGCAGCTAATAAGAAGTGCTTAAATGTCATCGGAATTTTTATTTATTTATTTATTTATTTATTTATTTATTTATTTATTTATTTATTTATTTATTTATTTATTTATTTCAAGTACCCTCAATTGCCAAAGCATTATAGAGGGGAGTGGAGATGCAAGATTAAAAATGTAAAGAATGTTGCAATACTATAAGCACAGACATTATATATAATGATGTGCCAGAAAATATGCACCGAGTAAGGTCTGTAACTAGCTAACAAATGGGAAGGTTACAGTTACGGTAAGGTACAGCACTGAGAGTGAGGCTATAACAGCAAATAAAGAAAAACAATACAGTAAATGTGCCAATTTGCATTGTAAATTATTAGCGTGATATGAGGGGCCCAAGATAATTTATCAGTTATTTTTATGCCAAGGTAACGGTAGGAGGACAGAGACTCGAGCTGGAATCCGTTGTTTGTACTTATTGAGTGGCTCTCACCTCGGCGAGAGACGCACATCGTTGTACACTGTGGCATTTAATTTCATGTGCCAAGTTTCTCACCAATAAGCAATATTAATTAGATCGAACTGCAAGATTTGTCTATCTTCAGGATTACGAATTTCTCGATATACACACAATCATCGTCATATAAATGTATGAAATGAGATACAACTGGACAGGCTGTTTATATATAGATTAAGATTAGCAGTGGCTTAAGTACCGATCCTTGAGGCACTCCGGACTTGACCTCTAGATAACCAGAATTATAACCTTCGACAGGAACGTACTGAGATATGTTAATAAGGAAGTGTTCAATGCAAGGTAGTAAACGGTTACCTGTGGAATGTTTTCCACAGGTAACCATTTATGGTAACCACAGGTAACCAAAGTGCCTCGAGCGGCCAGTCGCGCGGCAATTTTGCGTGTATTCGCGGGCTTCTTTCACGCTCGGAAAAACACTTTTGTGTAGCACATGTTGAGCAGCAGAAAGCCGTATGGGGAGTTTTTCATGTTGCTCTACAATTTTCTCATTGACACTTTTCGTCTATTTATAATATTTCAGAGGTTGATTAAATAATTAAGACTAATTATGTAATTAGGCGGAATGCAAAAATATTTCAGTATCTCCAAGTGACGGCAAACAACATTACCTTGGTTCTGTACAGCTACGTTGCATTTGCATGTTCTTAGTTTGGTGCGTGATAGTTGGGACACCACAAACAATGACATCAAGGACAGCATAGAGGAATTTGTATATATCACCCGAAAAAAAATTCTTTTGGGGATACCTTTGCACTGAACAACGTTTCAGTCATCAATATTAGATTCGTGTCAGTTAATTCAACAAACAACAGAGTTTAATTTATCGTGTTTATTCGTGATACTGCGTGTGTTAGCAAAATATGGCTAAAAAAGATAGACCGATTTTCATTGTCCCTTCTTGATTTCCAAGACGGGGCCTGCCGCGACGAAGTAGTCGACTGCGCTGCCGCTCGATTTGCACGCGCGCGAGTGTTTGATACATTCCCGCAAGCATTATTACTGATTTGAGACTGATAACTTGTGGTGACCTGATACCGTCTTCTCAGAAATTGTTCACACACGGTGTCGCTGAACCTACCATACACATATGACGTGTTATCAATAATTAGTCTGTCATTGCGAAGTTCAAAATTCGATGTTTGTAGGGTCGTTTTTGCATACTCTATTAATCATTCTTCCGAGCTTGTCGGGTGGCAAGTGAAAAGTCTTTCGGCAATAGATATGTTAACAAGTTTCAATTTTGAATGCAGTGGAAATAGTTTTCTCTTGCCTTGAAGCTCACAAATTTAGCTATAGCTAGTCTGCACTTCTGCTCTTGACAAAGAGACCCCCAGGCTCTTATCTGCACTGGAAAAATCAGTATCTAAGTGCGCTGCTAGTACAATAATAATTTTTTTCCTCTATCTGTTGCCACGTTTCATTTGCATCCTCAATACCGTGAAAAATAAGATTAATTCGGCGAGACTTGTCTCCTAGGTCATTCATGGTTGAACTCGCCACTGTATTAGCGAGCAACGTGGCTAATAACCTCATGCGTTGATTACAATTTTTTTTTCAATTCCTTCAAGGAAACACTTCTGGCCCCACCCCTTGACAAACGTTTGTTCATCGCTATAATTGTGGTATTCATTGACTAAAGTTGACTAAATTAAATTCTGGGGATCTGCGTGCAAAACCAAGCTATGTTTATAAGGCACGCTGTGGGGGGACTCCTGCTTAATTTTGTCTTCTTCTTTTTAGGGTTTTACGTGCAAAAACCAGTTCCGATTATGCGGCACGCCGTAGTGGAGGGCTCCGGAATAATTTTGACCACCTGGGGTTCTTCAACATGCACCCAATGTACGGTACACGGGCGTTTTTGCATTTCGCCTCCATCGAGATGCGGCCGCCGCGGCCGGGATTCGATCCCACGACCTCGTGCTCAGCAGTTCAACGCGTTAGCTGAGTGAGCCACCGCGGCGGGTGCTTAATTTCGACCACTTGGGGTTCTTCAACATGCACCCGGTACACGGGCGTTTTTGCATTTCGACCCCATCGAAATGTGGCAGCCGTGGCCGGGATCCGACCCGCGGCCTCAGCAGCGCAACATCAAAGCCACTGCGGCGGGTATCTATAGAGACTGCTGTGCAGCCTTGATATCATTGATGACATTAAGTAGGTCAGCTTGACCTCTGTTTATGTCGCTTGTTTGACTCTTCATCTCGCGGAAATGCTGTAATATACGTTTCTTTCTTTTCTTTCTTTTTTTCTCACCACTTTGAAAATAAACGACCGGAATCTTGTCAGATTGGGCGGCCTTGGAGCCAAGATTGCTCTCGACTTCACCACAACGAAGCAACTGATAGTATAACATACACAATATCTTGAAACACATCAAACAGAACACTTGGGCATGGAAGCATAAGTAAACATAGGTTGCTAAAGCGTTTTCTATGTAATGAATACGTGTTACACACCTGTACAAAGCTAAGGCACGAAGTGTTAGCCATGCTGGACCAAGCGCCACTCCCACGCACTGCGCAGGTACCAAGGTTGATCCAAATAGGTCGCGAAGCTTCGGGCGAAAAGTGGTTCAGAACAAATTGTCACCGACATCAGCAAGGGTGGTTATGGGAGCAGCGATTGGAGCGCGACTATGTGAGGAGGGAATAAACATTGGGAAAGAAAAAAGCGTTCTTTAATAAAACGAGATACAGTTTGATTCATTCAACGTAAATAATATTCCTAATCAATTTTTTATACGCCTTGCGAGGAAAAAAAACACAACTTTATTTTACTTTATCATTATCAATAAATACCTTTTTTCAGCGCCCACTATAAGGGGCGTTGACGCCGCTATCACTTGCAATGCAATTATGCAGGTCTTGAAGTGTGCGGAAAGGCGCGCTCGTAAAGTTCACCTGTTACAATACACCTCCTTCATACGTTGCGTTGTTTTGCTTGTCAACGTTTGTCTGAATTTGGTGGCGCGGGTACTTTCATCGTTTCTTAGCCTGCTCAGTGAAAGGTAGTGAGTTTCGACCGCCAGAGTACTCTAACTGTTTTCGTGCGGCTGCGCTGGCCGACGGGCTTGGCATCCGACGATGGGAACAGCACTCTACACCCAAAGCTTTTGTCGGCCTGCAAAGAAAACGATGTTCGCGCAGGCGTGCAATTTCGACACCCGTACGGCTGACCTTTTGCTGCATCGCTCTCCGCGCTGAAAGCTCGGAACGTCCATCGAGTCGTATTGCGGGGAATTCGAAAATACAGCTCTAATGGAAGGCCTCCAAAACACATTTCGCGCCTTTGAGAACAGAAATGTCGTCACTTCTGTTTTTAACGGATATGGCGTCACATTGTTAATGACAGAGTGAAATAGAGCTGTCTTTGCTTTGCTCGCCAGGCGTATACAAAATTGATTAGAAATTTTATTTTCGTTGATTGAATCGAACTCTTGTTTCGCTTAACAACAACAAACAAAAAACGCTTTTCTTTCTCAATGTTTGTTCTCTCCTCACATTGTTTCGCTCCAATCGCTGCTCCCATAACCACGTACCCTTGCTGCGGTCGGTGGCAATTGGTTCTGAACCGCTTTTCGCCCGCGACCTATTTGGATCGGAGTTTGGCCTAGTTGGTGCTGACTGTATGTCATGTTGACCGCTAATAAAAGACGAAAACTCGCAGCCCGTGTCGTCGTTTCGTGTGTTTCTTTCTCTGTCTTCGTCTTTTATTAGCGTTCAACATGACACGCTATTTCGATCGACCTTGTCCTACGCGTCGAAGCGAGACGCGAGCACAGATATCTTCTCCAGCCAAATATCGATGCTCTGGCTGGCGTTCGAGCACCATCGCCTCTTAAATTAACTGTTTCATTTGCTTGTATCTTCGCTATTACTAAAACTTTTTCTTCGTTTTTTTTTTTTTTTTAACTCTTGTGGTAGAACGTTCACTGGATACCGCGTTACAACTTCGAGCGTAGAAACCTCTGGACGGGGAAGTAGTTAGCCTGCCCGAAACTTTGTGGTTTTAAAGGGCCCCTCAACTGGCCACATAGGAAATTTTGGTTATACGCTGGTAGTTGTTACGTCCCTTCTTGGGAGCGTTCTACCGCAATAATTTTTTCAAATCGGTTCATTAGTAGCCGAAATATAAATGTTTCAGTGCCGCCAACCCATGATTTCAGTATAGGCGAGCGTCACCACCAACAAGGACCCTCTGTCCACTTGCGCCGTCTAGCTTTCGCAAGCGAAATTCCTTCCCTGCCTTTTCCCACACCAGAGCTGGAGGAACGCGCGACGCATACGTCACGGGCCCCGCCTTTCTCTCTCTCTCTCTTTCCCCCTCGCTTTCTTGCTGCGCAGCGCACTAACGCTGACGGTCTCGCGCGCGCGCTGTTGCGTTGGTCTCGCCTCGTTTCGCGCAGCGCACGATTTTGCGCGCTGTGCACGATACACCTGACTAGCGGTATAAGTCATTGCTACACGAACGCTGAGGCAGACGCAAATTGATCACAGAGCATGATCGCGCGCTGGAACGCGGTAGAAAATGGCATAGTTTCGCTTTCAGCGCGCGCGACTGCGCGACGTGGGAACAAGCAGACGAAACTGAAGTACATCTCTCTGGCTACGGTACGAAATAAAACAAGGACACGCCGACTTTAAGTTTGTAGGTTTTATTATTTCTCTAAACTTTAATTCGTCTATTGAGGCAACAGATTAGACAAATAACTGGTGTTGTCTTGAATAATTCTCGAAGTCACGTGTCACTATGAGCGACGTCACAGCACGGCCATGTACGTAGGCGCACTTGCTGATAGACGTCATCCACCGTCTTGGAGCGCGGCGCCTGTGAGGAGAAGGGCAAATGGCGTTCGGTTTGAATTTCATCTCTCTCCGCGGCACGTAGCGACGTAATACTTAGCAGACACGATCGTCAGCGCGCATTGCAAGCACTGCGCTTCTCGGCTCAAAGTGGCCAGACTTGTTGAGGGTTAAGGAGAATACGGGAAACGTAAATGGGATTTGCCGTAAAGTAAGGGACGGCTGGAAGATTGGTGGCGCAAGGGACGGGAAAACATGCAATGAAACGAACTTCGTAATAAATTTAGTTTACAGTGTATAAACATATTGAAAGGTTAAGATATACCAGAAAAGTAAAATAAAAAAAAAATCGGTGAGCCATTCCACTCTGTGAAGATGGATGACCAGCGAAGCTGTTCAGCGCACGACACATAGGTAACACAGAATTTTGAACAAAAGTTCGAACATATTTATTGTCCTTATCGGTGGTCATCGTGACGATAGGTACGCACACACATTCGCGTATCACCTCTGTTATTAAAACTGTCCGTCACGTAAGACAATGAATGGCCCATACCCCCTTAAGCAATGGCCCATACCCCCGTAAACGCGTCCTCCCCATTACGACGACAGAAGAGTGAAATTCTACGCTGGAATGATGAGCGGCAACGGAGCCAGCTGTGGAAGACGACGACGAACGCTTGAGCCATTGGTGATGATGATAGTTTTTCCGCGTGGACGCCATGGCCTATCCAAAGACAGCTTTGCTGTAAGAGAACGAGATCGGTGGCATGTGCCACCAACACCGTTTCAAAGGGACGCTGACTTCATCATCACTCTATATACGCCATAATTTTCATATAGGACTTGTAGTATAATGTATACTATACTAGTTATACCAGGTGTTTTTCTTTTCTTCCTTTTCTTTTTCATTTTTTTAGACTACACAATTTTTTTTAATTGCCTTTGGCAGATTGCACTATTCTTGTCCTTGAACTGGATTGCTGAGAAGGCGGGCTTTACTTGCACAATAATTTGAAATGAATAATTGACTAATCAACAAAGTTCCATTGATTAGGTGTTTAACTTGTTACTTTACGGCATATATTGCAATTTACGAATTGTATAGCCGGTGAGTTCGCAAGCAATATCCACTTGAAACGAATTCTGAGGATGGCGCCTCTTTCGAGATTTGCGCCATCAAATTTGCGGTAAAGATACACAGTTGTTGCGCTTATTTAGAACGCCGTTTTATGCATTGAAGCACAAAAGTAACCGGACCGCCACTGTGTTTTGTCACGCACTTCGAAACTGTCACGCATATCTCGAAACTGGTGTCATCGTGAGAATTGGTTCCAAGTGGATATGCCTTGCGAACTCGCCTGCTACAATTGATAAATTGCAATATGGTGCCGTAACGTAAATAGTTAAAAAAATTCGAACTTTTTTTTATTATAATGCATTTCGTTTTCTCGGACAAGTAATATCCGCTTCTTCGAGTAATTCAGCTCAAGAACTAGAATTATGCTATCTGCCACACGCTATTTTTTTTAAATGGCGGAAGAACAGGCATGCTGGTAACGTTGCATCTTGGGTTAGCAGCGCGACGACCGACGTCTGATAAAGAGTTGCAATATCTATATGCATGATCTGTCCGTTGTAATGCTGGAAGCGAACGTCCGTACACGTGTCATCCACTCGTCTCTTCTGTTGTGCCATGGCGTGGTATATATAAACCTGGCCTGCGTGCGCAATAGAATGGTTGGAATTAAGTCAGCGCTGTTTCCTGTCCCTTCTCTCACTTTCTACGTCGCTCATCGCGCTGCTAACCAAAGATACAATTTAAAACAAGATTCTGCATAGTCTTGAAAACACCCTATGCACTTCGAAGCCGTATAATTTGAACCATTCTCTTTCGGATCAAGTGAAGCACATCCGTGCTTTAAACTCCCTGGGTAAAATGAAGCCGAGTGTGTTACTAGCAACGCCTGTTGTTATTTAAAGCCATATTACCGCTGCACTTTGCCGTTTTTGGCGCCATGGTTACCCAGGTGCGAGCCTGGCGCCTTCAGTCCAGTCTCGTCTTTTTCCCATCACCATATATAGTTTGGCGCAGCTGTTAATTGGCTG
Organism: Dermacentor silvarum; assembly: GCF_013339745.2. Taxonomy (NCBI): domain Eukaryota; kingdom Metazoa; phylum Arthropoda; class Arachnida; order Ixodida; family Ixodidae; genus Dermacentor; species Dermacentor silvarum. The sequence goes on from NC_051154.1 coordinate 174,316,340, forward strand.
TGTAGTTGCGCTGGTGAGCACGACCCCAGCCGCGACGGCCGCATTCCGATGGGGGCGGAATGCGAAAGCGCTCGTGCGTCGGGCGCACGTTAAAGAACGACACCGTGGGCCGAACTCTCCCACCACGGCGTCCTTCAAAGCCATACGTTGGCTTTCGGATGTAAAGCCACTAATTTTAATTAATCCATGCATTATTAAGTTTCTTTGGTTGTGTTCGAAAGCTTCTCCGCAGGCTGACTTTTTTCTTGTCTAATGTTTTTCTGCACGTGCTTTTTTATTTCATCCAACAATTTTTTTCAAAACACATTTTTGTGTTGTCCTGTTCGCGCTGGCTACAAAAATGCACTACTGCGATTTTTTGCCCGCGATGCGACTGCAGCGCTACTGTATGGCTGCCTCGATGCAAAAGCCTCGATGGTTTAGCGACATTCACTCGTAAGCGTGGTCTTTCGTTGACTGATTTCGAGTTCCATTGCGTGCAGTGTGTCATGGTGATTACATTCTAATGTGAAACTTGTCTCTTTTTCGCAGTACTCAAATGCCTGAGGCTGGCCAACGATGTGGTGACATTGAAAATAAAGAAAGGTATGTACACTTATATGCTGTTGTTGAAATGTTTGCAGGTATGTTTGCATGTTTGTGGGTTACTATTTTTCTGAGAACTAGTGATCAGCTTTTTATGCACATTAGTTTTTTTTTTTTTTTTACTTCGTTCTGCTTCGTCGTGACGTTTACTATAAATTTCCAGGAAGTTGGAGAAATATTTGGAGAACAGAAGCTCATAACTGTAGAAATTATGCACAAGGACACTCATGCGTGTTTTCTAGATGCGTGAACGATCTATTAAAGCTTGTAATGCAGGGCTGCCGTCTGCAGATGCCGCTTCTCTCGCTACGTAGTTAGATGTGCCACAGACGTTTACATGAACCTAACAGATGTCGGTCGATTCTGCCGAGCCAGTGTAAACAAGTCATGGGCCGGTCTGATTGAACCAACCTGCGGGAAGTATTACGAGAAGTCGACGGGTCCTGACCCACAAGGGTCCTTCGAGAACGCCGTCGTTCGGTGATACTCCGCCAGGAATGGGACGCTCTGCTTGCACTTTCTGTCGCCTGGACTCGGCGCTGCCTGCCACTGCGATCTCGTCCCACGGGAAGTGAGTTCACATAAATGCTACCTGGTCTCGGTCCGATCCCGCCCACGTCGCGTTCATGCATGTAAACTAGCTATAAACGATCCCCCCCCCCCCCCCCCCCCCGTCTGCTGTCAAAATACTCTTTGTGTAGCGTGCAGAACGGTCTATTGCGGACGTGACAATGTCAAACATAAAAAAAAATAAAAATAGCGGTGCTATGAAAATGAGCAGCGAACACTCGTTTAGAGTATGTCGAGATACTTGAAAGCCATGCTCTTCGGGTAGTTCATGCTCAGTTATAACGGTTGCCCGTTCCATACACCATGACTCTTTCTTAGACGTGGAAATTCTCAACTTCTGTAATTTTCACCCTGTAGGCGCGCTCAAATTCTCCTTGCAATTTCCACTGTTTTTTGTACTTGTCTTCAATACTTGCTTGGTTAGCCTGTCGTGAATGTTGCAGGTACTCCTGTGTGTAAACGGCAGCCGTAGGTAGAAATAATTCATCAGCACCGGTGGACTGATGTCATTTGCCAGCAGAGTGCCGTAATTAAACATTCTATGTGTTTTTCTTGTTTCTGTTTGCCATATGTCGGCATGTTCTGAGAGCAGCCACCTCTCTACCAGGGCTATACTATGTAGCGGATTTTTCACGTAACGTGAACCAATTAAGCTCCCCCCCCCTCAAGTTATTAATGTTAGGCTACTTAGACCAACGTTCCTAGTCGTCCTGAGTAACGCAGTGTTTTTTGAAGCTCTATTAATTTGGTAATTAGCTTCTTTCAGTTACGCTTATTTTGAAATATTCGTTGTAGGAAATAAGTTTGATTGGAAAGGTTGCATAGAATGCGCAGAAACACCCAATGAAGTTAACACAACGTTATCGTTTACATAGATTTTTTCACAGGGCTTAAAGACAGCCACTGGAATGTGGAAAAAAAAATAATGCAGGCGTCACTTCGCGCTTGTGCGTCTGCTGATTTGCAGTGCTGTTAATTGTCTTTCCAAAAGAAAGAAATACGAAGGCCGCATGTCCGTTGCAAGAAGACGCGATCGGCCCCGGCGTCCAGACAACCATTTCAGTACTGTCGTGTTGAAGGTGGAAATCCGCAGCGGTCCAAAATGATGAGCGATAGGCCAGCGCTGAAAGCGGATCGAAACACACTCGTCGGCTTCTTTTACAAGACACATGCAGCCTTCGTTCTTTAGAAGGACGATTGAGAGCACTTCAAACCAGACGCGACCGGCGGTGTTGGTGTATAGTGGCTTTGGTGTTAGCCCGAGGGCGTGGGATCGAGTCCCGGCCACGACATTTCGCGATGGGGAGGGAAATACAAGAACACCCGTGTACCATGCATTGGTTGCACGTTAAAGAACCCCAGGTGGTCAAAATTAATCCTCCACTACTTGCCTCATAATAATATCGGGATTTTGGCACGTAAAATCCCAGAATATATATATATTCAACTAGGCGCGCAAGATCGCAGTGACGTCATTTTTCAAAAAAAAAAAAAAAACATTTCGCGGGCTTTCGTTGTTTCTTCTTCTTTCTGGGGTTTTACGTGCAAAACCAGTTCTGATCATGAGGCACGCCGTAGTGGAGGACTCCGGATTAATTTTGACCACCTGGGGTTCTTTAACGTGTACTAAAACGGAAGCACACGGGCGTTTTTGCATTTCGCCTCCCTCGAAATGCGGCCGCCGCGGCCGGGATTCGATCGCGCGATCTCGTGCTCAGCAGCGCAACGCCTTAACTGACTCATACAACGGCGAGTGCGGGCTTCCATTGTAGCTTGGAACAAACTGCGTGCAAGATAACGTCGTGGAAACTTGACAGGGTGTTTCTGAATATGCTCCGCAACTTTTGCCTTATTGAACTTAGTTAGCTAGTTCAATATCGCACGTCAAGAAATATAGTTACTCAGGACGACTACGAACAATACGACATTGGTCTCAGTTACCTAAACGTAAGAGTTTGTCATGTTGCTCTACAATTTTCTCATTTACACTTTTCATCTAATTATAATATTTGAGAAGCTGATTAATTAAGACTAATTGTGTAATTAGGCGGAATGCAAAAATAAACTGAGTATCGCCAAGCGACGGCAAACAACATTACCTTGGTTCTGTCCAGCTACGTGGCATTTGCATATTTTTAAATCTTGGTGCGTGATATTTGGGACACCCTGTATATGATCGACTGTTTCTTTAGGCCCTAAATGATGAAAGACGAGTCAAGCTCGTTAGGCGAAGTGCCAAAAAGACGAACGACGAGCGCCATTTTTTGTGCTGGCTTAAAGACGATTTCAGCTCCCGTGTTGCCCCGCGCTTCTTCCAGATGGCGTGCTTTATTTTGTGCTTGTTGCAAATAACATCAGATGATGCAAGGAGCTGTTGTAGAGTTTATTGAAGAGTAACGGTGGGATCATAGACCCACATCTGTGCAGTGAAGCTCACCTTTTTTTTTTTTTTTTTTTCACCTTTCTGGCAAACTTTTCGCGTGGACTTGCTTGATGTGATCATCACGATTACTTGCACGTAAAAAGAATACAAAAAAGTTTTTTTTTTCATTATTATTTCTCATTTTTTTAACCCTGAAGGGCTAGTAACGGATGACGACGCCAGAGAACCTTTTCTTTTTTTTTTTTTCAATTTTTTTTTTTTCCTCGACGAAATATCAGCGCTGTAAATGGATGAACACTGCGACCGTAGAAGGCAGCTTTAAGCTTGAAACGGTTATATTAAGCTAGCTGGGAAAGGGCCCTGAACTGTACTTTAGTGCGCGAGTTATTTTTCACGCGCCACGTCGTTGTGAAGGTGCCAGTCTTGCCGAAAGATAACAGGAAGTCCGTCTCGTGTACGCATCGGTCTCCCTCAGCCCACTCTTTTCCGCACTTCCGTCGCAGCCTTCGGTCGGCGCACTCATACAGCGGTCGCGCAGAACGTTCGCTGTCGTACGTACTTGTTCGAACGTCTCTTGGTATATGTCTTTCTCTGTTAGTACTTTCTGCTTGCGCTACCCGGTCTCTGCTGTAGTGTTTTGAAAACAGCGCCGAGATTTTGTAAGAAGGCTGCCGTCTCTCTGCGAAGGCGATGTTTTCCGTCGCGTTCAGATGGTCCCGGCCCGTGTGCGCGCGCGCACGTCTGTGTGTGTGTGGGGGGGTTTCGGCCGAAAGGGAGCGCTCTTTCTAAGCAGATCCTTCGTATTTTGGAGCGTCCTGGATATTCCCGTGCAATAACACACTGCTTCTCCGCCGTCGTCGGAAAATAGGGTTCGGCTTAGCCAGACGTCTGCCCAGGACAGCTGTCCTCCCCACGAAGGTTCCGGGAGAAATTGAAATCGAGATGGGAGGAGCTCATCATAGCGAAGTTGTGTCCATGCCGCGGTGTCCGTGTGCTGCTGACTTTAAAAAAAAATTAATCAGGGTGGATAAATTCTGTAATTCATTGAATGGGGCTGTTCTTTTTTTTCCTGGGAGAGGGATAACGTCAGGTTCAGGTCAGTATATATGCCTATATATCGTTGACCTATAGCTGCCAGTTTACTCAATTTATTTTCGAGTCTATATTCTGCCTAGATTGAATTTGTCTGCAGTCTGTAATTTTCGGCTATACGTAACTGAGCCTGTCATGCAGGTCGATCACAAACGACGCATGTCAAGCAATGGCACGAAACACGTAGTCAGAAGAGGTCACATTTGCACGCGTCCGTAGTATCGATGGATATGAGGAATACATGGTTGCGCTAATAGGAAAACAAAGACTTAGAAAGAAAAGTAGGAAACGATAGGTCGGGCGCTGAACTTCAACTGGTTTATTCTTACAGCAGAGCAGGAGGGATTCAACAAATGCGCATGCGTGTATCAGTGTTGTCTAAGGCGATTACAGTGACTTCTTTAACAGCTGCATCTCGTTGTCAAACAGAAAAACAGACGTATCACTAATACAACTCGTGCCTCTCTCTTTTATGTGACAAGCCTCCAAAGGTTATCTTGCTAACGTATCACCACTCCTGCCAATTATCTAAATGTCACGCAGTATAGTGGCTCACATCTGTCGGCCAAGCAAACCATGCAATGCGCAGGTAAGTGCGCATTACCTTTGTTCATGATGGACAATTCATGCTCCCGTGCCCGGTCATTGACACATCTCCCCGTTTGGCCCACGTAGGACTTCCCACATTTCAGCGGTGTCTCATAAATAACGCCAGTCGCACATTTCACGTAAGGTCTGGTGTGGTTTTTCTGCCATCCTGACTTTTTGTCAACGCGGCTAATGCGCGGACACAGTCCAGGTGCGCTCTTTCAGTCTGCGGCCTGCTCGTTGCCTGTACAATGTTGCGGTTGAAGCAAAAGCCTCCAGAGCCAGTTAGCGAGCCCTTGCAGTGCCTTGCATAGAGGGCCGCCACTCGTCTCAGCCGTTATTTCTTCCTCTTTGGATCTTTGTCGTCCCTGCGCGCTGTATGGTAGGAGTCAAACATCGACATCTCGAACAAGAATACGTGAGCGCCAAAACCACGGCAAGAGCGAGACGGGCGCGACAGGACCGTACGCTGTAGAATATATACCTAAACCATATATAAAAGCGGGGGACAAATGGAGTGGATGGATTCGGGATGTGTCGAACCGAGCGTCGATATATGCGTATTTCGAGATTTCCGAAAAGTACGTATATAGGCCTGTTTTCAAAAGGCTATATTTACGCACTACTTCTTGTATACCTTCGACTGGTCGAACTGTATAAAGATTCAGAAGCTTGCTGCTCCTTTGGTGCATAGGCAGTTCGGCGTGAAGTTGCCTGCGAAAAAAGAAAAAATACTACATAAGAAATGCCGCTTTGTTGTGTTTTCAGCATTCTATAAAAAAAAAAAGTTAACACAACTGCGTCAGTCGACTTTAGTCATAAAAGCTAAACTTGCTTGACGCATATTGCCTGCCAACGAATCTGTCATTACCATCTCGCTCTCCAGAATATGTTCTGTGATGAAATGTCTGGAACTTCTTGCAGAAGCCTAATGAAGAGGTAGTCGGCAAAATCGATAAAATTCCGTTGTCTTATGATGTAGTGCTGACCTGCCGGGTAAAATTAAGCTCGATTACTTCCGCCCTAGCACTATAGATAAGCGAGACTAGTCACGAAGGGCTCAGCTCGGCCCCTGTACGTTGGCCGGCTCAGTGCTGACGTCAGAAACAAGGAATGTAAGTTGGAAACCCGGCTCTTGATGCATAGTTGGTGCTTTTGCTCTTTCCATGAATAGCGCACACATTTCTTGGACGAGATTGAATTGCCCAAGGATGCGAATGAACGCTTTCATGTTAGGAAAATAAGCAGCAAGCAAAGTGAACATGTATGCCAAGGTCACTTTACAAAAATGTTTTCTATGCTTATCTTTCCAAAGAATAAAATACATTTATTCTTGCACACGCATTGGGCTGTTTTGAGACTGGTTTGGATTTTTCTAAAAGTGGTACTAAACAGACGAAATCGCTTCGTCATGCTACTCCAAATGAACATTAATTTCCGCAGTGATTATGAGATTATTTTGCAGGCCTCTAAATCATACTTGACTATTCCAAAACATGGTTAAGCGACGCGAAACCAGTATAGCGCTGTTCAGTGAAGAGATTCTTTGCTTTAATAATAATTGCATTTTTGTATTTTTGTGCACTACCGCATGAGTTACATTTATGCAGTACCTTCAAAATTAAAGATCCAGTAGTTTTAATAAATCGCTATGCTACAGCTACGCATATGAACCTTGTACAGGCCGTTTATGCGCTTTGGCGGACACAATTTTCGTGAACGAGCCTACAAATATGTATTTTAACATATTTAACATAAGAACGGGATCAAGCGGCCATGAATATTTCTTTAATTATTGTGCTAGACGCCATCTTCTATCATTTCGCACCACTTCCTTCTCTGTCTTCCCGCACAGGTTGTCATCTTCCTGGTGCTGTTCCCAGTTTGACCGTAAGAATATTTAACTAAGATTTGCTAACTTCTTCAATATTGTGATTATGGTACAATATATGTTTATATTAGAAACTCGAACACAATTGTATTCGAATACAACTTCATGTTGTTTGAGTCTGCTTGAGCGCTTGTGTTCCGAGATGTTCATAATCGACTTTGTCTCTGTACGCTAATTTTGTATTCAAGGGCAGGCGTCTCGGCAACACCATGTTACCCAGCGTGTGATGTTGACTTATAATCAAGGGTAAAGTCAGTCTCTTGTCCTTATCAGCCGAAAACAGGAGCGCAGCTGTTATCAGGTCCGCCCAGCTTCTAGACTGACGTGAAAAAATATGAATCTATTATCAGTCCAGCAGAGCGTAAAACTTTCGCCCGTGTATGATTAAAATGATCAGTCAGCGATAATGTTTTTAGATACCGTATACCCTGAAAACGTATGGAGTCCGCGAGCTATTTTGTATTAGTGCGGCCGCTAACTACGGGTTTCTTATGCAGAATGTTACATTAAAGTCTGAATACAATGGTCTTTTTTTTTTTGGTAGTTTGCTTTTAAGTATTACTTGCTACATTTATTACGGTGGCCTGATAAACCACGATTCTATTGAGGCAAATAAAAAATTACGCAAGGAGCCGGGGCAGGAAGAAAAGTGACAGTGGCCGTTTGATAATAGCGATTTTTCCCAGTGGCTAAATTTATTCCTGGGCAATAAAAGGGGCTAACGTTTCAAGAAAGCGCCGATAATTCTTTGGCCCCACTGACGAACTAAATAGGAGGTCAACGAATTTAAATGAAATTTGTGCTACGCATTCTCCTATAGGCACTTGTCTGTGAAACTGCAAGGTGCGCTGATGCGCTCAGCTTCTCCGCAAATTAACTTTGCATATTGTCGCACACGCTCTCAGTCCGTGCCATCGAACGGGTCATTTTATATTGGCCAATCTGTGCTCGGTGGCGCAACAATATATTATTTATAGAAACAGCGCGCATAAAGCACAACTTCAATAGGAGATTCTTATGTTCGCACAGAGGTTCTTAATTTACGTAGAAAGTATAGTCACTCTGCGGGAATGAAACTGCCGTGACGTTTCAGCCACTATGTGCAGACGTACGCATATGTTTTCCTCCGATCATTTCGTGATTGGATGGCTGATATCCTAGCCCCCTTTCCCGAGCTGTCCACTGGCACATCTGAAATGCAGGAGCAGAACTGCATGACAATGTAAAAAGTCACGCTCGGAAAAAGAAAGAAGAAAAAGCGCTAATAATATGCAGGACATACCACTTTAGAAACTGTTTTCAGCAGGAGTCTTTCGGAAGCGCCAACTGCCCAATTACCGTGAGCGTTCTTTTGAAGAAGAAAGGACAGCTGCAGCCTTTAAAATATGCTGTCAACTAACTGTTTTAAGTGCAGCAAATTTTATTATTCTAAACGATTGAGCAATTGCCCTAGTAGCGCAGTTCTTCGTTTGACAAATACTTGAATAGGAATGTTTTGAGCGAAAGTTTTCTTTGCTTTTAAAGCACAGTTTTAGCCACGAAGCAGGGACAGGAGGCGTCTAATCCAGTAATAGCAACCCGAGGAGCCCCAAACTGTTGTCCTGATTCAGCTGCCTCCTTCGGATACATGGGGGCACAGGTTGGCAATGCTACTCAATTGGGGAGGCACAAAAACCCGCGTGCCGTTATTGCCAGGCTCCGTCAATTGCGTTTTCCTAGACAGAACATCGAAGGAAACAACTCGTTTTTTTTTTTTCTTCCTTCTTTCCTTCTGCGGCGTCCTCGCAGGACGAAGCATTGCGTATTCTCGTGTTGCGGTGTATAGGCTGGTTTTGAAAACTTGTGTATAGACTTTCGCATACTTAAAATATGGAATTGTCTGCATCCGCACCTCGCAGCCTTGCGCGAAGTACAATTTTATATCCGTTTTTATGATGCAAAAGCGTCTGAACTTGAGCTTGTTGGTATACGCCTTCGTGACGGAAAAACTGTGCGAAAAACCGTGACAAGAGAGAACAGGACTATCAGCGCCTAGTCCTGTCCTCTCTTTCTTGTCTAGTTTTTCGAACCGTTTTTCCGTCATGTTTAGGATACTCTACAACGCCGTAATTTTTAAGCATATGTTTTGTGACCTGGACCCTGCAGAACCAAGCGAGTAAGCGCAACTGTTGAATATAGCCCTGTGTATCAGAATTTATTTCTAAAAATTTTAACGTGCTCTTTGGTTTCGCGAAACCTTCAAATGAGAAATTCGCTTAAGTTAAGGGCCCTCGAAATAAAATGTATTTGCATTATGTTCTGTTATGTATTTACGGTACAAATTGTCACATGTGGGCATAATACACGTTATTGAACTTCAGTGGGTGCAAAACATTTGTGTGTGTGTGTGTGTGTGTGTGTGTGTGTGTGTGTGTGTGTGTGTGTGTGTGTGTGTGTGTGTGTGTGTGTGTGTGTGTGTGTGTGTGTGTGTGTGTGTGTGTGTGTGTGTGTGTGTGTGTGTGTGTGTGTGTGTGTGTGTGTGTGTGTGTGTGTGTGTGTGTGCGCGCACAACACGAATGCACCCACGTGCTGTTACACAAATGCAAGGAACACACGCTTACGCGGTGCTCATAAACAACACATAAACACTTCATGAAACGAAGGGTAGTTGTGTGTTTCGTACATAAATTTTCAAGAAATTTATTTCGCTCGCGCATCTATACCGTTCGAGGTGTTGCAAGTTTTCATCGAAAAAGGGCATGCAGATCCGATGGCATTGGTCATCTTGTGCAATGGTTAACTAACCTATGGGTCGTCGGATGCCGTCACACTCAATTGAAAAGTCATGCAGGCATTCCTGCGGCGGCGCTTACATCCGTTGTCGCTGGCGGCGACGTCATAATGTGTGCAGCGTTTTGCCGGAATCTGCGCAAGAAGATACATGGAAGCTGGTGTTGCCGACGTGCGCTGTTAAAGTTGGGTCCCATTGTCTCGGAGTCGGGCGTCACACAGAGGATCGCGCTCTAGCCTACGCCGCCGGTGCGTCTCAAAACGGGTAGCTGGCCTACGCTACCGGGTCGTCACACGGAGTTAGCGCTAAGCTTGCCCACGCCGTCGTCCCAACTTTCTTGACGAGAGTTGCTTCCTTGCTGATCAGTACGAGGGCTCGAGGTCTGATTGACTAAAGAGGGTTTATTTACATAGATATATTGAGGCAAACTCATTTACAGAGAAAATCATACTCGTCCTGGCTGAAGTACAGAGCTCGGTACATATCAACGTCGTAGCCCGCAGCTATACATTGTTCTCGGAGCATAAGCTGAATTACTCTTGCAGAGGACACTGCTAGCAGGCAAGATGGCTCATTAAGTGACTTCCGTCTTCCCTAGATCACTTGCTAGGGAAACAGGTTATGTCATGATCGGCCAATCCAATGGCCTGTCGCAAAACACCACCTCTGAGGAGGAGAAGGTCCACACCAAGCACACGCGCCGCCCCTGAAATGATTGTGGAAAGAGGGCAGCGAGTACATCATACTGATTGTCCTAGCGATGACAGTTTGGATAAAAATATAATGCTAGGAATTTTCCTTTTAAATCCGATAGTTTAATTATTTTATATTTACCCATGTGTAAAGATAAATCAGGAGCTCTTACTAGTCATGACTTTCTATGCCATTGATGCGACGGCTTGGTCTTGTTGCATGACTCGAAAAACGCACTACAGGGAGAGGTGAACAACTCAAGCCGTCAGAAGGAAAGCCGCTCCCCAAAATTCCCAATCACTTGATTGGCTTGATGAGTTAGTATGATGGACAACACTTGGCATTGGTAATTAGCAGAGTTTGGCATGCCGTCGGGTTGGACAGCTTCCTGAATACGCACGCAGCCATTTTTCGGCATTTGGCCCGCACCTTCAATAACACGTGCCTCCGATGTTGGCTTCACAGTGACGTCACGGGGAAGTCGCTTCGGTAGAATAGAGAACGCGCCTTCTTGTAGAAATGTCGAATTTGTCAGCATCTCAGTGCCCACGTTGACTCAGTGGAATGTTTGACGTCGATACCGGAACGTTGTTTGACGTCGATACCACAGTGACTCCCGCATCGGCTTTTCGGTTAATACGCCAAACGCAAGAGCACGTACTCTGTGAAACCTTTGCGGCTGCAAGTATATACTTGTTTGTAGCCGAAACAAACTAGGGGGGGGGGGGGGGGGGGATGCACTCCCAACACACATCTTGGAATTTGTGAAGTGAGGCTTTTGTGTAACGGTTAATCAAACGCTGTAAATTTGCCCATTTTATTCCTGCGTCGTACAGGAAACTGGCGCATGCGCTCTCGCGCACCCGTGCTACGCAATGTGACACGTGCGGTGATCATCTCAAAGAGCTAGTTGACGTTGGCAACGATAAAAGTATACGTGCGATTGTGGCCTAATGATTAGAGCATCGGCCTGCTGGTCCGGGGTACCTCTTTAAGTGTGAGCTATTCGGCAACAAAGCAGCAGTGCAGCAGCCACGGTCAGAAAAGTCCTGGAGAGTTCGCAAAGAAAGCTTAAACTGACGCAGTGTTCCCATTCTGCGCCTTGTGCGACGACGTGAGCAGAGACCAGAGTTTTGTTGCTTCAGGAGCTGGGAGTCGTGGTCTCGGAATCCGACGTCAAACTGAGGGTCGCCCTCTAGCCTACGCCACTGGTGCGCGTCTCGTAACGCGTAGCTGGCCTACGCTACCGGGGCGTCACACGGAGGCTGAGCGGGCCCACGCCGTCGTCCGAGCAGGCTTGACGAGGGTTGTTTCGTTCTTGATGAGTACGAGGTCGAGAGGTAGGGGAAACGGAACAGGGAGTTTATTTACATGGAAGAGTAAAACTTATTTACAGAACGAGGGGATCATCATCGTACTGGCCGGAGTACGGAGCGCAGTACATCTAGCATGTCTGCGCTATTACAACTGAGCAGACTACATTGTTCTGGGCGAGCACTATCTACATCTCAGAGCAGATGGGAGAGCACTAGCTACATCTTTCGGGGAGAGCACTAAGCTACATCTTAGAGCAGAAGGGAGGGCACTCTAGATAATCCGGCCGCAAACGTCCGCTTAAATGCCCTCTGTCCTCCCTATAGATCCTCAGGCCAGGGAAACCTGCGGGCACACCTTCCTCCAATCGGAACGTCCCAAGTCGCCGAAGGCTCCGCCTTTGAGGGCGAGGGTAGCACATAATCACTCCGGCGCCTTTATTCCTCGAACACACTTGGAAAGGTAGCCTCGGGTGCCCACGGCTCACTGCCACATGCAGAGAACGGAGGGGTCGCTCGTAGACGGGAGGTGTCACGCTTGGCCCAATCTGGCGCGTCTTGGTTCCTGGGATGGCCCAGCCATTAGCGGGTTCGTCTGTCGAACGGCCTTGGCGGCTAGCTGCGGCCTTGGGGAAGCGTCGCACGCACTTTCCCAGGCATTCCTTGTCCCAGCGTCGTGGTCGGCGGCCGGGTGACATCCATCAGCCCCGTAGCCGTCAAACGTGTCTCGCCTTGGTGTCGCCGCTGGTCTGTTCACCTCCTCCACGGCCCGGAAAATCTCGACTGGCCAGCGCTGACAACCGCTGGTCAGTATGAGAGTGACTGGTGACCAAGAAGATGACTTGGCGTTCTGCAACAACTGCAAACTCGGAATGCCTCCAACCACCTCACAACAACCGGCATGGAAGAGTCGATCCCGACAACACAGTACCACACAGCGTGCAAACGCCTGGAATCAAATATTAACCCACCAGACTTCATGGCAAATTTCAATGTAAGCTGCTCAACTGAAGACAGCAAATTTTCACTCAAATTTTCGTGCCGCCAAAGCGAGCGCCTCACGCTCCTTTGAGTTCAACGAAACCGGACAGTCGCGCTGCACGAGAGCAAAGGTATACATAGAGCTAAACCAAAGGCGCTAAATAACCAACGCTTCAAAACTCCTCATGCAGCCTAAGTTCACGAACAGTCTGTTCATACTCTTATCACAGTGAACTGCTTATCACACCTAATGGTGCCACTGCCCAGCCTCGTGAACTCTAGGCATACATAATCAAAATCGCGCCAATTTTGCGGTCCCTAATAACAACGCATACTTGCGTCTCACGCAGACGTTTTCTTTCCCTTTTGTCTTTGCAGGACACGCCTTAAAAAAAAAAAAAAACAAAACAAAACTGAGCTGGCGTAACTTACGCACTCACAATAACTGAAAATGAAAACGCGTCTGCTAATAACTACTTCCACGCACGCTTACTGGAAAACTTGGAACACTGCCGCCCTCAGTCATAAAGTTTTTGTTTCCTTCCGTCCGCACAGGACACGCGCTAATGGCACATACGCTTCTTAGTGCAAATTATGCACTCACTGAAAACGTAACGCGCTTAACCTTCAAAGAAAGAACTTACACTTTTAACAAAGGTTAACTGATACCTGCGCGTGTTACAACAGGCTTTTAACAAATAACCTTGACGTTTCAAGTCACTCGCAAAAAAAGAAAACCTATGCACTCATTAACGAACACTTCGCGAAACTAAAGCTTTACTGAAAACAAATCTTCCAAACCTCGGAGCTTCTCAGAAGAAAACAAACAAAGCTCATAACTTACTTACTGAAAGAAACGCTAGTCTCAAATCTCGAAAGTTCTGAAATGCTCAAAAAAAATAATAAACGAACAAAACAAAGTGTTTATTTCTGCGGAACCTTTACTTTTTGCCGGTCGTTCCGATTGTTTACGACGGATTCATAATTTTGAGCCGTACTCGAGGTGGTCGTGCCCTGAAAGCTATTCTGGCCATCCAGGAACAACAAAAGGCCGGCCATTCTGTCAGCTCTTTCGAGACGTTACAGTCCCCTGCCAATTTGTGCCCTAGCGGCATGCTTTCAACATGACCTCGGTTGACCGCGTCGGGTCTCCCTACCACCTCATCTCGTCCTGCCACCCTGCGCTCCTTCGAATTGCATGCTGCACCCCGAAAAGAACGACGGAACGACGGAGAACATAATTTCCCCGTGCCTTTGTCCGTGTTCGCGCAGAACATGTTTCTCTGTCTCTTTTTGACCGGTGGCTCGAACGTGGTTTAATTGAAAACGTCGTCAACGACTACTGCACATTTCCTTTATTCGCGCCATGCCTATTTGCGTCTTTCGCTGTCTTTGGCTGCGCTACATTCTTCACCGATTGCCGACCTTTACGTTTCTTTCTGCGGCATTTTTTTTTTCTTGAACTAGCTGTCGAGCCGTCTTCTCGTGCCTCGTGCTGACCGTTACGCATCTCCTCGGTCCGGATCACTGTCTTACCCGCACAGTCTGGGTGATTTTCATTTAAATCTTCTCTTTCTTTGCCTCGACTGGCGGACAGCTCAACCGACTCTGGAACAATGCAGCAGTCTTTACTCGAAGTACGCAACTCGCAATCCTGCGAACTGCCCACTACTGCATTGTCCAGCTCATGCTGTTCATCGGCACACAGCTCGTCGGTCTCGATCGCTGTCTCACCCGCACAGTCCGAATGGTTCGTGCCTAAATCATCCCTCTTTTGGCAACCGAGACACTGGCGGACAGCTTTACCGATCCCTGAACCATGCAGCTGTTTTCCTTTGAGCAACACAACTCGCAATCCTGCGAACTGCCCTCAACCGCATCGTCCAGCTTGCACTGCGCATCGGCACCCAGCCCGGACTCGACATGGGTGCTCCTGTCTGTCGGGTCAGCAGTTCTCTGAGCTTTGTTAACAACCTCGCCAACCATACCTGCGACGCCCACACACGGTGGCTATGCCAATTCATTCACAGCTGGCCTAGCTGTTTCTACAGCACCTCGTCGATCTCGCTACGGCCTTCAACAGCATCTGTTGCCACCGAGGCATCGTTAGCAGCTAGCACTTTCAGTTCACCTATGAAGGTGCTGCTAACCTCACAGGTACTAGCCTCTTAGGCTCTCGACAAAACCCTGCTAGCGACTTCCTCCCACTTTCGCTGCGTATAACCTACAGATTTCTCAAGCCACCGTTGTCTTTCTTCGATTGCCTGCTCCAAACGTCCAATGTATCTGTCCAGCGCTGCTACAAACTTCCTGCTTGCTTTCCTTTCTTCCGGCCTGCATTTCTCCTGCAATATTATTTTCAATTCCTGCCTAATTTCTTCCTGTTCCTGCATAATTGCTTCCAGCTCCTGTATTTTGCTTAGAAATCTGTTATCTAGATGCTCGATGATTTTCAAATCATTGTCACTTTGGAGAATGGCTTTACGAATCTCGGCTTCCGTTAAGTCCTCCTCTACGTCTACCACGAGCTCTTCACACAACCACAACAGGCTAGTTCTCGTCAAACTCAACATGACCATGGTCGCTACTTTAAGCTTTGGCTCTGCTGTCACACAATACTTGCTGCGATACACTCGCAGATCAGAATACAAGTAAAAGATCCCTATAGCGATTCAAATCCACAAACCCAGAGAAATTAAAGCCTGGTAAATCTTACAACCAAACCCAAACGCTTACCGACAGAAGCAGCACCCTGTCACCAGTCCTTCTCCGCCGTATCCAGTCAGTTGCAAAAAGTGGTCATTCCCAAGTCGCCTCCAACTTGATTGGAATACCGGTCGGTCACCTTGTCCCAAGATTCGTGAGGTCAATCTCACCGCTGCCCACCAGAGTTAGGAGCTGGGGGTAGTGGTCTCGGAGTCCGACGTCAAACTGAGGGTCGCGCTCTAGCCTACGCCACCGGTGCGTCTCGTAACGGGTAGCTGGCCTACGCTACCGGGGCGTCACACGGAGGCTAAGCGGGCCCACGCCGTCGTCTGAGTAGTGTTGAAGAGAAGGGTTGCTTCTTTCGTGAAGAGTACGACGTTGTGAGGTAGCGTAAACGGAACAGGGGGTTTATTAACATGGAAGAGCCAAACTTTACAGAACGAGGGGATCATCATCGTACTGGCCGGAGTACGGAGCGGAGTAAATCGTGGCATGTCAGCGCTACTGAATCTCAAGGGACTACATCGTTCTGGGTGAGCACTGGCTACATTTCGGAGGGCACCCCAGATGAGCAGCAAACGTCCGCTTAAATGCCCTCCGTCCTCCCTAGATCCCTAGGCCAGGGAAACCGGCGGGCACGCCTTCCTCCAACCGGAGCGTCCAGTCGCCGAAGGCTCCGCCTTGAGGCTCAGGGTGCGCATCAACACTCCGGCGCCTTTATTCCCCGAACACATTTGGAAAGGTAGCCTCGGGTACAGTGTACTAGAACACTGTACCTCGGGCGCACGCGGCTCACTATCGCAGAAGGATGGAGGGGACGCCCGTAGACAGGTGGTGTCACGCTTGACCCAATCTGGCGCGTCTTGGTTCCTGGGATGGCCCAGCCATTAGCGAGTTCGTCGGTCGAACGGCCTTGGCGGCTAGACTGCGACCGTGCGCAAGCGTCGCACGCACTTTCCTAGGCATCCCTTAGTCCCGGAGCCGTGGTCGGCGGCCGGGTGACATCCATTAGCCCCATAGCCGTCAAACTAGCCTCGCCTTGGTGTCGCCGTTGGTCTGTCCGGTGCGACGTATTGTGGGCATCACCATGCGTCTCAGTAAATCAGAAGTAGCTTCAAGGTCGCTTCCCCCGCTGGCCGATCGTAACACTGCTAAGCCCGAGAGCGCGCGTCTACCGCGCATTAGGTGTACGTTAATGAACCCCTTGGTGGTCAGAATTATTCCGGAGTTCCCCGTGCACTACGGCATGCCTTATAATGATATGGTGGTTTGGCCCATAATACCCCTGAATTTATTAATAAAATAACAATTGCTTCAGGTGCCTAACTAAGTTATACTCGCGGACACCCTTTCTTGGCTATATGAAGCGAAAGCTACAATGGCTGACTTGCAAAAGTATTCGTACGCAAAGTAGTCCGGGCGAGTTTGGCCACCGATTTCATTTTCGCTGACCTAGCATAGCTCCTTTACTTCAGAGAAGACGCAGACGCAGTTAACCCGACGTGAATCTTTGAAGTTAATCGAAGTGTATAGACATCCCATACCTATAGATTTCTGAACAGCGAGCAATGCAGCCTGCGTCGATGCCTCAAAGCGACAGTATGACCTCGGCCTCTGTGAGAACGCAAAACCGACGCCGGCGGCTACGTTCACACCGAAAGCGGAGCGGCAAGCGGCCAAGCGGATTTTCAAAGCGGCGAGGTGGCGAGCGCGCGCGGCTGTTCAGACCGGCCGGTTTGCCTGGCTGCCCGCGCCGTCGGGGAGGCGGAGCATCTCGCTATTTCACGGACGTGCCGCCCCCACCTCGCACTTACCAGTTACACACAATCTTCTTCCGTAGCTCTTTCTTCAAGTCGACTTCCTTGTACCTTGGGTTACATTTGTCGTACAGGACCGGGTAATGCTTGAATGTGTTCCGCAGCAGTACCACAGTGAACACAGCCGGTTCGGACATGGTGGACGCCATTTGCATTCCCTCGGCAGGATGTTTACATTTGTTCACCAGCGCTTCCGCCGTCTCGGGATCTGATTGGCTGCGGCCAATGCGGCCAACTTTTCCGCGCTGAAAAAATCTGCCCGCGCGCGATTCGGCCAAGCGGCCGCGGATTTGGTCGCTTGGCCGTATGGCCGCCGGCGCTTTGCGGAAAATCCGCGGCCGCTTGCCCGCTCCGCCTTCGATGTGAACGTGCCTTAACGACGCAGCGTAAGTAAACTTGCTCACTCGTTTGTACACGCCGTTGCTTGATATTTCCGAATGGTTTCACCTGGTTTCACTGTGGACGTTTAACGAACCTGTTTTTTGTGCTTCGGCAGCCGTTTGTTGGTGAAGTTGGTCTCTCAGGAAAGCTGACAGGCGGGACAGCAAGCGACGAATACTCACCAGAAGGAAGCGTGCGCCATTTTACCTTAGATGAATGCGTATGTTCGAGAACTCGAAATGGCAAACTAAAAATACTATAAAATATCAGTTGCCGATTGGTGAATGTTACGTATCTTTTCACGTTATGTGCAGTAAAAAAGAAGCAGTTATGTTCTCTATTTTAATGCACCTAAGAAAACAACAAACTTGCGGTTCTACTTTCAGCAGCGGTGCCACAGGCGCGCTTCTCTTCCGTAGCCTTCGCTTCATAGCTCAGAAAAGGTGTCCAAAAGCATAGCCTCTCCGAAAAAAAAAATCTTGTGGAACGTCATATCTTAAGACGTGCCTGAACCTTCACTAGCATGAAAATTTTATATTAAACCGTTTCGTCAAAGAATGACTCGCACCATATAATCGCAGTGTAGGCGTGCATTCATGGACTCGCTGCGCTCAGTCTTTATCATCATTATTGTTACTTTCAATTTATCTCGCTACTGTCAACGTGTGGCACCTGTACTGACCATTAACACCGTAATAGTCCCGTTAATTGGCTGACGTAATACAGTGATGGCGTCCTTAATAAACAAAGTTGTTCCATTATAAAATGTGCTGACGTAATGCATGTAAAAGCACGTAGTTTTGCCCCGTCATGCGTTGCACGGACGTTCCCTCCATTATTGTGTAAAGCGGCATAAAAGACGTTTTTCGAGCACGGACTCTGTATACTTGAAAGCCAAATTCATGTCTGTTCCACCACGGCATGCATGGAATATGTGCGGAAATCTACAGCTGAAGTAGTAGTGTGCACGAGTAATGCGTGCACGTAGAGCTGAAAATGCGGTTGGTGATTCAAATGCTAGAATGTCAAGAATTTCCAGCAGACAATTGACATAATGATATACAGTACGGGTATACACCTAGAGCAGTGTAAAAAATAGTCGTGAAAAAAAAAGGAAACAAAGCTGTTTTCATTTTTACTACAGAAAACTTTTGAACGGAAACTACAAATATTCCTTCATTTAGAAAAAAAAAGTTTTTTTTTCTTCTTTTCTTACGTGAAAGAAGAGTTTTCCTTAATGCTAACAGAATTGGTCATGCATTTTTCTATAAGCAAACTTATTTAAATAGATTTTTGTTTGTTTCTTTCCTATCCTCAATTAGGCGTTGTGTGCAGCTCCGCCACCTACGTAAGTGTAGGCAGACCGACCTCATATGCGCGCCACAATTACTCTTCATTTAACGTCCTTGTTTGGTTGAAACCATAAAGTCAAAATTCCAGTTGTAACTGTGCCTATATTCAACATTGTGCTGTCTTCACCTTTCGCTTTCCTGACACGTTCTCGCACTTAGTATTGGCACCGACCTGTGCTTCTCCTAAACGATTCGTCACTTCTCGTCAATGTTATATAAAGCTGTTGTCAAAGCACTGGTGTACCACCATTTGACGCGCACCCGCATCGATGTATAGTGCAGCTGACGTTCTGCTGCTGATCATGAGGTTGCGGTTTATTTCCAACTGCGGCAGCCGCCTTCGATAAGGCCCAGTATCCAAAAAGCACTCGTGTATGAGCTGTGGTTTACGATGTCAACGGCGGCGAATGCGCGAACGTTACCCCAGATTGTTACCGAGGGAAGTAAGACCGCATGAGTTAAATTTTAATTCGACATCTCGGGTAATCAGTTCATTGAAGGTCCTTTCTGTGATAAGTTGAAATACACAGAATAGATGAACGTTTCGTGAGACGTACGTAACTGATAGCGTAAGTGACGCTCAGGAGGAACATTTGTCGGCCAAGAATGCCAGACTAACCCCGCCCGTGTCACCACCGCCGCTCTTGGCTCGGGTTGGAATCGGAAATTCGCAAAACGTTTCATTAGGAGAATGTGTATAGGTCTGTTGGACTAACATTCTATATACGATATACTAAACTCCACGAACTCCAGTGGTTGTTTTCTGTGGCTTGGCTGTTGCTTGAATGAGTTGAGAGTAGTTATGGAGAATTGTTGATACTGAGTCCTTAATAGCATGGCACATACCCAGCTCCAATGCTAGACCTGATGATGATGATTATGATCGCCTCATAAAATGGCTCATACCCACACTGGGGGATTGGCCAAGAATTGCGCGCTTAACCTTTTACTTTATGTTTTGAAGTATTACATAATCAATCAAAAAAAAGAAAAAAAGAAAAACACGCAAAGACAAACAAAAACAAACAAAAAAGACCATTCAAAAACTTATTCGTTTAGTAGATTGTATGTAACCGCAAACGGCATCAAACACCTCTCTGTGGCTAAAACCCAGAACTGACTCACCGAAAGATAGTATTAGTCGAACGCTTTCTTCTTTATCGCGACCCTGCTCATGGCTCTCTGCTCTTTGTACAGCCTGACATTTGCAGTAGTAAGGAGCAGGCAAGAAAGGTTCTCAAGGCGACGTTTATGTTTGTTATATTACCACCGTGTTGGCCTTTCGCACTTTATTGCCACATCCAGCCAGATGAGGAGGAGGAAGAGGAGGAAGACGCGCTCCGCTTTGTTTGGCGTCCGCGGTGTGCCTTTGGACGTGGGGATGTCGCGCACGCTGCTCTCCTGGATCAAGGAGTGGGCGCTGAGACGGTACCGGAGTTTCCTCTCCGGACCGTGCGCGCGGGCGTGCTTCGACTACAAGAGATTCCCCACGACCACCTTGTCCTCCTTTGCTGGTAAAAGGTTCGCCGCCTTTCTGACAACGCGACTGTCGTGCCCCTCGAGGGTGTAGTCTAAATGCCGTGTGTCATATAGTTGTGCTGTCAGAAAATATCGATCATAGTTTTACGAACTGTGATGCCATTATGTTTTCCATGATATGTTTTCCTACGTGTTGTTCAGACCTATAGACTCACGTGTGAATCCACAAGCTATGTCTTGCATCACTTTCGGGTGTTTACTTTTTAATATTATTTACGGTCCGTTTTCGCGCAGTGCTTAAAGTCGTCATCATTGTCCACCTGTCCACACAAATTACTCGCATCGTGAGAGTGCATAATCTGATGTGTTGTCCAGCGTTTACTGCCCCAATAGAAAGGAGTCTGGTATAGTGTCCGGAGTGCGTACTGATCGCCTTAACGTTGCGCGTCAGGTTTTCTTTGCGGCGCGGCGAGTGAGCCGCGGTGGACGAGCTCGCTGTGCAGCCTTTTCTCTGTTTGTGTGTACGCAGACCCTGCCATCCAGGAGCGCGTGCGACGTCAGATGATGGCGGCCGCGTCGGGTGAGCGGCTCAAGTCGCCGCCGCCGTCGCCGGCGTCGGGCGATCCTGGCGCGGCGACCCCGCGGCAGAACGGCACCAGCGCAGGCGGGCAGCACGCGGCGTCGGACGAGGCTGGCGGTGACGAGAGCGTGGCCACCACCACCACCACCTCGTCCACGTCGTCGTCCTCGGCGGCGGCGGTGGTTGCGCGCAAGTGCGAGCTGTTCACCATGACCGGCGACTTGATCATCACCAAGGCGAGCAGTACCAAGACGCCCGCGACGCGCACCCAGTCTACGCCGGCGAGCCCCGGGGGCGACCCGCAGCGGGGCACCAAGCGCGAGGCGTCCTCGCTGCAGAGCCCCGTGGCCGAGAAGAAGGGCTCGTTCGGCGTGCGCACCTCGCGCAGCGACGACCACTTGGGCAAGGCGCGCGGCACCGTGGCCGCCGTCAGCATCGACATCGATGACGACGAAATGGCCTCGTCGCTCAACACGCTGCTCGACACCAAGGACGACCCGCGCGTGCTCTGGACGTACAACGCCGGCAGCGGCTCGTCGGAGGACAACACGGCCACCACCGGTAGCGCGTCTTCCTCCTCGGGCCGGCGCGAGGACAACCTCAGCGAGCTCGAGTGCTGCACGTCCGAGATGGCGTCGGCGTTCGGCTCCGAGGAAGCGGACCGCGTTCACGCCAGCGAGCTGGACCTCAGCTCGCCCAGCCAGCTGTCGCCGGAGAACGAGGACGGCTTCTCGCGCGAGGAGGACTGGGTCGCCGAGCCGGACCTGAGCGAGTCGCAATTCCGCCACCCGGCCCTGCTCGACTCGTCGCTGCGCGCGGCCGCCCGAGGCGGGTCGCGCAGGATGCAACATTCGCGCTCTAACGGCTCCACCGCGTCGCGCACCGACGCCTCGGAGACGCTCGAGCTGGACTCGCCGCCCTCGGCCCACTCCGGCGGCACGCTCGAGGAGGAGCTGGCGCAGCAGGACGACGCCGCCACGGACGAGGAGTCGGACGCCGAGTCCCTGCGCAGCTTCCACTACAGCCCCAAGGCGGTTGACATGCCGTCCGCGTCGCGGCTCGCCAAGAGGCTCTACAACCTCGAGGGCTTCAAGAAATCCGACGTGTCCAGGCACCTGAGCAAAAAGTGAGTCGACCCTATGCAGCTTTCCTTGCATTTGGTGCGCTCAGGGGCACCCATGTGTGTCTGCTTCCTTTCTGTCTCTGCGCCATTCACTGCGATTCACTGCGGCAAACGCCGATTATTGCTAACGAGTTAAATAGGTGTTCTGCGTTTTGCCGCCTGCTATTCTAAAGCATCATTGAATTTCGTACGCTAATTTAAGATTGCAACGGCGGGGAGGCAGTATAGTATAGTATATAGTATAGTATAGTATAGTATAGAGGACAGCTTCTGAAGTCAGTTTGCATTTTCCCGGTAGGCTGCGAAATAGACGTGCACACAACGATGACGTGTCCGCCAAAGTGGTGTATAAAACTCTTCATACTTCAACGTAGGCTTCGCAAGGGCTTCATTGTATGCAGTGACGCTAGCGCTGTCTGTCAGTGGAATGTGTTTGTCAAAAAAGCGTTGCTTTGCGTACAGAGTAGTCGTTTCCATTTATCTGTGTCATTTCCGACTTATGAAATATTTTTTCTATTTATTTATATAATGATCACACACAGCTTGATCCGCGGCCGCTCAGTGACTGTGGCATTCATCAGGCTAAGCACGAGGTCGCCAGTTCAGTTCCGGGTCGCGGCGGCCGCATTACGGTGTTGGCGGAATGCAAGAACTTGAGTTGCATGTCAAAGAACTCCAGGAGGTCAGTATAATCGGGAGCCCTCCCCTACGGCGTCTTTCAGCCCCTTTGTTGCCCTCCGGTCTTTAAGCCCCGCCAGTCCATACATATATAAACTTATTTCCTTCGAATTTTCGGCTATAGTTTGGCGTGTGGCGCCTGTATTCCAATGCCTCTGGCATCAAAGTTGGCTGTTTCTTTAGACGACAGTCTGCTGGCCCTCCGCCGGAAAATAATTGCAACGCTCGTCGACACTGCGCCAAGGGGCCAAGGACGGCAACGGGAGGACGAACAGCAACCCATGTACTCCGCTGTTTTCCCCCTTGTTGTCGAGTGAAGCGGCGGATACATTATTGTCTATGTAAATTCGGAAAGCGTAAATAATTCGAAGTTCCTGCAGTGTCTATTGTACTGCATGCAGCACTTTGCCTCTTCGTTAGAGAATTGAGTGAAATTTAAAAGGTGGAATGTGACCAGCCATGGGGGCACCTCATGTGCACACTATAAGTGAACCATAAACATTAAACGCGCGAGTCTTTGTTGGATTGGCAGATGCTCTTGGTCGATGGTACCTGAGTTGCTTCCGTTCCAAGGAGATTACAAACTTAAGTGAAGCGATGTGTGTAACTCAAAGGGCGCACGCTAAGCGACAGAGAAATGAGTATTCTCGGTCGTCTTGCGTGTCCCGTTTGCGCTACACGTACATCCTGAGAATAATAGGGCAGCTTTATTTTTGCCGTCGCATATGGTTGCAAGTACATACATGCCAAAGGGCGGTATTGCTGCACCTGCGTTGAAATGCTTAAAGGGCAACTTAACCATTTAGGAGATTGTCATTTTCAAACGGCATTGGCAGTCCTCTCACCGCTGGGTGGTTCAGTTGGCTTAGAAACTCATCGATAATTTTAAATAACCAATAAATGAGGTACCGAAGCTGATTCGAGTGACGTCTACGAGGAGTCGATGATGTCTGTTGGGAGACGCTTTGATGTCCGGTTCCATCCTACCGCGATCCGCCAGTTGTTGGGGCGCCTGCTACTACAACCTCGACCGGCATCTCCTCTAGGTAGCGTAGCGCTGCCGGCAGGCTGTAGGCGTCCGGTAGATCATGGCGACCAGGCAGGGCGAGACGATTTTAAGTGCGAAACTTGCACGGTTTATTTCATGTTGAAGGTTTGCAAAGAAGAGAATGAATGAATGAAAATACATGGCGGGGCCGCTTAAATGGGCCCTCTAACAATGAGGCGGGGTTTCGCTCCAGTCACGTGACAGGCAAGTCCAGTTGGGGGGGTGCGGCAGCATCTCCCTCTCGCCTAGGTGACGTTTCCCTGGCTTGTCCCCGCTGGTGGCAACCCGAAGTTCCCGAAGAACGTCATTCGCGGAAGGTGGACAGCTCCCCTAGGCGACGTTTCCCGGGCTTGCCTCCGCTGGCGGCAACCCAAGGCTCCTGAAGACGTTATTCGTGGAAGGCGGGCCTATTCGCCTCCCACGCACATGCACACAAAAGGATCAACAACTCGGGCGTCCCAGTCCCCGCACCTGTACACAAAGGGATCAGACTATACTGCGTTCCAGATGCTCCGGAAGAACGTTTCGTAGAAGCCTCCCCGCACCTGCGCACAAAAGGATAGTCCCGCCTGCGACAACCAAGCACGATGGGGAGACCTCCTCCGTTAATCCTTTTAAACGGGCTGTCGTACGTCAACCGTAACACGTCAGATCTTACACTACCGTAATGTAAACACGCAGTACAGTGCTTCTAACGCCGAAAAAGCCAAGCTGACGATGTATTCTGACGATACGGTTAGCTTTTTCAGCTCTAACTATAAACAGTGGTGATTTCTGCGCTAATATGAACGCTGAAGAATCGCCATTAATTGACCCGACGCCGCGCGAGTCAGCTGACGTGCCCCAAGCTCAATGCATTGTGCTTCGGCAAGACGAAGAGAAGCACCGGTTATCACGTCTGTCGAAACGATGACTGTCGGCGGTCGTCTCGTAGAAAAAGGAGCCAGTTTCGTCGTTTCTGGGCGAGGTGGCGGTGAAGATTCTGACGTCACAAACAGGGGGTAGCCAGTAAAAAGTCATACATTCGTGGGCATGAGTCGGGAACACGCAACCAATCTTTAAAATTCATTTTCAGGAAAACTAAATGTCTTGCGGTCATATCGTTTGGCACAGATAATCAGAGTGCAAAAGAGAACATATATTCGAAATTTTATTAAGGTCAGTGGACATCGAAAAACCCCGGAGTTGCCCTTTCAAGGGCCCCTCACCAGGCCCAATAGCAAATTTTAGTTATACGCTGGCAGTTGTTACGTGCCCTCTGAGGAGTGTTCTACTGCAATAATTTTTCGAACTAGTTCCTTAATAGCCGAGATAGAAATATTTGAATTGCCGCGAACCCATTATTTCAGGAGGCGAGTGTCACCGCCAGCATGGACACTCTCTCCACTTGCGTCGTCTAGCCTCCGTAAGCGAAATTCCTTCCCTGCGTTCTCCCATACCAGAGCCGGAAGATCGCGTCACGAATATGTCACGGGCCCCGCCTCTTCTCTCTCTCTCTCGCTGTTTTCTAAGGTTTTTCTAACTTGCGATGACGGTCTCGCGCGCGAGCTGTTGCGTTTGTCTCGTTTCGCGCAGCGGACGATTTTGCGCGCTCTGCACGAGAATACCTGATTAGCGTTATAAGTCAGTGCCACAATCACGAATACTGAGGACGAAAGGGCATGATCGCGGCGCTGGAACACGGTAGCAAATGACATAGTTTCATTCTCTGCGCGCGCGACTGCACGACGTTGGAACAAGCAGACGAAACTGAAGTACATCTCTCTTCCTACGGTACGAAGTAAAACATAAACACGCAGACATTCGGTTTGTATGTTTTAATATTTCTCTAGATTTTAATTCGTCTTTTAAAGCAGTAGATTAGACAAATAACTGATGTTGCCTTGAATAATTCTCCAAGTCACGTATCACTATGAGTGACGTCACAGCACGGCCATGTACGCAGGCGCACTTGCGCGATTGGCACGGTTTGAAATTTAAGCTCTTTCCGTGGTGCGTAGGGATGTAATAGACGCTATCGTTAGCGCGCATTGTATGCATTGCGCTTGTCAGCTCTATGTGGCCAGACCTAGTGAGGGGCCCTTTAACATGCTCTCACTATACCGTCTTGTCAACCGAGCTGCCTTGGTGTATAGTGGTTAGAGTACCTTACTCGTGAACGTGAAGACTTGAGTTCGAATCTACTATAGGCCACTTCTTTTCTATTTCAGGTCAATAATTTTCTTATTGATTGTATAATGGCTAATGTCATTAATTGCTTCTTTGAGGAGCATCGGAAAAGAGCAACTGTTATTCCTTGAAGGAGTAACAGCATGGGGAGCAACAGTTCATCACTTCGCAGTTACACCCCAAAAGGACGAATGACTTTGTCAGGTCAGGTACTCCCCAAAAGGAGCAACCTCGGTCCCCCATTTCCACCTCTTTTTCTTAGAGTACGTATACGCGAGGGATCAGAGCTGCCTCAGGGTGGTTTGGCGAAACCCCCGTTGCGTTTTTCTGTTCTGCTGAAGCTTCACCCCTGCTAAATTAGCAAAGTGCCCTGCAGGCTCGCTTCCTTCCCGTCGCAATGGCGACCCCTCCAGGGATTTTAGCCGCACGCGTGTTTACAAACCGGCCAAGGTCGTGCTTGCTGCGTTTGTCGGCCACCATCGCGTCACTCGGCTGTTTGGCTTCCTGAAGTGGCCCCTGGCCTTGTGCGACGAGCGCGGCTCCGCCTTCTGTTGTTCCCGTTTAGGGCTCGAGCTCTCCCTTCGCGTATTGCATCCTCGTTTTCAGCGGACGTCGCGGCTAGACGCAGCGCGATCGATCGGCCGCCCCGCTCTCAGCCACTAATGCAAATATTCTGTATACTGACAAGGGCATCATTCAGCTTTTCGTGAGGACACCAGCAATACCGTTTGTCGTATGTGAGGTTGCAGCTATGCCATGCAGCTTGGATCAGAGAAAAGACCTTCATCCCCGAAATCCATGTCTGAGCGAGTGACCGTATCTGAACGATGGCGTTATATTGTTCTGTTTTGAGCAACTGCGTTCTATAGACATAGAACAACATATCAATGAAGTAGCGCCTGACCATCCTGTACAGCTTGCGGTATATATCGTTAACGCAGTATACCTACCGTTATGAACAGAGCAAGCGTTTTAGCGCTGTGAAAGCAGTCATGTTCTTCGGGGTCTTGTTAATACGTTCTGCTCCCTCAACGCCGGAAGTGTTCACCCACCGTGCACTAACTACTTTAGTGCTAATCAGTTGGGTTTTTGATGAAGAGTGAAGGCTGAGGCTCTAAGAAATTGATGCTCGATTTAACTGTTTAGGATAGTCTATACATGAATTGCAGTTGCAGTCTTGCCAAGCGGATCTGCCGAACTTAGAACTATGTTCCATGTCGACCCAACCGACGGTGCAGAGCGTCAGACGTAGGTCTTGCGCAGAACGATTCTCTGAGTCGTGGCAGTGTGTTCTAAGGACTTGTAATTTACATCGCACTCGAAATCGTGCCAATCGCAGTTCACAGCACACGTTATTGGGCAGGTCAGTGACCATCTTCACACGGGACTTCGCCATCACAAGTATAGCAGGTATAAAACCGTTCCACAAATACACGCTCTAAGCAAAACATAACAAAAAAGCTCAGTGCTCACTTCAACTAAAAATAAGCAGGAACCCTCGGCACATCTCGTACGTTAGCAACACGACCTGCGACGTAGGCATCCTGAACTCGGTACTCTACTCAAACAATACGCGACTCGACTCCCAGCCGGTCAGCTGACGCTGTGAAAGAGAAGCGTGACATATACATGTCTGTTTAGATGGTGGCCGGATGTCTTCGTTCGCCAACCATGGATTCGAAAGTGCGTATCTTGCCGCGAAGACATCTTCGCTGCAACAAGACCTCACACGGCTGCTCTGTTTACCACGCAGGTAGGAATGCTCGGTGACGCAAAAGTGCGTAGAATATGCGCGGGGCGGCCAAGTCTGAATTGTGCAGCTGCAGTCTCCGTGCGCTGACGTGTGGAAAGAGGCGGCAACTGGCGATACTTGATACCCATAACACGCCACGGTGTATCCCGTCCTCAGCTCACTTCGAAAGGTTACACGTGCACCGCTGACGCATACGTTGCCTGTCGGCTGAGTGGTCGTTCTATATTACTGCAAAGTTGGCAAATACTCCTGCGAAAGTTGTATGCAAACGCGTCTAGGCTTTTTCTAAGGCAGCTCATCGGCGACTTCGATTGTGCTAGTCGTCATATAGCCGGTTATTTATTTTAATGGAAACAGTCTTATTAAAGACCTCCTGTGGTAGGTGTCGCAATTCTGTCACGTCAGCTGGATCACTTAACGAAGCGGACACTGCTTGCGAAACAAATTGCAAAGTGGTGTTAGGTAATTAAACAAATTCATTAATTCACTTCATAAATATAATCACCTTAGAGCACATGTTCCATTTGCGGAATCGAAGCCGAGCATTAATAAACTAATATTCATTTAGCAGAAATCCTGCGCTCCTCGCCAGTTTTTAGGAACACGTCTTCATAATCTGTTGAGAAGTGCAGTAATATTCCAGTTAACACATATTCGCGCTGTGATCTTTATTGTGTATACCGGGTGTTTCAGCGAACACTTTCAAAATTTTTTAAAGGTTGCCTGTGGCAGATAGCACAATTATAGTTCATAAGCTGGTCTACTCAAAGAGGCGGACATTACTTGGGCACACAAATTGAAATGCATAATCCACTAATTAACAAAAATCACTAAGTTTTTAACTAATTACATTTTGGCCCATATTGCAATTTACAAATTCTAGCCGTGGAGTTCGCAAGGCGGATGCACTTGGAACGAATTGCCAGGATGACACCAGTTTCGAGATATTAATTCCCGAACTATGCGGAGAAATGCGTTGGCGTTCCAGTTACTTTTGGGCTTCAATGCATAAAAAGGCGTTTTGTTAGGAAAGTTACTTGTAACGTTTCCGGAAGAGTTGCTGACCGACTAACACTTTGAAAGAAACTGAAGAATAAGGAAGAAAATGAAGCAAGAATGTCTGTGCTTCACTAGCACGTTCGTCAATAACAGCGTTTGCAGTAACATTATTTCAGAGCGCGGAAGCACTTCTGGTACATCATTTCCAGCCAGTATTTTGCCACGTTTCGCGATCTCATGTACCGCGTCTTCTATGTATTTTCAGTGGCACGTACAAAAAGGAAGAGAAAGGAAATAAAGGGAACAAGGAAAATACGAGGTATTCTCGTAGTACGTGTTGTGGGTCGCAAGGGGTAAGAAAATGGTGGGAAGGACGGCCACATAATTCAGAATTAACGCGCATCGATTGGCCAGTGTGCATCGATATTGTCGCGACGTGGTCGCGTGCACACACAACAAAAAGGGATTGCTGACAACTCTTGTTTATGCGGCAGTAGCAGCTTGTCCAGTTGCGCTTTATGACAGTTCCCCTCAATGCATTCACTGCGATTGTGCGCAAGCCAAGTGAAAGTATTCTCCACCAGGGGGAATATGTGCAGGACTCGCGAGAAAAATATACAGCCGCTTAAAGGAGTTGCGGAGTTGCCAGTGTACGCCACTGTTTTATAGATTGGGCCCGTTCCAAATGTGTCTCTTGTCGGCGGACGCGATGAGATGCTTCCTTTTTAACGCGATAGCGTTAAGGGCCCCGTGTCGCAGAAAATCCGGCGTCGGCGTGAATGTCGGCGTCCGTGGCGGATAAAATCATCCCGAACCATCCCGACTCCGCATGGCGCAAGGTGTTAGAGCAGGAGAAAATCATTCCGAACCACCCCGACCGCGCAGGCCCTCCGCGTGGTGCAAGGTGTTAGTGAACAAAAAATTGAATTTCTCACAGTGAAATCCGTCAGAAAAATGGTAAAGTATGACTTAACCGCTACCTACAGACAGGGGCAGATCCAGGTTTTTTCTGAGGGGGGGGTCAGCTTCTGTGAAAGATGATGATGATGATGATGGTAGCCTTTATCATTTACCGAAATTCACCGTTTCTGCTCACGATAATCCCGCGTTTTATACGGCTAGAGCAACACCTGTAGCCCGCCGTGGTGGCTCAGTCAGTTCAGGCGTTGCGCTGCTGAGCACGAGATCGCGCGATCGCATCCCCGGCCGCGGCGGCCGCATTTCGATGTAGGCGAAATCCAAAAACGCCCGTGTGCTTGCGTTGTAGTGCACGTTAAAGAACCCCAGGTGGTCAAAGTTAATCCTAAGTCTTCCACTACGGCGTGCCTCATAATCAGAACTGGTTTTTGCACGTAAAACCCCAGAAAGAGGAAGGAGCCCTATAGCCAGCCAGGTATCGGTTTCTCCGAGCTATAGGAAAAGGACGTTACCCAATACAGCCATGTGCTTGGCGGCTGTGCCTGATAATAGAGGTTGTTCAAAACTAAGCTTTATGGTTTTCTTAAAATTAGGCACTGGGAGGCACGCGAAGACCACCTGTGCAAATAAGTTGTGGCCAGGGGGGCACAAAGTGAGATGATAATTATCGCTGTGAGCAGCCCAATTAACTAAAATTGAACAATTATTTTTTGTCGACTGCAGTAAGTGGGTATGTTTGTACTGAAAACTTAGAGGCAGTCGTGTTTCTACACAGCATCAGTCGGAAGAATTATTCTAGCGTGTTCGTGCTCCGAGATCATCATCATCATCATCATCATCATCATCATCATCATCATCATCATCATCATCATCATATATTTTATGTCCACTGCAGGACGAAGGCCTCTCCCTGCGATCTCCAATTACCCCTGTCTTGCGCTAGCGTATTCCAACCTGCGCCTGCAAATTTCCTAACTTCATCATCCCATCTGGTTTTCTGCCGACCTCGACTGCGCCACCCTTCTCTTGGTATCCATTCTGTAACCCTAATGGTCCACCGGTTATCCATCCTACGCATTACATGGCCTGCCCAGCTCCATTTCTTCCGCTTAATGTCAACTAGAATATCGGCTATCCCCGTTTGTTCTCTGATCCACACCGCTCTCTTCCTGTCTCTTAACGTTAGTCCTAAGATTTTTCGTTCCATCGCTCTTTGTGCGGTCCTTAACTTGTTCTCGAGCTTCTTTGTTAACCTCCAAGTTTCTGCCCCATATGTTAGCACCGGTAGAATGCAATGATTGTACACTTTTCTTTTCAACGACAGTGGTAAACTCCCAGTCAAGATTTGGGAATGCCTGCCGTATGCACTCCAACCCAATTTTATTCTTCTGTAAATTTCTTTCTCGTGATCAGGGTCCCCTGTGAGTAATTGACCTAGATATACGTACTCCTTTACAGACTCTAGAGGCTGACTGGCGATCCTGAATTCTTGTTCCCTTGCCAGGCTATTGAACATTATCTTTGTCTTCTGCATATTCTTGTTGCTGAATTGCAGCAGCATTGTTGCTGAATAGGACAATGTCATCGGCAAACCGAAGGTTGCTGTGATATTCGCCGTTGATCCTCACTCCTAAGCCTTCCCAGTCTAAGAGCTTGAATACTTCTTCTAAGCATGCAGTGAATAGCATTGGAGAGATTGTCTCTCCTTGCCTGACCCCTTTCTTGATAGGTAACTTTCTACTTTTCTTGTGGAGAACCAAGGTAGCTGTGGAATCCTTGTAGATGTTTGCTAAGATATTCACGTATGCCTCCTGTACTCCTTGATATATTCGACTCCAAATTTCAATTGTACTGCGCAGAGTTATCGACTCGATGCGAGAGCGGTTTATGCTTTGCGTTGCTGTGGAAGGGAGGCATTTTGAAAATTTTAAGGCATTGACATATTGATGGGTGAAGTGTTGTCATGAGACTTGTGCATGACAACACGAAAGTTAAAGCGGGAGTATGAAATATTCGTTAGCATAGCTAAAAAGGTTTCTGCTGTTGATGGTGCAGTTGTTGCTTTTGATTTGAATAAAACTTACAATACTTGGAAATCAGCAGTCACTTTATTTGCATAGCCCAAACAAGGACCATGCCCGGTCGTCTAGTCACCATTACGCACGCGCACTGCCCTCCGGCTTCTCCGCTCGCGCCATTATCTCGGCATGGCAGCTGCCGCCATCTTTACAGGCTGCGCGGTCGCGTGTTACGACAGCAGTTACAGGTTCTTCGATTTTTTTTTTTTTTCGCCAGCCGTGAGGGGAAGGGGATCTTTGCCAATGCCTCCGCCGCGTTGTCAGACTAAACGCTGCACCCAACAGCCGCGTCACATCAGGGAGGAGCTTTGCGCCGATCCTCTCTCTCTTGCATGAGTAATCATGCGAACGACAATTACAATTTGGAGTTTGGATATCTCGGAGCATAGACATGCTAGAAGAATTCTTCCAAGTTAAACAGTGCAGAAACACGACTGCCTCTAACTTTTGAATACAAACATACACACTTACTGCAGTCAATAAAAAGTTAATTATTCAATTTTAGTTAATTCGGTTGCTGACAGCGATAATTATCTCACTTTTTGTCCCCCTGGCCACGCAACTTATTTGCGCAGGTGGTCTTCACGTGCCTCCCAGTGCCTAATTTTAAGAAAACCATAAAGCTTAATTTTGAACACCCGGTATATCAACCTGTATTGTTTCTTAAAATAAAATTTGGGATGGTCTGTCGCAGGTTCGTTATAAATGCGTAAGCACGGGTCCGTCTTTGGAGTTCTGTTGGGACACCTTGATTTCCTTAAGAAGATTTTTTGTGTTCGGCTGATACACCTTCGTTTCAACGCGGCAACCACTACGCTGGTTGTTTGCGATATGCGAATCACCGCGTATGAAGACTCACGACGCCACCTACAAGAAGAACGGTGTGGCGTAGTAGCCGTGAGCGCGAGCCAGCGTCTTCATGTTTTGTTTCCAACGCGACGTCATCCTTTTACACAAGGCGCGCATCTGCTCCCGTTTCTCTAACCACGCGACGCCATCCAAGGCCCGCGCGCTGGCGTTGGCCGTTGACGTCACGCTCCCCCACTTCGCAGCCGCTGCTCGAGGCTTCGCCCCGCTCCGCGAGAACGCCCACTCAGATAAACGGATCCGGCGGCTTTGAGCTTCCTATGCTTAATGTACGACAATAAAACTGCGATGTTACAATTAAAAACTTGTAGCGTACGAACGGTACTGTGCTCGTACTGTATATTGTTAACGTGTAACTGTGATCACAATGAGTGCTACAGTTAAAAAAAGTTGCCTATGCGTAGTTCTTAGTTTAGTTGTTAGTTGTTATTATTTATATATGAACACTTCAGCGAGAGATCTCTTTCATTAAGTAGGTTGGTCGCGGAACCGATGACAGCAAATGAGGCAACCGATGACACCCCAATGCGGAACTAAGTTGATCAGGCGCGAAGGCGCTCGCGCGGACATCGGCGTGCTTGGCAAAAGGGACGTCCCCTCGTTCATTCGACGCCACCGACGGGACGAGTAAGGCACGGCCGGCGCCAGGAGGCCCAAGGTGTTCATGAGAAAAATGAACTACGGCAACTTCGCGACACCACACCCCTACGGAGTACAACTAAGCTTGTGAGCGAGCTAGCTTTACTTCTACATAGCTGATACCACTGGTGCTCGCGAAAAATACTTTTGAAGAATGCTGGTGGCCATATTTTTTGCGACAGGGCCATCCCCCTGGCAGCGAGGGGGCGATGCAGAAATCTGAGGGGGGGGGTCAGGACATCCGGACATCCCCCCTGGATCCGCGCCTGCCTACAGACATGGTGGCGTCGGACTGTTATTTGAATGTACGAGAAAACATAATTCTGTTACGAGGAAACTCGGAACACACACCCC
Source organism: Dermacentor silvarum (assembly GCF_013339745.2). NCBI lineage: Eukaryota > Metazoa > Arthropoda > Arachnida > Ixodida > Ixodidae > Dermacentor > Dermacentor silvarum. The sequence goes on from NC_051154.1 coordinate 174,350,147, forward strand.
TTTTGTCAGCATTTCTAGCCAAGGAGGTTCAAAACAAAAAATAACTACTTGTTTTTACCATACCAACAGCGGCGCGCTCGTTGCAGCCTCCTAAAGTCTCGATTTCGCTCGCTCTGATAGTCGCAAATCGTCGTGCCACAATTCCGCGGGTAATCGCGTTTTTCTGCATCCGAAAGTTGATATGGCTTGTAGGGAGAGTGTTCTTCAGTTTCTTAATTACGATGACTCCGCTGAAACTACAACTTTGAAAGCAAATTAATGAATTTTTGTTAATTAGCGACGTGTAACCCCATGGTCGCCACCACAAGCAGCATGTTTCTGAAGGAACCATCCTTTTATTGCAAAACGGTCATTATTAATTATCACTTCAAGGGGTCCTGAACCACCCCTCGAGCTTGGTGAGAAAAGGGTCCGCGGATAGCATACGCTGCTGTGAACATCTCAGCCAAATTTTGCAGTCGTGCGTGGCGCGTGGAGCTCGCAAGCGGAGCGCGAAGTCACCTAAAATCGCTGGCGCCCGTGGCGGAGAAAATCATGCCGTACCACCCCGATCACGCATGCCCTACGTGTGCCGCAGGGGCTTTACTGAATTTCTCGAAAATCCGTCATAGAAATCGTAAACTACGACTTAACTACAACCTACAGACATGATAGCGTCGGATTGTCATTTGAATGTACGAGAAAACATAATTCTGTTACGCGGAAACTCAAACCCCTTTTCCATTAAGAAGGAAGAGCGGAAGCGCGAGCTCTCACGCACGGCACGTCGGAAATAAGCAACGATACTGGGCGCTTGCAAACGGCGTGCGAACGTGTACAAAGCAGTGGTAGTTCCTTTGGAACCATTCTGCATAAATAGAAAGCAAAACTGTGTATTAAAACGAAGTGGCAAACCAATTAACCTACGCAAAACAGCTGTCTGAAAAACGGGGCTTCCCGACCTTTTCCTCCATCGCGCAGGCCCACACCACGCCCCCGTCCCGCTTTGAGGCCCAAGAAATCTTCGCAATTTATTCTCGTCACGTTCTCACCGAGCTCCTTCGTTTGCCTCTTTTACTTTTTTGAGCTCCCTCTGAAGCGACAGCGAAACACACGGACATTCACTTAACGCCGTGATTTGATGTCAAGCGTTTTTGTTTTTTTTTTTTCGTTTTTTTTTTTCTTCTTTTCCTTCGTGCATTTGGAAGGCGTTTTAAGTCATTTATGTGAAAGGAAAGGACCCGGAGTGTCCGCAACGTTTAGCACGTGTTCTACCGTTATTAATTAACCACTTATACATTTCAGTAAGTTATAAGTAGATCTATCGACAACAATCCCTTTCACAATTCGATGTATGCCTGCCACATTAGTCAGCGCTAGGTCGTGTGTTCAGCACGTTAAGAACCTCGTATGGGCCCGTCGGGTGGTCAAAATTTATTAGGGCTTCGTCTACCTTTTGCTATTTTTAACACGTGCGCACCATTTGAAGAACAAGAAGATATGCAGGATGGGTAGCCGAATTCTGCCTTTCATGGGAACAGTGGATACTTATTGCTCTTGAGAGACATTGGTAAGGTAGCCTGTGACGCCATTTAATAATATGAGTAATGTGAGTTTACTTCTGTTCATCGGATACAAACCGAGGAAGGAGGGGGGGCAAAAGGCGTTACACCGCCTGCCTAAGGCCTCCGCTTCCTCTACAAAGAATTAAAAAAAAAAAAAAAAAAAAAACACGTGGCAGTTGGACAAGCCGCAGCGTGGCCTTCAGCTGCGTTAGCAAAAATGGTAGTGAATTCTGAAACACCTATGATTCCAAATAAACAAAAGTATAGTTATCGATGAACAAACACAGAACGGGAAAACAAGCGTATATATTGTCAAAGAAAAATCAGTAGACAAAATAAAAAGTATGCACGATCAGAAGGAAAGAAAATTACAGCACTTTTACAGGTACAATAACGCACCTGGAAAAAATTTAGCATATGATCGTGGCAGTAATAAGCCACATGTAGTAAGCACAGTAAAGCAGAAATGACTAGTGGAGAAGATTGTAGGAATATCTGAAGTAGTGGTATAAGCATCCCGGAAAGAATGAGTCCACAGTAACACGGGGAAAAAAATTCACTCGAAAACCGAGAATTTAACAATCTATAATTTTAAGTAGAATGTCACGTAAGCATTTCCTAAATTTCTGGGGAGTGTATCTTTATTTTGCGAGTTCAGGTTTATCTGGATGGAGATTTATTACCTGAGGTATTTTAAATGTAAGCTTTTGGATATCATAATTTGCCTTGGGTCTGTTTGGTTTATAGTAGGTGTATGTAAAGGGGTAAGCGGTGTGTGGCAACCAAATATTTACGCTCAAATGGTCTTTCGTCTTTGCTAAAAAAGGAATAGTATATGAAGAGCTATTTTCTTTTGATATGCCTGATCAACATCCCACAACCGATACTTTTTTTTTAATACAAAGCTGGAACTTTTACTTATAGGTAAGTTTTCTATTGCCTGGACAGCGCGTTTCTTCAGGTTCATAATGATACAACGGTTAGTAGCACGTACGTTCCCGAAGGTAAAATGAGAGTAAACAGGGAATAATAAATCTGCATTTTAATTGTGGATGACATGGAAGTTCTGAGCCGTTTTAATACACCAACGCAGCGTGATATTTTTGTTGCGTATGTATATCTAGTGTGCTTTCTCATGATCAGGGTCCCCTCTGAGCTTACCACTTTCGTAGAAAAGTGTACGATCATTGCATTCTACCGGTGCTAACATATGGGGCAGAAACTTGGAGGTTAATACAGAAGCTCGAGAACAAGTTAAGGACCGCACAAAGAGCGATGGAACGAAAACATTTTGTAGCGGCTTTTTTTGCAGTGCCCGCTCTGCGTTTGCTCCACTCAGCCATTAATAAACAGGAAGCGAACAGGAAGAGGCCTTCGTCCTGCAGTGGACATAAATATAGGCTGATGATGATGATCTAGTGTGCTTTGACCGCAGCACATTCATCAAATGCCACACCTAGGAATTTCAGTGGCTGTTCTCGAACCAAGATGGTGTTCTGAAATGTAAGATTGAAGCTGTTTTCGACAGTCTTGTTCTTGGCACGTAATATCACATATATTGTCTTCACACCTTTCAGCTGAAGCCTACTAAATTTTAGCCGCAGTGCAACCTCATTTTGCCATTCATTAGCTGTATTTTGTATTATGGACAAGCTAGCTCCCTTATAGTCCTTTCAGGCAGGTCGTTTTCATTTTCGAGCGCAGCGGGATGGCAAGCTTTCGTATTATTTTTTGGCCATGTAAAGAATTCAAATTGTTTTGTAATATTTTCTGTTGGGGACTGACTGGCTTCGGTCGTTTTCTATTATGCAATTATACCCTAAAATATTATGTATTTGAATTGACATGATATTGCAGTCAAGCTTTATAGGTTAAAAACAAGCTTACGTAAAAACTGGCGGCAATTTCACCGTATATATATATACAACATAGTCCCGTGAGCAGGCCCCTGCCGTGGCTATAGATAGTTACTTGTCATCCGCTGTTCATCCCGATGCTACCACTTTGTCGTAGCTGACGTTGGACTCCCACGTTGCCTCTTAATCCCGTTTCACATGGATCTACGGCAGCTGCGTTTTTCGCACACTCGTTAAGCATTCTGACTGGCGATGACGTATGAGCGAGCCGCCTCCTATTGGTCGTCTGTTTCCACCGCTACAGTGGCTACTACCGCATCTGCGTTTTTCGCAGAGAAGTTCAGCACGCCGAACATTGAAAAAACGCACGCACGAAGGGTCCGGCGGCCTATTTTCCGCAGCTGCGAATTCGCACGTGCGAATTCGCAGACAAAATCGCACCATGTGAAACAGGTTTTACTCCGCAAGGACAACGACGCCTGCAGCGAGTTCTATAAACCGGGGTACGGTACCTTCCCTGGTGGAATTCTGCTTCCTGGCGCAGACGTCCGGATGCGGTGACGGCAGGGCTGGCGGCATTTGTGTCACCGAGGTCTTTCAGATGCCCCCGAGGACCCTAAACCTCTCTGGCTTCCATTGGGTGTAGTTTCGCCCCACGAGGAGCGTCTCGCCACTTGCTGAGGTGAGCGAGTGGCGGGCACATTTTATAGTTGGTCTCTACCTCCAAACGATCTCCGAAGTTCGTCTCAACCTCCGAACACTTTGCGTGCATTGTACTGTCTTTGTTTCTCGTGCGCTAGTCGGCTAGGCTAATATGGAATACCGACACGCCCAAACTTAGTCTCGCCGAACAACGACAGGTGCATTTCATGAGACCGCAAAGTCGGGGAAAAGTGGTGGCTTTGCACTGTCGACGGCTCACGGTTTAGTCTCGTCTTTCGCGGAGTGAGCCTTGTACTTAGATGTAATGACGCCGGCCTCGTTTGTTCGCGGCTCAGGAGACGAGTCCACGCATGGAAATGACGAATAGCCTATTTTAAGCGTGTTGTTAACACGTACCTCACGAGCTCTCGTTAGTTGCTGGTATCTGTCCTTGAGATCAGCGCTGCGTGATAACAAGCCATCGAGTCTTTAAATTGCGACTCCGGCGTTCCTATTGCAAGACATCCCGCGAGGTGTTTTCTTCGTGCCTCGCGTTTTAACCAGCCGCTTTGTTCCGTCGTGAGCTTTGAATGAAAGCAGCGTTGCATTGTCGTCACATTTCTCGTCCCTTACGATGCCCTTTTTTTTTAAGTGCTTTGATTGGGGCACAGCACTAACTTGGCGCCACGTTGACACGAGTAACTTCTGAGCGGCATATTGAACGGTGATATATTTATGTACATGCGATGTTGCTGAAGACGTGATTTGTTTGAAAAAGAAAGAAAAAAGATTGGAGGACGCTTAAGCTTCGCCTTTAAGAGTAGAACGCGATACCGTTATCGGGACCCGTTCGCATCGCATCGTTCGCATACGGCAAGTAGGCTTCATTCACTGCAACACTGAACGTGGGAAAGCCAGCTTACAAAGACCAAGCTTACACCGATCCCCTTGAAGTCGGCTTCACTTTTAAACTGAAATGCATTGCTGGAAAGACATTTTTCCAGGGGCAATATAAGTGGTATTATATTAAAATGTGAAGGCCCTAGCACCTTTTTTATTATTTTATTAATTGTTTGCTATTGCCCCGACGCGCGCAGGCCTGGTAGAAATGCTGGAAAGGGGGTTTGTGTTTGAGTTCCTTCGTAGCAGAATTGGGTTTTCTCATACATTCAAATTACAATCCGACGCCGATTGGTAAACAATCCGACGGTGAAACCGACGCAGAATGGTAAAGTCGTACTTTACCATTTTTCTGACGGAATTCACTGTGAGAAATTCAATTTTTGTTCACCAAAACCTTGCACTACGTGGTTCACCAAAACCTTGCACCACGTGAAGGGCCTGCGCGCTCGATGTGGTTGGATGATTTTCTCCGCCACCCACGATCACACGCCGGTTGCCAACGCCGGATTTTCTGCGACACGGGGCCCTAAACGCTATCGCGTTAAAATACTTCACGCAAGGCCTATATACGTATATACCGTCTCCCCGCGAGGGGAAAAAAATTACTTCATCTCCCGCTAAAAGGAATCATGTATGGATGCGAAGCAGCGAGGAGATGGTTAGCTTGAGTGGGAGATGCATGGTTTCGCGGCAGCGGCCCGAGCGCTAATCGCGGCGCTGCACAGGAGAGAGGATGAGGCGCGCGCGCTCCGTCATTTTCATACCGCGGAACTACCGTGGTGGCCCTAGCGGAGTATGCAGCTGTCGCACCACCTGTCGTGCGCGCCGCCCTGGATTCCTAGAGGAGAGAAAGGGGGAGAGCGTAGGAGAGGAGAGAGAGGGGGAGGGGGCGCGCATGCGCTGTGGGGGTGTGGGACGCGAGCGCCTCTCCGTACAGTAGAGGAAACCTAGAGGAGAGCAAGGGGGGGAGCGTAGGAGATGAGAGAGAGGGGGAGGGTACGCGCATACGCTGTGGGGTTGTGGGACGCCGCGAGACGCAGGACGGACAAAGCCCCCGCCATAAACTGCTTCGCATCTAAAATGCATGCTTTGCAGAAGAAATGTCCTTGTGACAGCCTTTATCCGTGGGCACTCTGCAAAACCTTACTCGATCATCTTGTGTACACACCACATACATGGTATAATTGTGTAACCCTTTGCATCAGCTACATCTATGCATACTGCGTGCACGCAGTATACATAGATGAAACATGTTTCATCGCGATTGCTTAGATCTCTCTCTTCCGGTTGACACAGGTGTGGATTCCAAATCCAAGACGGTGCAACACCGGAAGTTCCGCGGTGCAGTAATCTGGAAACTCTTTGCTAAGGGCTCTTGTTTCTAATGTGCGTTTGCCTAGGCGCTACGGAGGACGACGCGTTTGACGCAGTGCGCGCCTTCTCTCGCACATAACTATATATATGCTTACGTTCTCCTTGCCCTCACACTGCACATTTTCTCATGCACATAGACGTTTTTTATGCTGAGTAATATGCGTCCGCCGTTGCGTTGCGCAATTTACCCTGAAGCTATAACTTCAATTAACTGGTTGCCTTCAGTAAAAGTCAGCTCGAACGCGTAGCCGTATACTTGCGACTGTAGCGTGGTGTTGACTTCGTGTAACAAACATTTTAGTAAAATCAAAAAGTCCCTGTCGCCATTTTAGTCTATCATTTCGTCTTAACAAGAGAGCACTGCAGTTGATTCGCACTCGGTGGCCAATGTCATTACACAAGCCCCGCCCACGTTCCTAAGCGCGAGCGCGAAACTTCCAACATCGGGATATGTTTCGCAAGTTGGCGCAAGTTCTACACTATATAGTCCTTTTTTCTTTATGCCTAAATTCCTGGCAGTCTTTAGGATTAAATTCCTTCGAAATATGTTGGGAAGTCTTCGGTTGATTAAAAATTCCTCTTCAGTTCTTTAGAATATAGTTCTTAAATACCAGCGTGACTGGACGCTTGTGTTGCTTCATTTGCTCCTAGAAAAGCGCTTTAGTGAAGCTGTATACCATGAGAAGGCGCGAACTGTGGCTGTTAATGCTCGTCGCGTATAAACCACACGCAACGGCTTCCAAAGTTGGTATGAGCCGTGAAATGCGAGCCCGCGGTAGTGGTTCGGGACTTTAGAATTCGCCGCCCCGGCACACCTTCCTATTTCACAAAGCGCGCGCTAAAATGCCCGAGCCCTGATGATGATGATGATGTATAGTGTTTAATGGCGCAAGGGCCAGGTATGGCCAAAGAGCGCCATGCCAGTGTTAGTAGGTTTGCAGTGGAGCAATGGGTTTGACGACGTAGATGAGACGTGGCTGTAAAGGGGCCTAAAAATAATCGCTGTAAGGTGCATAAAATATACAAGTACTAAAATCAGGCAGTGACCAATGAGTACCGCAGCCGTGGCCTCGTGGAAGAGCGCCCGCCTCGGCTGCGGGACATGTAGAATGCATTGCGAAGGAATGATACGATTTGAAGATATGACAGATCCAAGAATTGGCCAGAAGCACGAGTGCCTAAACAGAGCCCTTGAAACACAAGGGCCTGGAGGCATGTGCTATAATAAACTATCACTGCTACATCCTCTGCAGAGAGGGTATACGCTAAGAACTTATTGGGCTAATAACGTGTAGCACATCATTCAAAAATGCCCGAGCCCTGCGCCGGCTACTTTGATCTCTTATCGTTTTAGAATGCGCACCTGGCGCCCCTTCCCTAAGCCCTGCATGCGACATCCGACCGCAGATGCGAGTCCCTTGGCGCATATTCAGCGACGTTGGTTGTTTACTGTTTTAAAAAAAGATGGTGCACAGAGAGCGGGTTTGTGTTATACGGTGCAACGTTTTCCGGTCAGTGCAGTAAGTGCGCACCTCTACCGCAGGAAATGTGTGTGCTGAAAATGACGCTGTGCGGATGCCAAAAATGGCTAAAAGGGACATGGCTGTTAGTCCTTTGGAGGACTAAGTAGGCTGCCACAAATTTTAAGCCATTTTTGCACTATAACTGCAGGAGTAACTATAGCGATGTATAACCATATTTGTTTTTCTATGGTCTTACTTTTACTCTCCAGCAGTTCGACCTCAGCAGTTTAACAGCTGGCCCGCTTCGAATACACCAATCCTTTTTGGACAAATGGTAAAAAAGAGAAATCGGCCGAGTTTTTCGTTCGCATCATGAAACAGCGAAGGTCACAACGGAACAAGTTTGCAGATATGAACGCCATACTGAAGGAGACATCAAATACAAACGTACATACGACATGGACAACCAGGTAGAGACACACACGCTGCCTAAAACATCCAAGTACATCGCGCTACCGACAACGAAAGACCGGGGAACAGGCTTAATAACCATGGTGCTCTGATCTACAGAGAAGGGCTGGTGTGCGTGTATATTTACGCGTATACTTCTAGTCAACTCATAGGTATACCCCTGCTGCACACATACCTGTTCATCATCATCATCATCAACCTATATTTATGTCCACTGCAGGACGAAGGCCCTACGATCTCCAATTACCTGTCTTGCGCTAGCTGATTTCAACTTGCGCCTGCGAATTTCCTAACTTAATCACCCCACCTAGTTTTCTGCCGTCCTCGACTGCGCTTCCCTTCTCTTGGTATCCATTCTGTAACTCTAATGGTCCACCGCTTATCCATCCTACGCATTACATGGCCTGCCCAGCTCCATTTCTTCCGCTTAATGTCAACTAAACTATCGGCTATCCCCGTTTGCTCTCTGATCCACACCGCTCTCTTCCTGTGTCTTAACGTTAGGCCTAACATTTTTCGTTCCATTGCTCTTTGTGCGGTCCTTAACTTGTTCTCGAGATTCTTTAAGTTTCTGCCCCATATGTTAGCGCCGGTAGAATGCAATTATTGTACAATTTTCTTTTCAACGACAGCGGTAAGCTCCCAGTCAGGATTTGGCAATGCCTGCCGTATGCACTCCAACCAAATTTTATTGTTCTGTAAATTTCCTTCTGATGATCGGGGTCCCCTGTGAGTAATTGGCATAGATAAACGTACTCCTTTACCGACTCTAGAGGCTGGCTGGCGATCCTGAATTCTTGTTCTCTTGCAAGGCTATGAATATTACCTTTGTCTTCTGCATATTAATATTCAACCTCACTTTTACACTCTCTCTGTTAAGGTCATCAATCATTTGTGGCAATTCTTCCCCATTGTTGCTGAATAGGCCAATTTCATCTGCAAACCGAAGGTTGCTGAGATATTCGCCGTTGATCCTCACTCCTAAGCCTTGCCAGTCTAAGAGCTTGAATACTTCTAAGCATGCATTGGAGAGATTGTGTCTCTTTGCCTGACCCCTTTCTTGATAGATAACTTTCTACTTTTCTTGTGGAGAACGAAGGTAGCTGTGGAATCGTTGTAGATATTTGCCAAGATATCTACGTATGCCTCCTGTACTCCTTGATTACGCAATGCCTTTGTGACTGCTGGTATCTCTACTGAATCAAATGCCTTTTCATAATCTGTGAAAGCTATATAGAGAGGTTGATTGTACTCCGCAGATTTCTCGATTAGCTGATTGATGACATGTATATGATCCATCGTAGAATATCCTTTCCTGAAGCCAGCCTGTTCTCTTGGTTGACTGAAGTGAAGTGTTGTCCTGATTCGATTGGAAATTATATTGGTCAATATTTTATACAATACTGAAAACAAGCTAATTGGTCTATAATTCTTCAATTTTTTAACGTCTCCCTTCTTATGGATGAGTATAATGTTGGCGTTCTTCCAGCTTTCTGGTACACTTGAAGTCGTGAGGCATTGCGTATAAAGGGCCGCATGCTTTTCAAGCATGATATCTCCTTTTAATATAAAACTAAGTTCAACGCCTTTTCAACGTTCTTTTGTTAACAAATTCCAAATTTTATCAGCTCTCACCCCGTCATATGGGCTGAATGCTGTATTGACGTTGGTGGGCGAGTCCGTGAGTTGGAGCTGCGTACACACAAACCGTAACGGCAAGCTTCCCGCAACGCCGGCCGGGCTTCGGCACGCAGGCTGACGTCGAGTTTTCGTGAGGACGACCATGCCAGCGGCTCTCTGCCGACGGCGTCGTTTAGCCTATTCCAAGCTGTAGAGTATACAGTGCTTCAAACCACAACCTCTGGCAATCCCAAAAGTACTTTTTACAGCGAAGCTGTTAAGCGCTAGGTTCCCGAGGATCGTGTCCAAAAATAACTATCATCATCAGCATTTTGTTGCTCCATGTGCGTGGCGGTTTCCCGCCAGTTGTGCCTTAGCACACGTGTCAAAACGGATGACGTATGACCCATTGTTATACCCCTCGCCACCGCCGATGCCTCTTTCACAAGTGTCGCGATACTCGGCGGCGGCACGTCCCACCAATCGTTGTGCCCCTTTGTCTCCTGACGTAGAGATCGCGCTAGCGCTGTTATCAGCAGTTGCCCTTTGGACTGGCTATAGGACGGACGCTCGTTTAACCACATCTTACAGGATTCTGACGATGCCGTGCAGTATGCCGCGGCTATGAACTTTGTCCCTCATACGCTAGTCTGTGACGATGGGGCGGACTTGGCGCAGCAAGCGCGCTATATACTTGGCCATCGCGTCGGTCGAAAGCAAGACGCCGGCGTCCTTGCTCTTTGACGAACATGGCGAAGATGCTCAATATAGTCAGTAATGATAATATAGAAATTCACTATAACAATATTCACTATAGCAGACCCACCATAGTTATGGCACGTACACACTAGCGGCAAAACGCGCGCGGCGCGCCGCCGGCGGCAAAACGAAGCTGCGGCAGGGCGGCCACACGAGCCGGCGGCGCGCCGCTGCGGCAGTCACGTGACAGCATAGACTCCTCTCCCCTTCACGAACTATCCGTCAGCTCACGCCTGCAGATGATAGTGCGAAACGAGTTTCCGGCTAACACCGAACGCGAGTACGAAACGGGTGGTTGGGCGGGTCCGCATGACACCAGTTTTCCGCGCGCACGTCACGGAAGCGGGCCGCTCTCATTGGTCTCCTTCAACCGCGGCACGCGGCAAACCGCAAAAAATCGGTCCAGGAGCTATCCCTGCCGCGGCAAGAAAAACTTGCTTCGCGGCTGCTTTCGCGGCACGCGTCTTGCCGCTGGCGGCGCGCCGCGCGCGTTTTGCCGCTAGTGTGTACGTGCCATAACAGCTTCGCTGGCTTCCATCTTCACAGTGTTGTGCAAGGGCTCTGATTTTTTTTTTTTTTGTAAGGGGGGTGGGAGGGGGAGTATAGGAGGGGTGGGAGATCGCTTAAAACTTTCGTCATCGTGATTATATGATTTCATACACCGGTTCGTAGCCTATATATATACACCGCTTCGCGGCGTATGGCTGGGAAGCGGTGCACTGCGAGCCGGCTCGCTCATACACCGCTTCCCAGCCATACGCCGCGAAGCGGTGTGTATACACGCTGCGAACCGGTGTATGAAATCATAAAATCACGATGACGAAAGTTTTAAGCGATTTAAGCCGGCTCGCAGTGCACCGGCAGTATCGCGCAGCCCGCGTTCGCGCAGGGTGTTTGTCAGTGGTCGTCGCATGTCGGCAAAGATAATATAGACATCACGTTATCCCAGCAGCAGTTATCTTACGGGGAAAACGAATTTTAGGCGATGTTTCCGTCGCCTGCGCCGGCTATCACTCTACCGACCGGCTTGATGCCGACGGCGTCGGTATAAGCCTATTCCGTTTTCACGCCGAAACCGCTGGTGGCGCTTAGAAAGCAATCGCTGACGATCACAAATCCATCGTAATTGCACGCATTAAAGCGAAAATTTCCGGCCTCTATAGACAGAGAGCCGGGCATGTGCACGGGCGAGCCGTCTCTCTGTGTGTTGGCGGCCGCACGCTGGCACGAGTTGTCTCGAATCGCAGCTCCTTTCGGGCTATAGGTAGCTCCTTTAAAGCGAAGCTTTATATGGCTAGACGAAACGAAAAAGCGTCTGTCCGTCGCCTGTGCTCAGAAAACTATCATCATCAGCTTTGGCTCGAGCGTCGTCGTCTTCTTCCGTAGCTAGCTCGTTGGCGCCCCTCGGGTTGCATGCGCTCGTGCTCGTGCCACTGCTCCCGCGTTCCTCGTCATTGTCGTCCTCCACAGCTGGCAGCGTTGCCGCTCATCATATTCATTCCAGCGTAGAATTTCACTTCTCTTCTGTCGTCGTAATAGGGAGGCCACGTTTACGGGGTATGAGCCATTCATTCTCTTACGTAACGGACAGATTTAATTTTGAAGCAATTTAATTTCGAAGAATCGCAAGCGGCAGACGGCGGACCGCGGGCATACCGTCAGTGACGACTTTCTCACCGTCGCAATCGAACGTGTCTGTAACCTCATTAAGAAACACAAAGACGTAACCAATAATTGAGAAATACTTTTATGAACCGTCGGGATTAACCCACTCATAAACACCGAGGCCGCGCGTTTCGGCTTCGCTGGTTAACCATCTGTATGTGTAGTGCTTGGGTGGTGATTTTTCGTTATTCTGGTCCTCAAGAGAGTTGAGCGTAATCAATGCAATGATATTTAGTCCAAGTTTCCTCGATTTTGGTTTAGAGTTATACTGCCTAGCCGTTAGTTTGTGCTGAGCCACTCGTATACTTACCGTCTCAAGCCGTCTTTGTTGTCCTAATTCGTTCCTAATTTTGCAGTGACAACGATATCGGAGCCAATTTCAGCGGTATTCACCATTTTTGGCTCGCTATCTTTCTTTTATTGAAGTGGCGTCTTACGGATCGTGTCAGCCCTCGCACGACGGATCAGCTTGAACTCGAGATCTCGGCGACAGTGCTGTGCTTGTACGTAAGCACGCGTATAGCACGGTGTTGGCAACATTATATATACATGCGCGACGCGGAGCGGACTTTAATGAAGTCGTATATATAGGGCCCACATTATACGTCCCCGACCCCTTCTCGTGTCACGTTTGTTGGTTTCAAGACGCTAATGACAGCTTTGCTTTCAAAAGAGCTGCCTGACGAACCACGTGGGGGCGCATTTGCATGTAAATGGTAGGCACGCGTCCGTCGACATCAGGACGAGTGTCATTGAAGCAGGTCGCCGGATTCGTCGAGCAGTTATATGCTTTCAGCCGCGGGCGGCATGTGTGCCTGCGAGCGTCGGACCTCCGCTTGCGGGTGTTCGCGAAACCCCGCTGAGCCTGGGCGCAATTATAGAGGCAATTAGGTGCTGCGAAATAGCACGTGTAGCATACGAGCGGGGTCATTTTTTCCGCCCGAGCTACAAAGCTTGTCTGTTTGTGTTAAATGTTCGTAGTGCAGTGTTGACCGCCCTTTAGAAATTTAAAAGCCAACTGTAATTAAATTTCACTCTACTAAATTGGCTCTAAATGGGTAGTAGTAGACCGCGCTTATAACGTCAGTTGCCGGAGTCGCGAATATCCGTACTGTATAAGCAGTAGCGCACTATAACCAAACACTTTTCAAAGGCTGCACACGTGCAAAACATGTATACCAAGCAGCCACTCGTATCCGATAATCGATGTGCGGTCTGGGTATTTGCGTCCGTTTAAATTTACGGGCATTGAAGGGTTAACGCCCGAGGACCCGCAGTGTTCGTGTGAAGCCGATAGAATAACAATCGCCGACATGATTTTTCGGACTTCTTGCGGCATCGCCACTCGGTCGATCCATAAGCAATGTAGAACGGTGACTGCAAACTTCGAAAAAATGGCACCTGCGAACCAATGAAGTGGTTCTCCTTGATTTTCGAGTGCCGTACGGCCGCTGCGAATAGTTTCGTCGACTCTTCACCAAACGCCCGAATGCCGCTCAACTTTGCAATGGTTGCTGTACTCGCGATGAGGCGGCGCCGGTTAAGCCTATAGGCGGTGGGGGTGGATCGAGTGGCATGCCGTCGTGGGAAGCTTGCCCTTGATATCGCTGTATATATGCTGTCTATAACGCATGTTCGTACCTATCAACGATTACATGCAGATCGACGCGATATATAACGCGCACGTGCTGACTGGACGGCAGCGTGCGTGAATCGGAGTTGGGGCTTGCGACTGCGGAGCCAAAGTCGTACGCGCGATATCTGAACTTCACGACGATACGCTTGGCGACGGGCGAGCGCGAAACGCACTCATGCCCTCGACCAATAAAAGACAGCATATATACAGAAGACTTCTGGGAACGAGGTTTCCGAAAATTGTGCCGAAACTATATTGACGATCATTGTTAATTTTGTGCGTCAATGCATAAAGCAACGTTTTGTTATGAACCTAACTGGAACGCCAATGCATTTCTCCGCAAAGTTCGGGAATTATTATCTCGAAACTGGTGACATCCTTAGAAATTATTCCAAGTGGATCCGCCTTGCTCCACGGTTACAATTTGTAAATTGCAATATGGGCCATCAGGTCATTAGTTAAAAACTTAATTAGTGAATTGCGCACTGTAAAGCATGTAAATGTAACGCAAGATTTAAGGAGATCAGCATTCTGGGTAGAAGCAACGAGTTGTTGGCACGAGAAATGCTCGAGGCATATTACATAAAAAGAAAAAAAGATATCTGCATTAGCGATACGTCAGTGGTCTTGCGCGGCGCCGAGTTTGAATTTTTTAGATGCTTTTTAAACTAGCACATGATTCTTATTGACTCATCTGGGTGGGGTGATACGTGGAACCTTGCCGCGCATGTGTTAGCTCAGCTATATATTGCGATGCTTTCTCGGAATAAAGTTAGTTGCGAGTGACGCTCTTTCCTTTCACCTGTAATTTTTCCTTGATGTGTTGCGTCCTATCGTTGTATGAAGAATGTACCAACTAGCCCAACAACAAGTTTTATTAAGGATAGTACTTTTATCGGCAATATGAACTTACAAACATTTGCTTACTATATCTAAATTAACAAGCATGGTGTCAGCGCGCACAGGCAGATATGGACACATCACACTCGATGACCGCGGACACAGAAAAAGAAAATTGCGATATTACCGCTCGCCGGATGTGACGCTTGATCTAAAGCGCGTGGCCCCTCGTCGTGACCTCCGAGATGAGGAGGCGCCCACGGCACACCGAAAGATCTCGGAGGCAGCGCTTGCTGGGGTTACGTCATAGCTACAACCACCAGGCGCACGCGTCGTCTGCTTAGGTATGCTGTTTAAAGGGGCTCTGCAGCGCTTTTTTCAAGCCGCCACATTTAGGACAATTAGGATAATTAGTGTACACAAGCCCAAGCTATCGGTCAGAGAAATTTCGAATTACAAGAAAAAGGAGAGTTACCCTGAACTCGAATTTCCGCCGCTCTAGATGCCATATTTCACTCTCCTACGACATCATAAGGTGGCGCCAATAGCAGCAGGGTATAAGTCGGCGTGCCATGGTTGCCAAGCCTACTCAGCCTGACGGTGTTCCCATGGCCACCGCAATCGGTACTCAGGGGCGGAATCTTATAACGGTTTCGAATGCCAACCGTTCGCTTGCCCTAACGTGATTGGTCAGAATTGTGGTTGCGTCAGCGGCCGTCAGAGACAGCGGGGTGGTACCGCAAATTTTGAGCTCGTCACGCGTCTGTCAATCATTTTCAAAGCGAACCCGTCGTTGGCCATGAGTGGAACCGGCGAAGAAGTAGTCCGCTTTGGGTTCCGTTGCTGTGACTTGGCTGTTTGCTTGCGACCTTGGCCGCGCGCGCGTTGATTATCTCTAACGTACGACTACATACACACGAAAACATGGCGGCGCCCCTCATTCTTTGCCTCGGGTTGCTCTCCCGGACCCGTCAACGACTGGAGGAGCAACACGCGTTTTCAGAGCTGACAGATGAGTAGTTTCGGCGTCATTATCGTCTGTTAAAGGGAACCGTCCGATGACTGTGCGACGACCATCATAGAATAAAGAACCAACTTTCAAGTTTTCCGCACAACTGATGGTGATGTGGCTATTTCCTTTGATTCGAGTGGTTACAATATTCAACGCGTGGGTTAGCTTCTGGCGACGAACAGTTAAACAAATGGTAATATTATATTGCCTCATGTACAATAAAGGAATATGTCAACACGCGACGTTACTTGAAAACTTTCAGGACAATATTTAAATAATAGTTCATATTTATTGAGCAAGAAGAGACATTTCTCGATTAACTCGTCATATGATGACATACACTTCAGAGGTGGCACCCTCTCGTTTATTGGTCGCGTCCTCCCCGTCTTCCACCTCCGGCTCGGGGGTGGCCTATTTGTTGACGTAAGCGGCGAAGCGAACCGGTTCGCATTCGAAACCGTTATAAGATTCCGCCCCAGGTGGTCCGATATCAGAGGCCATGGCGTCACTTTTATGGTTACAACAGCTTCCGCGAGGCGGCTGTTGGCGCGTCAAAGTGCTCGGTATGTTGATGCGTCGTTCCCGTGGTTGCAAGAACTCCGCCCGTGGCTGTGCGATGCCGAAAATGGTTGTAAAAAGTAATGACGTAGTTTTTTATCGCAGTGCTCGCAATATCGTGCGAACGTAAATTGCCGCATCGAGGCGATGTCATTGGTGCAGTTCAACAAGCTTTCCCTGGCGCGTTGTACCCGTTGTCATCCGGCACCTTTCACAGGCAGCGAGCCCCCAAGAACACCGGCTTACACTGGCCGAGATACACTGAGCTGTCCTTTTGGAAATGAAAAAGAGGTTGTTGGGGGGAGACTTTGCCGCGTCTTTCTGCGCTCTCTGAACACTTGACTGCTTGATAAGCAGGGAAAAAGCAAAATAATAATAATAATAATAATAATAATAATAATAATAATAATAATAATAATAATAATAATAATAATGCCTTGACAGTAGTTGTGAGCACAGGGAGAGCAGGACGAAGCAAAGGAAAAGGTGCACACTGAGTATTTCATCCCAGCAATCTTCCCACTCGGCGCTTTCTTCTCCGTGGTCGTGCGGACGAAAACTCCGATGTGGTTCTTATCGGTCAGATTTCTTTACGTTTACCGTAATATTGGAACACAGCGATAACCCGGGTGCTGAATTTCATGGCGATTATTTACCTTCGATTCTATAACGTCTGTCGCAACCGTCGCGTCGAGTGGCCTATCGCGGCGATAATGCGGCGGCGTGGTTCTGCGAGCCAATGACAAAGGGTTAAAGAATGTGTCGGGAAAAGAATCGCTACAAAGTCACAGGCCCGGATCTCGTAACGACCCTTTTCCCGATCCATTCATTTCGCCGGCCCTTCGCCACGATGGCTCCCACGCCGCCGTTATCGATCGGCCACTCCGCGCGACGTATGATGAAAAGGAAATAGAATCGAAGGTGAAGAATCATTACAAATATACGCCTCCACTTTTCTTTTCCTTGCTGCATTTCTGATACGGTAAGCTTGTGCTAAAAGCAGAGTGTTTTACTCAATAACACGTGTTTACTTTTTTTCTTGGCTTTTGCTCAAGTAACTGCCGAGAGTCTGGGCCAAATTCGTAAAGCTTTCCTTTCGTAAATGTTCTTTCCCAATGGCCGGCCGCCTGCGCTAATGTGTCTGACGACTGGCTGGCATAGATTATTACGAAAAGTTTATCAATGCGGGATCTTGATGACCGCAGAACGATCCAGTTTTAGCCTATAGACTGGAAGAGTGCTCCGGAAACCTCTGCCTGCACTTGCCTCACAGTGGCTAAATCTAGCCACTGTATTACGTGTGGTGGATCAGGATGGGTTATCAATAACCTGACCAAGTCAACGCAATACATTTTTACTCGAATTTCGCGCCCATTATACCGTGTCGGGGACGTAATTGTGTGTGCAGTATTTTCGCGAAATAAGGAGTTATCGATGCAAGAGCCTGCAACGACCTTGAGGGTATCCGCTTATTTTTTTTAATGAAGTTTAATCTATGCTAGCCATAAATAGTGCCACAACATATATGACGCCACGTGAAACTTGTGCTGGAACCTCGAGGCGGCGTCCCCATAGTCCTTCGCTTTTACGTCTGCTGCTGGCATGCCAAGCATCCGCACTCGGTGCTCGGCTTTCCGAATATACAGCGTATTGCTAGTATTCCCTTGGTTTTGCATCGCCCTTTTAGTTTTAGAAACGCACAACTGTACGACGACGCGGCTCTCGTGATATTAACTAGCTAGTGCCTGCAATGACAAAGCCAGCGAAGGTTGCCTACAAAGCTTGGAAAGTGCGGCCGTATATATATACATGTATATGCGCAAAGCCTCTATCTCCAAACGTGGACCCGCCGTGGTTGGTGTTGGGCTGCTGAGCACGAGGTCGCGGGATCGAATCCCGACCACGGCAGCCGCATTTCGATGGGGGCGAAATGCAGAAAACACCCGTGTACTTAGATTTAGGTGCACGTTAAAGAACCCCAGGTGGTCCAAATTAATCCGGAGTCTCCCACTACGGCGTGCCTCAAAATCAGATGGTGGTTTTGGCACGTAAAACCCCATAATTTAATAAGTATCACGTAAAACACCATAATTTAATTTAATAATAAGTATCCCCAAACGTGGTGCGCGTAACTGTCAAAAGGCACATGTCATTCGTTTAATTCTGGCGCGTATTTATTTTTACTTATTCTGAAGGCATAAAGCGTTACAGAGAGGAGTGGGAAAACATTGGAAAATTTACATATATATGCATACAGACATGCACACACATGTTATATACGTGTGATATACACACACGTATATCACACATAAAAGTATCACGTATATAATGTATACCATATGTCACACATATAATACATACGCAAAAATTAACTAAAAAATAATGCAAACTGCTCGATCGGGTTAATTAAGGTAATTTCAGATGGCGGTTTTGAAAGCAGCGATGTTGGTTTCGTAAGCGACAGGTGGGGGAAGGCGGTTCCAGTTGACGTTAGCTTTGGGTACGAAAAGAACATGAATACAGATTAGTGCGACTGTTTGGCACGCCTACTCTATGTTGGTCGTTGCGTGGGGAAATGCATGATGGCTGAAGGAATGTGAAAGCGCTGGTGACAGGGTTGCAGTGACTATTTTATTGCGATGCCAATCACATGGACACTTTAGGCGTCGCCGTGATGTTCCGTATCAAGTCCAAGTGCAAAAAGATCGCTGCCGCGCGTCGGATGCTCTAGGTGCGAGGGTGAGCCGGAAAAAGATGGTCGACTTGGTCCGGCGGCGTTAGCGTGCGCGCCAACTTTTCGCGCGCGTAAGGTGAGAACGGGGAGTTAGGAGTACAGGGGGGTAGCACGTGTCACTAAAGCTTTACGTGTCACCGCTTCTACTCCGGCCGCGGCCGCGCGCGTCCTATCTTGCAGGTTATCTGCGGTGGGTTCGAAGGCTAGCCGACCCGAGATAGCTGATGGCTTCGTGTGCTCTGTGTCCTCGCGCGCCTAGTTCGCCTTGAAACGAGAGGGTAATTCGCTCGCCGCTGCTGTCGCTCATCACGCCAGCTTTCCGACAGCGAGTGGCCGCGGTCAGCAAGTGAGATGTGTTCGTGTTTGCCTGTGCGCGCACGACACCGTGCTTGTTAAATTAGTACGCGAATGTTTACAGTAGTTTATACAGCCTATAAACCTATGCGTATAGCTGGCTAATACTTTTATATCGCAGTGAATGCTTCGCCTTTCGAGCGAAACTTCCTTTTTGTGAAACAGGCAAAGGCGTGAGGCATGTGGACGTAATGAAATATTTCATTTCGGTGACCCTGCGGGAATGCTTCGTAAGAGTGAAACGTGCTGAGCGATTTCGAATGGCTTCAATGCTAAAAATGATGGAGTGGGCGGGTCCCAATACTGATTAAGCATATTCTAGTTTTGGTCAAAGTAAAGTTTTGTACAACAACATTATATTAAGCTAAGAATGTGAGAAGTTCCCATTTTAAGGTAGCTTAATGCGTGATTAGCTTGGCTTATGTACTTAATGTGCATTTGCCAATAAAGGTTTTCGGATATGTGTGCGCCAAAGTATTTGTAAGAAGTTATTTTTACTAGTTGAACGACGTTAATAGAGTAAACACGTGGTACAATATGACAGTGCGATGGGCTTTTCTCCTTAGTTTGCATTTGTTAGTATTTAGTTTCATGAAGCGGTGGTCACACAAAGAGATGGGATTGACGAGCGGGATGGTCCATTTAGCTGTTAAACTTCACGATTTATGACAACAGTAATCAGCGAATAGTCTTCTTCAAGAAGATATCTTATCGGGTAAATAATTAATGTAAATTAGAAAAAGCAGAGGGCCTAACACTGAACCCTCGAAGCACATAATCTTGTGTGAGTTTGTACGACTTCATGATGTATAGCTGCACAGCGCGAAAAAAACGTGACACAGGTAAAGAATAAACTTAGAGGACGCTTAAGCTTCGCCTTTAAGAGTGGAACGCAGTAGCATTCAAAGATCCCTGACTGACACGCTTCCCGGCAACTGCAGCTTATGTAACCGTTAATGTTTACCGGATAACGCTTGCGGCGAACGCTACGCACGAAGGCGAGCTTTCTGGTAGAAACGTGGCCTATTTCGTGGGCCGATCCCGGAGGTAGTGTACAGCCGCGCCAAACAATATTACACTATTTTCAGGTTTCTGTTATTGTTCCGCACTTTTAATATTTCAGTCTGAGAAGATTTAACATAAAAGGCATGCGCTGTCGGTGTTATGTTTCATGACATTTGTTTGTGGGCTATCATTCTCAAAATTCCGAGGAATAACTTTGTCAAGAATGTAAGACATTAAGGTATACGAGCAACTTTAGTGATAGAACGGTGCGGCCATATAACCCGCAGATGCCACCTGTCATATAGCAAAGCGCGGCATATACGTATACCTAAGTAATACGGGAATTCTAGCTCACGGACGACTCCGCCGACGCAGACACCGGATTTTCTGCGACACGGAGCCCTTAACGCTGTCGCGTTAAAAGATACAACAAGCCGTTGAATTCTAGCTGAAATTTGTTACTCGGAAAACGAAAATGAAGACATCAATGGACAGCGCGCACACACACGCGGACGATAGGGTGCAAGGGGAACGACAACGGATTTTTTCGTCAGATTAGCTTCACTCTTGAGCAAAGTCTGCGACGGTCGGCGAACGCACGTGTCGCCATTTCTCTGAATTAGGATGCTTCCACAATCTCTGGCGTTAGTTTATCAGCGTGCTTACATACAACCGAGGCGTCAGACATCCGCATTTCACGGCCGTGTAACGCAAGGTGAGAACAGGCGGTCCCCTTGAGCGAGATGTGACGCCTTTCGCAGACGAAAGGGATACCACCACACATCTGCAGGGACCAAAATGAATTTCATGTTTGAACTTTGTGGGACGCCTGTTGTTACCGTACTGATAGTGGAGTTTTTGTCATTTGTAGTTACAAATTGCATGCTGTTACGTGGGAAACATTTCCATTTTACAACATAAGGACCCAGATTAAGAATGCTTAGTTTTAGAAGTAAGCTGTGACAAATAGAATCAGATGCCTTCGCGAAATCAACAAAAATGCAATCTATGAAATATGAACGATCAGTAGCTCAGTATAAGTCATATGTAAAAAAATATGTGAGCTACGTTTCGCAAGATTTTTTTTTTTTTTTCCCCGAGGCTATGTTGCAAGTTTCTGCCGTAGAATCTATCACCTGTTGTACTTCGATTTCTGTCATGCTGCAGAGGAGAGTGCACGGCTGTACAACTTCCGTTTTGAAAGGGCCGAGTGTATACAACCCGCTTCTGTGGGACGCGGCACCGTCTTTGCTCGTCGCAGTTTCCCTAACGACCGAGGAAAGCTGCGGGAGTTGATACGTTCAGTGCAGCGTTTCGGCAGTTTCCCCTGCGAAAAGAAACGTTAATGCGTGGTTGTTTGTCGTTAACGTGTCCTGTTATCGCGCCTCCTTGAGAATGCTCGGACACCCTTCTCAACAGCTGAGCGCCACTTTCGCGAATATTATGGCGCGTAGCCGTTATATCAGTGATTCGATATGGGTTGTACATATATACACAGATGTTCTGCGAACAAAGCTATATACAGAAATTAAGAGAAAGTGAGAACAGCTCTCGGTTTATTTCACTTGTGATCGCGTGGTGTCCGCCGATTGATAAGCAAGAATGCGGCAAGGAGAATAAATGAGTAAATAAATGAAAAAACGAATGAATGCCCCGGCGTAAGGGCGAACGCGTCCCTGACGTCTTGTTCCTCGGTGCAGCGCAGAATGCACGTCGTCTGCGTTTCGTTTCACTTGGAGTCTGGGATGTGTTCGAGCAGTTTCCTTCGGTCTCTCGCTCGGTGCCGCGGGCTCTGTTCTTCATCCGTGCATGTTCATCGATGTGCATAGAAAAGTGTGGGAGAACGCTCCGCAACAGATAAGAGCGCGTGCGCGGGCATCCTCTGCGCGTCCTCTGACGCCGCGGATTGTTAAATAGGT
Organism: Dermacentor silvarum; assembly: GCF_013339745.2. Classification (NCBI taxonomy): domain Eukaryota; kingdom Metazoa; phylum Arthropoda; class Arachnida; order Ixodida; family Ixodidae; genus Dermacentor; species Dermacentor silvarum. The sequence continues at coordinate 174,372,502 of NC_051154.1, forward strand.
TTGCGCGATAAGCCTTGTTCTTATTTTCCGAGTTCTAGCGTTCTGGGGATATACATATAGTTTTGCGTACGCAAAGCCTCCAGACGGGTCCGCGCGCGGCGCAGTGTCCCGCACGTTTCATTTGGCCGTGAAAAAGTAACAAATAAATAAAATAAAGCTTAATTTGCGCGTATGTGTTCGGGTTTTTTACTTTCTAATTGTTCTTTTGTGGAACTTGTAATTTTAAACTTCAATGATGACGCTTGGTGATCGGTTTCGGAAAGCGCGAGCGGTTTCAGTTATTAAATAACTCGATTGCCGAAGTGAGCTGCTGGGCGTCGCGTAGAAACTGCGAATTGCTGGCCCGACTGCTGCCAAGTTGAATTGTGACCCGTAGTAACTAACGAAGCCAATTCAGACAATGGAGCCAGTCTTCTTCTTCTTTCTGGGGTTTTACGTGCCAAAACCAGTTCTGATTATGAGGCACGACGTAGTGGAGGGCTCCGGATTAATTTTGACCGCCTGGGGTTCTTTAATGTGCACTACAAGGCAAGCACACGGGCGTTCTTGCATTTCGCCTCCATCGAAATAATGGAGCCAGTCCTCGGCTATATTGTTTGTTGAGCTGGCATTGTAGGCACATGGCATTGAGCTTGTGCAGGACTCCGGCGCGTGCATAGGCAGCCCTGGCAATCGCTCGTGTGACCGCGGTTGCTGGGCTCTGGCTGTTTGAAGCTCGATGCCGACAATATTACGCAGTGGTGCCTCGTTATTAAATATGATCCTTGCTGTTATCGACTACTTGAATTACGGCCTACTTTTGCGGGGCCAAACTTTTCCAGTGCATCTGCATGCTCCCCGCTAATATGGAAATTTGGCTGACAGCACAATGGACAGGGAGGTAGTGAAGTGAGCAAAGCCCATCGACTCCCCTGTAAGTCTCGTTAAAATTGACGACGCTGGCGTGAAGGGTACTCCGACTACCTTTAGCATACATTCGTCATCATCATGTTTATATCGATTGCAGGACTCGCGTTCTACAACTGCGCTATACTCATTCCAACACGTCACTCATTTTTCATAGCCCATTTCATCATTACCAGAGTCCTTTATGTTGGTGCCGAACAGCTTTCCTTTATAACATTTGAGCTGTCGGCTAGGTGGCGGCAAACTCTCTTCGCTGGCCGGCTCATCTGGAGCAGCAGCTGGGATTGCGACGCCGCTTCATATGCTTCTCGAACGCGCCTGCTCACCGGCCACCGTTTTACGTTTTCTTGATGGTAGAATATCAGCCTTGCGACAGACTTATACAGTGGATCACCATCAGTTCATCACGGTGTTCCTGATTCCCGTAGCAGCTCGCTCGTTACGGCTATTGAAAAAAAAAAAAAAAAAGTGAGAATGCAACTGTGGTTATCTTATACCTTTTTGTGTCGGGTTTTGAAATTTTGCCTGCGCTTAAGTGTAGGTTGGACAGTGCGTGGGCGCCTTGGCGCTGGGCTCGCGAAGAGGGGGAGTGTTGGAGTTGCACGTGCGAGGCCACCTGCGGGGGCTGTGCGCATTGACGCCCGTTGTTTTTCCGCAGCAACGAGTTTGCGCGGGTGGTGGCGGAGGAGTACCTGCGCTTCTTCGACTTCACTGGGCGGCCCCTGGACGCGGCGCTTCGAATGTTCCTGCATCGGTTCTGCCTCATCGGCGAAACTCAGGAGCGCGAGCGTGTCCTGGTCCACTTCTCCAAGCGCTACCTCGATTGCAACCCTGGCGCCTTCAAGTCTCAAGGTACGCCGCCCTCCTCCCTAAATTGCACGAAGCTATGGTGGAAGACCGGACGTACAGTGGTGAGCACTGCTAGGGTGAACACCTCATTAGTATTCAAGTTGGTATAACTTCAACATACCTTCTACTTCAGGGGGGAAATCTGCCGAATACGACGCCTAATTATGATGTTGATAAAACAAATAATAGTTTTCTTTATTTTGTGCTGAACATCAACTGCTATAGGCTCGTGAATACTAATGAGGTGTTCACCCTAACAGTGCTCACCACTGTACGTGCCTCGGCGCAGGCAACCAAAACCGGGGTTCTTGGTTTAAGCCGCTCCGCCATAGCCGGCCACGCCCGCTTTCGAACGCGGTCGTGGACTGTATATATATCCACTAGAGCTCGCGCGTGCGGCCAATAGACGGCCGTGTTCCAGCAAAGGCATTTGCAGACTAAAATGGTTCCCACATTGGTGCATCGCGCTTAATGTAAAGGAAGGGATATATATTTCTCTATACCTTTGTGTCGACATATTTTATTTTTAGCCTATGACAGGTTAGTTTGTCCGAAGTGTCGTTTTATGATAGTCTCAATAGCGGCCGCTATAGAGCGAACAATTGTCTACCTCTCTAAGGTAAATTGCAGCACGCTTGATGGCAGTGCACGCTGTCACGACGCACGGGATAGCTGTCGCTTCTTATTTTTAATAAATTGCAGGTTTCTCCCACAGCGGCGAGGAGAAAGTACACGAAAAATAGCTTGGTGAACATTTGGTTTTCTTTACTATCTACATCTAGACCTGGTATGGCCTTTTGGTGCTCAAACATATGGGTCAAGAAAACTACTTGAGGGAAATGGCACTACCTTGTGCATAGTGACTGGAAGAGGGCCTATGTATGTAGGCGTAGGTTACCTACATTTTTTATTAATTTTCAAACTATGTTTGCCATAGTTGGTCACTCATTTACCTATAGCAAGATGAATGTTCTTCATATTCCTTCTCTATTCTCTAACCTCTTGCTCCCCTAGCAGTCTGCTTGTAACTGTCGGTAGTCACCACGAAAGTTATGGTTAGCCAACAGGTATAGTTTAGGGTTTTTCACATTGCACCTATGGGAGAACTAACCAAGCAATTCAGCATCGTTTGGGGCATCTAGATGTGCAAGTTAACTGTGTTCGGCTAATTGGGAAAGTACTGTATTTTGACAAAAGAATTTAAGAGCTAAACTTCTCGAAGAACTTCCCTTAGGCGAGTGATTGCCACAACTGCAGCGCGGGTATTGCGCAACATGACATATATGTCTCAAATCTCTGTTGAGTGCGCATCCACAATGTGTTGCATGGGCTTACCGCTTTACATGAAATGTACAGTGCAGATACGAAGGCCGAAGTCCATGGTGACCACAGGATTTTTTCTTTCTTTTTTAACATCTACTTGGAACAGAAAAATACTTCCTGTGTTCTGCATTAATAGCATCTAACTTGACGTACAGTAGATCCCGGATATGTCGAACTCGAAGGGCATCGCGGAATAGTTCGCTATATCGATTATTCTAAATATAAATTACGCATATCTGAAGCTTACTGAAAACTGCGCACGTCTCAGACATGGTATACATGAGATCGCGAAAAACGAAATTTACTTATTTGTTTCTCCAAGGCCGTGTCGAACACAGAATAGTTCACTTACTTTTTGCACACGATTGATGCAAATCACTGCGAGTGACTTTTACATCATTCGTGTAGGGCAACGTTAACCCTAAAAGCCCACGTCACCCGGCCGCAAAACGGGAATGGGTAGCGTGCATCTCTCCTCATGTAGACCGGCCGCGCGTAAACATCCGGCGCCTAGAGTGCCTCAATGCGCACCTCCTCCCCTGCAGTGGCGGGCGAGGAGGACATTGAGGCAACCTATCTTGCAGGGTAATCAGCGGCGGATACAAAGAGCCGAGATGGCGCGTGGCTTCGTGTGCGCTGTGTTCTCGCGCGCCTAGTGTTGGAGGTTGCGTCATCTCAAGTTTCGGATACGCGTTGAAGCTAGATGCAGCACGCAGCGTTCGCTCGCCGCTGCCTCCGCTCCTCATTACGCCAGCGTTCTGGCTAAACTTTGAGTTTTACAGCGATAGCTCTACTAATCCAGCTACAAACCCAGAAAACGCCTGGTTCCGTAAATCTGACCTTCAAGCTCAGCCAAGGTCAAACTGGGACTTCCTGCCACTGCCGGCGGCTGGCGCGTACGCTGCGTGGGCCGGCCATATCTTGAAAGCGATCTGCGATGTGGACGAAGTGCGCGGTCGCGCGGGCCTCTTCTTCAAAGCCATTTGCGATGTTGACTGAGTGCTGCGTATGCGCTGCGCTTTCGACGCTTTGTTCGCGTTGAAGCGAGACGCTGCATGAAGGTCAGTTCGTTCGCTGCTGCTGCCGCGATGAGTAGCGTCTCTGTGTTGTCTTGTGGTGAAATTGTAGATGCGGTAGTTGCTGACGGTGCCGAGCAGCGTCTGTGTCCTTTCCCAAAGCAAGCAAATCCGCGCTATCGCTTGACAAACTTGGTTTAACGGCGTTCAACCACGGCATTGTTTTTTTTTTTTTTTTTTTTTTCAGTATAAAGTAGAACGGGACGCAGCACGGAAGCAAACTAGCCGACCTGCTGCCAGCGGACTTGTAGTGCAAATCGTGCGTGAACGTGCCCCACGTGTTCGTTGCAGTACGCCGTTTACGACCGATCATCTAACGTTGGCAACGATCGAGTCGATCCAGGCACGCGCTGTTCGATTCAAAAGTGGCCCTTCGGGTTGCATAACGTCAGAATCCATTCTTACTCATGTGTAACCCTGCGTGCACGAATGAAACGCATTCAGCGCGGACCCGCGAGTCGCACAGCGATGAGTCTTGCGCGCCGCTGCCGCTATGGTCTTTCTTTACCGAGGTGCGGATGTGGCGTGCAGTGATTTTGTTCAATCCAAACTGTAATGTAAAACTCGGTTGAAGTGGGGATTGGGGTCGGACTTGTTTCGGCCGCTCACAGAAACCCTTGGTCTACAAGAAAACGAACCCAGCGGAGCAAACATCTTCGGTTCAGCATCCCATGCCTGGAACCACTCAGCGAAAAAAAACCGTGTCATCTAGGCATTTTATGTAAAATGCGTATCGGACCGGGAGGCTTTTGCATTATTTAAGCAGCATGGCGCTTTGCTCGTGCCAATAATGAATCGCGGCCTATTGTAGCAACACGCACCTTGCTTATTTTTCCTCCATGGAATGTGCTGCCCTTCAGATTCAATCTGTTCCAAACAGTGCCGCTTCGTTGGCATGCAGTATTTCCAGTGGCACAAGATGTGATCGCTTACTCGTCAGGAGAAGCGCAGTTGCAGAGAGGCGCGGTGCAGCTTTCGATATATGAAATCTGGCGGTGGACAAGGAGTTCAATACACGCGTAGTGCAGCGCTATACTTCTGCATGGAATTTTCAAGGTGATGTTACAACTGTTCAATATAAACAATAATTCGATATATCCGGACATCTGTGATCGACTATATAGCATAATATCCAAGTTGCACTATTAAGCACACATTGCAATGTAAAAGGAAAATTTTGAGCACACTGTCAAAAGCCAGAGAGTTGGCAAGCATTTTAGCAAATACATATTTACATGTGTTTCACTTTGACGCACTGGTAATTGAATGACTTACTTTTCAAATGTGGCATGCTTGAATGCGAGACTTGAGTAATTAATATAATTGAAATGGAGGGCGTCTTAACTTTACCAACTCGCATAATTTCATAACGCAATTTCATATGCTTTGGTACAAAAGGGTTTAACTCACCCCTTATGAAACGCATCAGAGGCTTTGGAAATGAAGAAAAACAGCTTGCATTCTGAAGCTTTTAATTGCTGCCAAAGATTGTGAGCATTCAAAGCATCTTAGTAAGCAAGTTAGTTATAAGTAAGTAAGTAAAGTAAGTAAGTAAGTAAGTAAGTGCTTACTGAATCAAATATTAGTGTGAGTAATGTTTGATTTAAATATGCAATTAGTTGATTCATATTTTATTTTTGAAGTTAACATTCACATGTCTAACCAAATTTAGCCATGCTTAGAGGGTTATAACGTGAAGTCATGATCTCTGTAGCATTATTCGCTTTTACTAATTGCCAGGTGTCCTTTGCAGATGCTGTGCACACACTCACATGCGCACTAATGCTCTTGAACACTGACCTTCATAGTGAGGTGAGTATTGTAAATAATTCATTGTTTTCACTATTTCTTTTTTTTTTTTACCACTATTTCCATCTGCTCTGAACCCTTTCAATTGTTAGTGTGCATATTTCGCATGTGTCTCATTTGCTGTCTCATATTTCTTTTCTTTTCATATACAACTTGCAGAACTTCATCAATTTTGTCAACAAGACTAGCATTAGAAGCAAGATAAAACTTGTTGGGCGAGTTGGTTCATAATGCTCAAGAAAGGATGCTGCGCCCAAGACAGACAAGGATGAGAGGATATCGACACTGATGAGTGTTTGTTCACATCGATACCCTCTCATCATTGTCTGTCTTTGGTGCAGCATCTTTTCTTGAGCGTCAAAGTAAAATTTTTCATGTTACCACCAAAGTTTTAAAAGTGTTTGTTTCCAAGAAGCATGATTTTCTTAGCATGTGCAGTGCTTGCAATGTATTTGGTGTTTAATATTTTTTTTAGACAATACAGAATTTTAAAGAAATTTGTGGCAGATAGCACAATTCTAGTCTTGGAGCTCAAATACTTGAAGAGGTGGACATTACTTGCATTTGAAATCAACATGCATATTCTACTGATTAATATTTTTTTATCAATAGTATTTTTAACTAATTTATGATGCATGTTTCAATTTACGAATGTTCACCACTGAGTTTGCAAGGTGTCTTCACTTGGTACGATTTCTCAGGATGACACCAGTTTAGTGATATTAATTCTCAGAATGTGTGATGAAATACGTTGACCATCCAGTTGTTTTTGTGCTTCATTGCATAAAACAATGTTTTCTTTGAAAAGCAAGCGTGCCGGTGCCATCTCGAAACCAGTGCCATCCTGAGAATTCCTGGATCCTGGATATGCCTTGCAAACTTACTGGCTACAACTCATAGATTGAGCTGTGTGCCATAAAGTAATTAGTGAAATCCACAGTTTTGTTAATTAGGCAAATATGCATTTAGATTTTTTGTGCAAGTAATGTCCACCTCTTCAAGCAATCCAGCAATCCAAGGATTAGAATTCTGCTATCTTTCACAGCCAATTTCAAGAAATTATGTGTATTCTAAAAACACCTGATATAACTCTGCTCATAGGCTTGCAGGAAGTTTCTCGGGGATTACATTGGAAGGCCAATGAAATAATTTGCAGTAAAAAGAAAAAAAAAAGCTCAATAGTTCATTAGTTTTTCTGCAGTTCTGTATTACAACACATGCTAACATCTGACAAACATCAGTAAAATCGTGAAAATTCATTTTTGAAATTTAAACGATATTACTATTATGTGAAAGTACTACAAAGTGCAAGCCAAAAAGCTTCAGGAAGAAGGCCTTACCTCAGTAGAGTTGGGTACCACTTCCACTAAGGAATTGCTAAGGAACTAGCTGCCAACAAGTTTTCATAGCTATCGGTCTACTATTTGCTGTTTTGAGAAGCTATGCTCAAACTTTCACAAATGGTGTTATGGCATACATGTATGAACAATGGCTATGCATGAAATATTCTTTTATTCAGTGGGGGTACCTACACAGCGATAAAGGAAAGGAAGCAAGCATTGTATTAGAAATATGTATCATTTTTTCATATTCTAGTGACAATTAAGTGAGAAAGGAAACACTTGAGGATGGATTTCATGGGTACTGCAAGGGTCATAATATTGCAGTGGGACTGATGCATATTTGCAGGAGAACTGCACTTTGTCTGTTCTCAGAACATTCGGCACACACGTCATGTCGTACAAGAAATTAAGAAAAAATGGGCTATTCTTTTGATGCAACTGTGAAATCATAGGACTCATGCTGGAGCTGTGCTGTCATTTTAAGGATAACCTGTGCATGCTGCAACTAGTTTGGCAAATGCAGAGGAGCTAACCTAACGTTATGGAAAAGGGTCTGTTATGCTTAGGAAATCGAGTGCTTGAGGTATGGTGAGATAGAAGCAGCATACGCATAGCTAGACTGACATACATGAAGCTCGCATGCACCTCCAGTAACAGTTATGAATTGGTTGTGTTAGGGCATGCCTCATAATCAGATCGTGGTATTGGCATGTAAAACCCTATAACTTTGTGTGTGTGTGTGTGTGTGTGTGTGTGTGTGTGTGTGTGTGTGTGTGTGTGTGTGTGTGTGTGTGTGTGTGTGTGTGTGTGTGTGTGTGTGTGTGTGTGTGTGTGTGTGTGTGTGTGTGTGTGTGTGTGTGTGTGTGTGTGTGTGTGTGTGTGTGTGTGTGTGTGTGTGTTAGGACCCAAAATTAAGTACAGTCCACTTCCATTAATTCAACTTTGCCAGGACCAGCAGAATTGATTGAATTATCATATTATTGATGTCAGATTAAAAGAAGAGACACAAAAGCATCCAAATAAACTACTGTTTAATTTGGTATTACTATTTACCCAGTTCAGATGCACATCCAAAAGTAACATACACCCAATTTAATGCACAAAAATGCAGCAAAGAAAAATGCAGCATGCCTCCGGTTCATTTACACTTAATGTCCATCATCATCACTTTTTGACATCTTTTCATTGCCATGGGCCACAAAATGTAGTCTTTCTTGCACTCTCTTGCATTTTATAGTCCACATTTCTTAAACGAATCTGCAACCATCAGAAACAGGGTGGTGGCCCATGCTTAGACTAATCACTTTGGCAGTTTTTCATGTGACAAAAGACTCCGATGTACCAAAATCACATGGTCTAGCTCTGTTGCTGCTAGCTTAGCATGTAATTTAACATCTCTCTTAAATTGGCTTTCGCTATAGTTGTGGCATATCATAATCATTGCCAACGTACATGAGAACCATGGAGTAAGGGAAAAAAGTCTAGCACAGAATGTCACATGGCGATGTTGAAGCCTTGTCATAAAAACTGTGAAAGAAGGGACATGGCAAATAGGCCCTCTCTAGTAAAAGGCAATCTCTAGCCACTGAGGGCGTGGACAGTATGGGGGAGAGTTGAGCAGAGAGCGTGACATGGACGGATCATGACGCGGGTGTACCTATTTACCTAGAGTTAGCGTGCAGAATTGTATGGGTGCCAGCAGGGGCCATCGTCAGGATTAAATTAACTGGAGTCAAATCAATGGAAGTTTACTGTATATGCATGAGGTTTGTAGCTGTAAAGGTCATTAGAGTATCCACATAGTATTTATTGTGTGCTTTGTCTTTGTGTTCCTGACTTTGTACCTTTAACATGTGCAATAAAACATATACCTTTGCCATAGTACAGTAGTAGAGTTTGGAGAAAGATGTACATGGGCATAGTGAAGATGCACATGTGCAGTGTTGAATATGAACATTGTATAGTTTGCTTGCTTTAAAGGAGTACGGAGATAAATTTTGTTTCTGGACTTGCATGCTTTGATGAGTAGCTGTGCACCCAATAATTATGGGTGCACAGCCACAAGTGCTTCAGCACTGTGAATACTTAGTGATGACATGATTGTGTCCAGTCCTGATGTTGCCTCAAAATGAGCGCCAAAATTTATCGTAACAAATTGTCATGAGCACCACACAGCGGTGTTCGCAGCTGATAATAGCATGACCCATATGAACTCAGTATAGACTCGCAGACAAGGTGAGTCCACATGATGAGCTTTGGGGTCATGTCTGGCAGGCAGTGGCAAAGGCAGACATAACAATGCATGAATTGATTACCACTTCCCCCTTGCACGTCTCTGAAACATTTTCTCATCCTGATAGTACTTTAATATATTTTTTTCCATGTCCCGTACATCTTTTTAGCCAGTAGCATTCAGCTAGTAGTAGCAGGTCAGCATTCACTTAGTAGGTAGTTTTTATTAGGCTCAAGAGAGTCAGGCATCTATGGAAACACGTTACACCAATGCTAAAAGGGACCCCAGTAACATGGGCTGCTCGTCAAAGCAGCCTGTGCCCCACTTCTTGTAAAAAGTTGTTGCAAAATGAAGCCAGCAAATATGGCCATATCTCCCCGGCATGCATTTCCTACATCCATGGTTGCGAATGAACTCAACATACAGTTGTCATTTGGGCATCATGTATGGAAATGAATGCAACATCATGTTTGCTATGGCGCCAATCTTTTGCTTTGAGAGACAGAATTGTGCCACACAGATGCCTTGGTTTGATGTTAGCTGTGCACATGGTCTTTAAACTTATTGTTAAAATGTGTTCTCCGTAACTTCCACCATTTGTGGTCAAACACGGCGCAGGAATATGACAAAGTGGGGCACGAAGAAGATGTGCACTTCTGCCTTACTTTGTCCATCACTGTTATTTTCTTGTGTTCCTGTGCTGTTACCCTGTAGTGACAAACAACCAGCAAGCGCAAGTCGAAATGTTGCCCATAGATACTTATTTATTCAGAAGAATAAAACAACACAAGCATTGCAAGTTTGAAATTTTGTGTCAGTGCTTCTTTAACTAGTTGCTCTTGTGTTCAAACACAACACTCTATTTCTGCATTTGTAGAAACATGAGAGCACTCCTGATTTTGATTCATCTGGCTTGTTTTGACTCGTCTGACTCATTAAAAAGTATAAAATAAAAATTACTGGGCATCATCTACCAGCAATATATGTAATGATATTGTGGCACATACTTTTGTATTTGACCCTTGCTGTCCTTCTTGTGCAGAATGTTGGCCACAAGATGACCTGCCTCGAATTTATTGAGAATTTGGCTGAGTTGAACGAGGGTGAGAACTTCCCCAAAGAAGTGCTCAAGGCGCTCTACCTGTCCATCAAGACGGCACCACTTGAGTGGGCTGTGTACGGTGACCTTTGTAGATTTTAGTTTTTTGATGCATTCCACAATTTAGTCGAGCAAGTGGTTGGTGAAGTACAATTATAGAAGGTTTGGAAGAAGAGTGGGTAGATACGTGCCTCAGCTTCTGAAGATTTTTAAGCATTGCCCATTCGTATATTTATTAAGAGTTGACCTGGGTGTTTAGTCAATATTGCTTGTTTTGAATGTTGGTCACCCTGATTATTACTCAATGAGCCTAGCAGTTGTCAGATTACTCGCAATCACATTTTTTATGTTAAGTAGAACTTACTTCTCTGGCACCTCCCATTGTTTTGTTTACTTAGATGTTTGACTATGCATAGCTAAAAAAAAATATCAATATGAAATTGAATTAGTGCATGAAAAACTGATTGTATTAAATAATTTTATGACTCTTTGGTTTGGAAAGGCTTTGCATCCTTATGTTTGTTTGCATATAAGGGGGGGGGGGGGGGGGGGCAACTTCAAAAGTCGACTTGAAGTGTGGATAGTGTACCTATACTTGTATGTATGCTGTGTCTGTGTGAAGAAGACATGTTTTCTTTCTGTCTCCCTCTCTTTTTAATTCACAGCTGTAGCTGGCACTGCATTTGTGCATCACATAATGGTTGTTCTATTTCAGTGACGACTCTGACCAGGAAGGACCAGCGCAAGATAATCACACAAATTCATCAGAAGTCAGGCCAACTGGATTTATTGGACACAATCCTTTCCTTGAAGTATGAGCACCTTGTACTGTCCTTTTATGCATGCCAGTTTTGTTTGTCTAGATGCTGGATCTGCATACTTTTTTCCCTCACAAATGCATTAACATGTCCATGTGAAGTCACATGTTCTTGCACATGCACATGTCGCTTTACATGTCCTTCTATACAGTAACCTTTATACATGCTCTAATTTTGTTGACATGGACACCACAATCATCTTTAAATTACAATATTCTATATACAGAGGATATATGTAAAACGGAAGGCGCACAACACTGTAGCAGTGGTAGGGATAGCACGTGCACACCAGATAGCCACACCGTCACCATCATCATCGTCCAAGCACTGACCACACGACTGCCGCCTGTGACAATGTAATCAGTCATAAATAAGCGCTAATGAAAATTTTGCGATGATACAGAGTTCTTCAGGACCAGGACAAGTTGTTGTAAATTTAGTTGGGATTTGAGATAGAAAGTATGCCTTTGTGGGTCACATGAGGTGATAAAGGGTGTGTTGCTATAGACGAACTCTGATGGGGCACCAAGGAATTAAGCACTCCTTCCATATTGGCCGACTACATCTCCTTTTATACATGTAATGCAGCAGCACAATAATAATAATAATAATAATAATTTTGTTGTTGTTATTGTTATTGTTATTATTATTACTACTACTGCTACTACTACTTGTTTTCTGGATTTAAAATGCCTCCCATTTGTAAGTAAAAGCTATGCTGTACAATCTGCAGCTGCAGCAGTGATTTCAGTGCTAGAGCTCATATATGATGGCACGTAAATGTTAAGATCAACCTCAGTGTCCGTTTCTATGCCATTTGTTGTCTCTGCATTGCATTCTATTTTGTACTCGTTTTCTGTATCAAATAAATTGAGCGAGCAAGTTCTTCTTTAATGCATGCATGATTTGTTGTCTGCTCCATCTCACAGAAAGATGCAGAAGGTGCATGTTGTTAAAGAATGCAAGTGAGCAAAGAGGCTCAAATTTGTTGTTTGACTGGGAGACAAAATGTGAACAATGAAGTTTGAACAATCATGTTTACAACAGCCAAGGAAAAAAATGATTTGCAATTGGTGATGAGATCCAGATAGTACCTGTTGTATGCATGCTGTGTTGCATCACAAATTTGGTGGACACCACGAGACATTCATTTGTGACAAAATTGTGACCATTTTGAGGATGTTCACGGGGTGGCCTTGTCAGGCAAGAAGCCAAAAATGTTTTAATGAATTGACTGGGAGTAGATGGGGAGCAAATGCGTTTCATATTGGTGGATAGATATACAACTAATTAAGCTAAATTTTGCATCATATGAATGTTAGCTGCTGGACACATTTTATGTCACATTAAAAAACTTGTGTTAAAACCTTATAGTGGTTGGTTGTTTGTCTGCCAGCACAATGGCTAACTCTTTGTTCAGGACATGCTGTTCAGCATGAGAATTTAGGCTCGAATAATGGCTATGGCCACTACATTTTGATGGAAGAAAATTGCAGATTTCTGTATGTTAAGAACTTAGTATAGGTTAGAAAAGCTTGGGTGATCAAGTATGGCAATTGTGGTTTGTTATTGTGTATCATAGTGTATGTTATCCCTCAGTGTAGTGTAGGGATAGTTATACTTTAAGTAAACACTTTATTATTTGCTTAGTTTGACTGTGGTGTTGCTGGCATTTTAAAGGTAACGGCCCAGTTTGTACCCAGAAGTCCAGCAATGTCTTGCTTTCCCTGTTCCAGGTTCCCAATCCAAATTGTGCCACTGAATACAAGAAGGGCTATGTAATGCGCAAGTGCTGTTTAGATCCAGGTGGAAAAAGGAGTAAGTTTAAATAAATTGTTGCAAGTCCTTAAGCATTTGGTTGTTCATAACCCACATAACAAGGGTGCTGCATTTGCACAAATATAATTCCTTTTTTTTTTTCTTCCCCGGATTTTACAGCCTGAGAAAGCACTTTTCAGTAACCATGCTCCAATTAAGTAAACCCCTGTTAACTGTAAGTTGTAAAAACAATAAAAGTTATTGAGATAAGTGGAGTTTCGAAATAAGCAAAATCACGAAAATAGAAGCTTGCTGGCTGCACGTAGAGCACATTAAGCCTTTCCAAAATGCCACCAGTAATATTCTCAGTCACTTTCGTGTGTATCGGCACTGCACCAGACATGTTGACGCCTAAGTACAATGTCGTTACTTACACTTTGTCAAGACAGCAGGCTTGGCACACAGTCAACACGATTGATCCTAATGCAATATTTGAAGCCAGTCATCCGAGCATAACCGCTTCCAGACATTCAAGAAGCTAACACAGCTACTTTCTGCATCTTAATGAATTCTGTCCAATTTCACTTCGAAAAGCGAAACTGAACTGTGGAAGAGTGCAGTTGTCTCGCCTTTAGCAGTGCCCACGAGGGATGTGGCATTTATGCCTATCTATCGCACGAGCATGAAGCGAGAGCGTCCTCATCAAGCCGCGATTTTGCTGAAATGCTCTGGGCTCGCATGTTGGCTTCTTTTGGGCGCAGTATGTGGAATGATCGCACCTGCTCAAAAGTGACGGTCATCTCGCTCAAGGTCACGATTAATACGCTGTGACTACATTGATGTGTCACTGACAGCATTTTAAATAAGAGGGAAGAAATGACTTCAGCTCCCAGCTCACCACTGTCGCATGAGGCCTCAACAAAGTGGCAGCAAACAGCTGAGCAAGTGGGCCTGAGCTGTGATAGACAGAAACAATGGGAAAGATAAGCGGGGGAGCGTGGCCTGGCAGGGCATCTGGCCCTGCTAGCAATGTTGCCAATGCTGCCCCTTTCCTTTTCTCTCGTATTTTCTAATTCAAGACTTTAAAAGAGGGAGTCCAGCGCAAAAACTTTTCGAAATAAAGGTTTTTTTGAAAAACACATGAGTTCACATAATGGCATGGAAAAAAAATTCGACTTAACCAATATTTAGAGATATTAGAGTACAAGTTAACAAGGGTTTATTGTGTACCACTCATTTTTTAAAATGTTCCTTTATGTGCGATGAGCTCAGCTGCCAGGCGAATAAGCTTTGTGAGAATGAGCTTTATCACACGTTTGATGGTAGTGGGCATGAAACTGAATAGCAAGAGCGCAGCTGAACAAAACAAAGGTGAATGAGGGTGATGGCTCCAATAACTCTAGGAAAGCTTGTCTGGCAACTTTAGATGCAATGGCCTAGACCACTGTAATAAAAAACAGTGTCAGGGCATCAGTGCACGAACACACCTTTTCAGTGCTTTCACATCTGGTCCTTCAATGGTCCTTCAACTACATTGTGCTCCTCTCTTAGTATATGGGTCCTGACAAATGCACAGGTGGCCAAGTGCAGGCATGCATCATGATGACAAATCACTATTTTTAGCCTACAGGTACAACTGCATCACAGAATTATAGTTTGCGTTATAACCTTAATATTATTACAGATGGAGGTGTGTTTATTTACAGATGATGAATGAGAGTCGAGAAAAAACAGTCCAGCACCGGTGTTGTTCTGTGCTCTGCGCCAAAAGATTCGCCATCCTCCTCCTCTTCCTTTCGCCTCAACCAAGGCGTTACAATATGTTACATCTTTATTTCCCTAGTAAAAATTCTCCCATCGGGTTGCATTCATGGTTCGTTATATTTGTGCAAATATGGTAATTCTGTTAAATAATTTAAGCTAATTATGCGGAAGCTAACAAATGCCTCATTTTAGGTAAGATCTGCTTGCTGCTTTCCTCAACTTTTCACAACCATGAATTAATTGCTTATATCATGAAGTGTTTATTAAAGATAATTAAGCAGGCAGGGTACTTTTGTTCAAATCGTTGAGGACAGCAATATTGACAATTGCAGCTCCTCTTGGAAAACGTGGATGGAAAATGTTCTGTGCGACGCTACGTGATCTTGTGCTCTATTTACATAAGGTGAGCTATCGAGCCTACTTTTTTCTTATTCAAATACTCCTTACTGTGCTGCTCTTGAAGGTGCATTGTACACAAACACTATAAGTTCGTCTCACAGACTCTGTGCAGTCGAGTGGAAGTTGTGGGGTGTGAAGTGGCAGCTGGAGTTGTGCAAGGAGATTTAGTTTTGTCATTTGACATCGCCTGCGGTACAGGTGACTTGTTGTAGTGTAGCTAACCGTATAGATGTCTGAACATATTTTTAAATCCTTCATTGCTACTTTCAATTATTACTATGGGAATATAAACAATAGCACATTTCATTAACGTTAGGAATTTAGTCCCTCACAATTGTGACAGATTCGTCATTCCATTTGAAATCCGGGTTAAATATTTTGTAGAAAAGGTATGAAACACTAAGCAGCAACTTAATAATTCGCTTCCCCAGAATCACCTATAATTAGGAAGAGATCGTGGACTCAATTTTGTGCCTCCACGGAGTATTACTTATGTGAGGCTGTACAGTTAGCATATCCATCCTGCTGCCATGGCAAGCCACCATCTCCTTTCCAGTGCAATCTCTGAAGAGGCTTTTGTACGAAAGGGTATTGGCAAGCAAGCAGGTTGCAAGTCGATGAAGCAGGTCAAGTCCATAGGCACGGCACAGTCACTGAAAAGCCAGTTCAAAAGAGGCAACTGTGGTGTGACAAACAAAAGGGTGGCTGATATTGACTTGGGTGTTCAGCGGAGAGTTGTGCACAACCTTTTCCTCTATAGCAAGCACTTTGACAGCAAAGATGTACTGCCCGATGTTTTCAAGGCAAAATTGCATTGAGCAACGAAGAATATAGGGGCCAAATTCACCAGACACCATCGGGCTGTGCACCTCATAGGATCTATCGTCGGTGTTCTATGCCTTAGACAGCTTTAGGAATTCAGGAGACAGAACTGGCTATATTTCATGTCGATGAGACCTGCATGAATACTGGCCACACCACTTCAAAAGTTTGAGTTAACAATACCGTCAGCGCACACTCATCATTTTGGGCTGTCAACAGGCCTTAAGAACTGCCTCCAGCCAGCTTTGAAACTGCCTTTGTTGTGTGCTCTCACCAGCAGACAACATGGCCATGGATTAACATGCTGCAGAAGGTAACCATGGAAGAACTGCTTTCCTCCATATTGATATTTACAGGGGAAAAAAGCAGGTTCCTACATAGTATTCTTATACACTTCATAGTTATGTTTAAGTTTAAGGTAACCTGTTTATCTGTCTTTGATCTATACACTTTGTCGAAGGGCAGTACAGCTCTGCACATTTCAGTACTTATGTCCTCCTGCCTGTTGAGAGATTACTGCAGAATGGCAATTACTAAGCAGCACAATTTGCCTTTGCCAACCTTTGTAAGAGGCAGCTAAGTTTTCTTTGCAGGCTGCAAATGGGGAACATAAAACATTCGGTCTCTGCATTGCTCACTCTTCAATAGGCATTTTATTCGGGCTTGAATGCTACTTGGGGCTTGTGCGAGCTTGAATTAATGATAACGAACCAGTGTGACAAGTTGTGTTCATTATAAGTTCTCTTGTGCTTGTTCATTTTCCCAAGCTACATTGTACAATCCACCAGCCAGTTTTCACTTTTTTAAATTTGTTTTTCTCTCTGGGCTTTTTCATGCTTTAGGATGTGAATTTGATGTATTCCCACCTTCACAAATCTTTTTGCTTCAGTTTTCTTTTGTGGCATCCTCATTTAAATGCATACTGATCAGTGATGCCAGCTGACCAATCTGTAGACATTTTTATCACTCATTTGAACAGACTAATCCATTTTCATAGAATCATTGAATTGTTCAAGTGCAGAGTATGCATTTAATTGGAAAAGGACATATTTTAGGCTATATTGTTAAAGTGTAATGCCTCACATGTTTTTTTTTTTTTTTTTTTTTTTTTTTTTTTTTTTTTTTATGAGGACATCGTGCTGTCTATTTGCACATCTCTTGAGATGGCTATTTATGTTTTTATTCGTTCATTTTTATCATCTGGCCACACCAAGAAAGAACCAGACAGGCAACAAGTCCTCCCATCACCTTTTGTACATAGCAGAATGTCCTTCTATTGAATCCTCTTAAATAAAGCAGCAGTTTGAATTAAATGTTTATGCATCCACGATGATTTCATGATAATCTTAGTGGCATGCAATCTGTTTCAGATGCCAATGTCCAAATTGTATGTGCCCCTTATGCAAGCCTGGAATCTAACCTATTCACAAAAAGGACCCGCATGAACAAATTTAATATTTTATAAATGTTTGTAAGACACTGTGTTGAGAGTGTAGTAGTATATTACATTTCATGACAAATCTGACTTCTCTGAAAAAATACTCAAGTCTAGAGGACACACACAGTCGTATGCCATAGTTTAACGTACGTCATGCATACAGGAGTCATAAAGAAAATCTGGCTTTTAGTTGCTGTCATCCCTGCTGAAAAATCAATATTGTCTTTCCTTCTGCTTCAACGATTAGACATGCTATCTGCCCTAATATGCTCTATTGTGCATGTCAAGAACTGTCTCAGGTTTCTGAAGAATACTTGTGCAATTTGCCTCGCATCTAAGGCACAGCTCCATTTCTTTTGCTTTCATAGTGAATATTGAATTTGTACAAGTTCCCAAAATGTCAGTATTCTTTCTTTCCTTGCTCAGTTTTAGTCACCACTCTGCCCACTTTAGTTACCACTCGGTCAATTGTAGAGGTATAAGATAAGTTCATTGGTGTTATGAACGTGGTTTAATGTATCCTTAATTAAGTAATCTGTAAATGTGAATATACTGCGTGCATAATTTTAAAATGTACTAATAGTGCACATTTCGCATTGAACCACATATACATACTTCTCAGTTTTGTGTTAATCATCATCAGCAGCAGAGCCTATATTTATGTCCACTGCAGGACGAAGGCCTCTCCCTGCGATCTCCAATTACTCCTGTCTTGCGCTAGCTGATTCCAACTTGTGCCTGCAAATTTCCTAACATATGGGGCAGAAACGTGGAGGTTAACAATAAAGCTCGAGAACAAGTTAATTAGTATATGTAGGGCCGCACAAAGAGCTATGGTACTAAAATTGTTAGGTCTAATGTTAAGAGACAGGAAGAGAACGGTGTGGATCAGAGAGCAAACGGGGATAGCCGATATTCTAATTGACATTAAAAAAATAGAGCTTGGCAGGCCATATAATGCGTAGGATGGATAATCGGTGGACCATGTGTGTTAATGTCAGACATATAACTGTACTTCCTTCCATTACAGGACGAGCAGGGGTTTAGGAAAAACCAATTGTACGAAAGCTTGCACAATTCCATCAGAATTCACCACTCTTTGTCAGCAAAGGCAACAGACTACACAAAGAAACAGCACGTCTTCAGGTTACAAACGGCAGATCAAGCAGAGTACCTCTTTCAAACTGGGTGAGTGTCACTTTACAGGCATCTTGCTTTGTAATGTAGGGGTAGGAAAGAAAGCTGCAGGACTCCTCCCATGGAGGGGAAGGTGATAGCTTTTCTTGATGACTTCTTCTGTGGTGCACTGAGCTAGAGCTCTTTGATAATAATCTGCACTGAATGCTGCTTTTTTGCTATAGCACCAAGAATGAAGATGGTGTCCAGTAGAGCACTGCACGGGCTCGGGCTTACCCGAAAGCCCGCGCCCGGCCCGGCCCGTGGGCCGGGCCGGGTAGAGCAGTTTTTTCATGGGCTCGGGCCAGGCTCGGGCACGGCGTGTGCTTTTTGACGTGGGCCCGGGCCGGGCTCGGGCTTTCTGGTGGTGTGCATGTAACGTGCAGCGAGTTATTCTCGGGCATCTCAACTCTGAAAAACATGTATTTTTCGGTCTCAGGCCGGGTTCGGGCCAATTTCGAGCCGGGCTCGGGCCTAAGGTAAAGGGGTGGCGGGCCGGGCCGGGCGGGTAACGTAGATTATTTCCGGGCCCGGGCCGGGCCCGGGTCTCGCCATAAAAGGTTTGATCGGGCTCGGGCGGGCTGCCCAACGTAAAAACGGGCCGGGCTCGGGCTGAAAAAATCAGCCCGTGCAGTGCTCTAGTGTCCAGCACTTCGTATTGTTTTTCTTTCTGTTCCTTGCACATGTCATGTGCAGTTTTTTCCTTTATTACCTTCCATCTTTGTGCAACTGTGCTCTCCTCTGCTTCTTTGTTGTTAGTGCTCAATATAACTATCCTTCTCTTTAGTAGTTGGTGAATCTTTTTATTTTCATAAAATTTCGATAAAGTAGGACTTATATCATCATATTGTTAAAGTGCATGAGGCACAGTTACCAATCTTCCAAGTATGACTTACAAATGTCTGACACTTCCTCTGCAGAACAGTGTCAGGGCAATGGCTGGGTTTTCTACTGCAATGCCTTCCATAGAATGAAAATTCAGATTCTAGATGCACAAAAAAATGCTCTTTTATACCCTTCTAATTGCTTTGAGATCATGGATTGAAAAACATGCCTCATTGTTTGCTTTGACTTTTCTTAGACAGGCTGTTACCTGTCAGAACTTGCCATTTTTTCTCTGTGTGGTTCCTATAGTATCAATAGTAGTAGCATTACAGGTGACATTGGAAAGCTTACGATGCATGGAATTAATTAATAAATGAAGCTTATTTGAGCTGCTAGTATAGTGTAGCCCCAATTAAGAACAAGTAGGAAGGGAAAAAGTATGCTGCCTGATAATGACTACCCTTCTGGTAAATAGTGTGTGTTTGAAGAATGCACAGGAAACTATCAAACAGTGCTTCTGTGAGTGCAGCAACATGACTCGCTGACTCTGTTGGTTTATTCAGGTTGCATTTTTCGAGTGCCTTCTTTTATGCGGAACATTTAGAATTGACGGCTTGCGAAATAGTGTGCACCCTCTTCAGTGCAGCTGCTGCACTAAAAGATCCAATTGGAAAACAAAGCATATCCCCGCTATTCCTATCGGTGATATGTCACTGCTTCTCAGCCACCTGAATTGGAGTTTGCGCACAATTCAAGTGCTTTTGATCTGTCAATGTAAATTCTAGGCCAATTAAATAAAAGCTGGTTGTTCCCGACGAAAGTGTTACCGTTGGCTGAATATTGCTGAGGTAATCTGCAATAAAATTAGCTAAGACTTTCAGGTTTCATCCAAAAACCGCACGTCAACCATATGTCAGTACAGCAAAATTTGCTATCTTGAGCACCTTTGGTGTAAAAATAGCTTTCTCACTCATGCACAGAACATTTTTGCAAATGGTTAATTAAAAAGTGGAAAAAATGCCATATATGACTGCTATAAGGTGGCTATAATGTTCGCAGTTAAGCTTCTGTGCTATGTCAGTGTTCGTAAGACCTTGGGAGTTTCCATAGCTGTGGTGGCCTCTGGATGTGTTTGATAAAGCTTGTTCTTCGTATAGGGAAATGGGTGTGAGCAATGACATGGGGATAACCTGTGATGACTTGGGGATGTTGCAGTATACTTTTGTAGAAGTGGCAGCATTTTTCAGCATTTTGCTTTACAGTAGAACCTTGCTGAGTGAAGTTGTCGTACAAAAAAAAAAAATACTGTAGTGACATTATCACTCTGACAGCAGTTGACCATTTTGCCCATTTATGCCGTGATGCATTTAGCCTAAACACCTGAATTTATTCTCATTTAATGTATCACAAATTTGTGCTGTATTGCAGCCATAACATTATTTCTTTTTTAATTCTGGGGTTTCACATGCCAAAACCATGATCTGATTATGAGGCGCGCTGTGGTGGAGGACTCCAGATTATTTTTGACTACCTGGGGTTTTTTAAAGTGCACCCAATGTGTGGTACACGGGCGTATCTGCATTTCGCTCCCATCGTAATGCGACCGCCATGGCCAGGATTTCATCCTGCGACCTCATGCTTAGCAGCTTAACACCATAGCCTTAAGCAACCACGGCGGGAAATTAACATTATTCTTTTTGATGAATAATGCTGTCCGTACATTTTCTTCCAGTCACTACTGACACATCTTATGCATTCCTAAAGGCACCTATATAGTCCAACGTAGCGTGAGCACATGCACACACTACGCCACATTGGCGAGAACAACAATGTCTATAATTCGACGCACTGGCACAGCCAACGTAACCGAACACGGCAAAGGCACTCCGATGTGCCCGACATCGAGATGGCTCTTGCTCCATCCTGCGCCGACCCACACTGTTGCACAAAGAGAAAAGGCGCCCACGCCGCTTCACCGACAGTCACAGACAGCCGTTCAAAGCAGCGTGCAGTTTGTGGATCGTTCTGCGCATTGTTTGCTTTGGCGTTGGCTGACGGGTTCCATTTCATCGCAGTGAACCACCAGTTGTTGCCACTCGTGTCCGAGCGGTCATTACGAGTTTACGTAGCTGGGGAGGTACCATGGTGCTGCATGATCAAGAGGTCCGGGGGCGACGTCAAAGAGGAGCAAAAAAGGGTTTATTTACAGCATTTACATTTTGAGAGTTTTCAATGTACAAGCACGAACGAGCACACTCACAGCACTGAAAGTCCGCTTTTTAAACCCTTCTTTTTCCCCCTTTCTCTCACAGGGGAATTCACTGTCGTTGTTCTTGTCCAATCATAATCGCCAAAACGTTCACAAAATCCTGCCCCTGCCGGATTACACCTCCAAGGTTGCGCAGTGCAACTGCCCCCACATACATGCTACCGCTTGGCGATTCGTTGACCTCAGCTTTGATCCATTCCCACTGAAAGTCTTGCCGTTGGCCCCTTGCAAGAGTGGGGCTTTTCATGAAGATCAGCTTGACAGAAAGATGGGCCTTCACGCTAAATACAGTTAAACCTGGATATAACGAAATTGACAAATTTCCGAAAAACTTTGTTATAAAGAGGATTTCGTTATATGCCGGTTCGGCACGAAAATTGGAAAAAGAAACGCTTACCGTATGTACTATCGCACAAGATTTACCCCCAATACACTAAAGTTGCGATAAACAAAAAAGTCCCAGTTTCGCCCGAAAGGCGAAGGTCTTTGCGATTGTGACAGCAAATTAGCAGACAGCTATACTAAGTAAGGATAGTACAGTCAAACCTCGTTAATACGTACCCGCTTAATGCGTAATTGCGGTTTAAACCTAGTCGCGAAGATTCCCCCACCCAGCCCCCAATGAACGCCATGTATTGGCTTACCCCTAAGGCCGTAGTCGCTCATTGCCCACCAAACGGTTAGTGCGTACTATTTTTCTTGTTCTACACGCACAGGCACAAAATCGGCAAAATCTCATGCGCGGACGTTCGATTCTCGAGTTGCGACGCCCGGACGACAGTCGCCAGCGATAGTGAACTTGCAACATGGCCACCATTACGTATTTTCTGCCGATTGCCGCGCACAAAGGCATGGCCTTCGAGATAAGTTCCCGGTAACGCTGAGAAGCTGCCGGTAGGGGGTTGCCAAACCCCCTACCGGCAGCTTGCCAAAGAAATTGCCAAGGAAAATATCTATGATAATTCTAGGGGAAGTTCTTTGTTGTTTGAAGCCAGGACGAGAGTATTGCGGACTAAGATGTACCGAGTCAAGTACCAAGGTGTAGACACGTTGTGCTGTGCGTGTGGAGAAGAAGAGGAAACGGCTGAACACCTCATACTTTTCTGTAAAGGGCTTAACCCTACAGTGCAAGGCAACGGGGCTGATTTTTTCAAAGCATTGGGGTTTAGGGACAGTGAAGGCAAAATAGACTTTAAGCGGGTAGAAATAACCAAACAGAGGTTATCTGATTGGTGGATAAAATCAAGGCAGGGGTGAAATTTCACCCACCACAAAGTACAAATTATGTTAATAGTCATGGCTAGGTGGCGTATGCCACCGCCCGATTTAAAAGGTTCAGCCTCATCCATCCATCCATCCGTCGGAGTAGTAACCGCGCAGAAGCACATTTTATTGCGAAGCGCATTTGTGCCGTCGCCGTGGACGTCGCTTTGAGGTTCCGTGTAGAGTCCAAACACAGCAACATCGTCGCCGCGCGCCGTACGCTGTGTGTGCGAGTGAAAGCTTGCAGGGGTCAGACTCAATCTCGCGCGCGCGAGGAAGAAGGGGGGAGGGGGGAGGGGGGCGGAAGCGCGCTTCCGCGCTAGGTACGGCGGAGGAGGCGAGAAAGGGAGGTTAGCGGCGGCCGCCGTATCTTGAAAGCGATCTGCGATGTGGAAAAAGTGTGCGCCCGCGCGGGCTTATCTTTAAAGGGAACTACAGACAAGGTCAATATCTCGCGTTTCTTCGTCGAAGCACTCGTCCTTCGAATGTGACACCAGGTACTGGGTGCGTGGACGCGTGTCGTTTCGCACAAGCGCGAGGCGTCGGAAACGTAGAGCGAGCGACACGATGGCGTCGTAGCACAGTGTCAAGTTAGTGAAGTGAAGCTGCAGCAAGCGGCTGGTTCAGGTTTGAAGGGAAGGGGAAAGGTCACGCCCGCGGCGGAAATATTGCCGGGTCGAGGGATGCAGGTCCGCCTCGCGCACGCTCGCACACATGGGCTCGCTCTCGCGCCATGAATTCAAGCTCGCCAAGCGCGACGCCGCTGCTTCGCATTCCGTCGCGGCGAAGAAGGTGCTTCCGGTTGCTGCTCGCGCAAAAATGACAAAATTTGGGGCGAAATCTCTCGGTTGTCGGCAGGGAAAATTCGTTATATCGGGGGGGTCTCCCGCTGCCTCTTCGTTACGTAGAGGTTTCAAATACATGTGCTTCTATGGAGTCACGGCGGGGAATACAAAAACTTCGTTATATCCAGGAATTCGTTATATGGAGGTTCGTTATATGCAGGTTTAACTGTAGCGTTTCCATGAAGGGCAGCATTGTCGTAATCTCAAATGAGCTGTTTTGTTTGACTGTAACAGTCCATACCATGACAGAAAAGAGCGATGATGTCGTTAAATGATGAACAAGACTGATGACTCAGAATTCGTCTCGCCCCTCAGCTCTAAGCTGTCGGGACAGCCAAAGATACGAAACATAATGGCATGTCCATTAGTCTTAGGTGACACTGGTCACGTCGCCAGCTCCCCGGCCTTGCAAGGCACCGAAAGGCATGAATGGCATTTCATTGCTGCAGGTCTGTCGGTGCAGCATTCTTTGTCTAAAACGGCCGCCGAGCACAACTGTGCTGAATGCCAGTCGTAACAGCATCTCCAGCGGGGGAGGAAGATCCCGACGCGCAGGGGCCAGCAGCCACTGGGCGAGGGATCAGTGTTCAGCAGTGGAACTTCCTTCCATTCTGACAAACCCTTTGTTCGTAGCACGTGGATTCTCTGGAGTCGTTCAGCAGGCCTCGTGGTGCTCCTTTTCTTTTTCTCCTTGGGCCGGTCTGGGGAAGCTGCACTGGCAAACTGGTCTCGAAATCTTTTCATCTCCTGTTTGATAAGCAGTCACTCCAGAACAGTGCCAGACCCACAACCACAAAGCAAGCGAGCACAAGGCCACCCTTCTCTGAGACGCACCAGGCTTTACAAAAAAAAAAAAAATAACCGCTGCTGCTTTCCCATCCCTTTCGCGCTTCTTCCGCCCCTAGACACCAAAACAGCCATTTCCTAAAAAGCTCCAAGAAGTGATTACCAAATCAGCTAACAATCAACTACAACTATGCGATAATAAAAAAAATGTATGAAAAAAAAATTACCAACATACGCTTGAAACAGTGAAGCTGCGCGATCGTAGCCCAGCATTTTCTGGAAGTGCGCGCAAACTTTTCGTCTTATCTATAATGATGATGATAATTGTTTTCACACGTCTCGGACTTACGGCTGTCACTGCGCGTTGCATAGCGCAGCTTGCAACACCGACACTGCGTTCCAATGCTGACACCGCGTTCCATGAGACCCGCTCCGTGAATGCGTCTCCCTCTCGCTCTCGTAGTGCGCAAAACCCCTTCACCTCACGGAGCACGAGCGTACGAACGCGCGCCAGCTGTGGACGAAGACGACGATGCTCGAACGCAATCATATGGTTTGCATAAATGCTTGCTCTGCAGGCGTGGCTGTATAGCCTAGTGGTTACGACGCTCATCATGGGACCGGGGGTACCGGGGTTCGAATCCTGCCTTGGCAAGAAAGTTTATTTTATTTTCTTTCTTGATAATTTCTTGCTACGCACCACAAATTACCGCTGGCTTAAACAGATTCGCTGTTAAAATGACACAGAAACCAGAGTGGGCATGAGACTTTCGCTACTCTAGGGGCAACGACTCAGACCATCTGCATTCCAATTTGCGTGCCAGCCAAGTAGTGGCCAAGCTTACGAGTAGCCTACTTTAGCACTGCACAAGTTCTCTTTCATATGCCATAGCCATCCTCGCGTCGCATTCCAGCTTTTGACCACCCCAAGCACAGGCTGCTCTAAGCCACCTTTGTCCCTCCCTCTCTCGCAACGGCTCCACGACCGCTGTCAATCATGTCACACAGCATGGATAGAAAGAATCTGGACCCTCTAACTCTGCCTTTCCAAACTGAAAATTCGCCTATGTGGCACGTGATTCACAAGTCTTCACAGGATAAGAAAAAAAAAAAAGACGCCTTTTCGAACCACGGAACCCGTCACTGCGATCGAAAAAGGTCAAAGGGACAAACGTCGCGTATTGAGTTGCTCTTTCGGTCATTGCTACCAGCCAGTACCCGCGCCTCTCACCGAAACATTCCAATCGCCGAAACGTTCGCAAAATCTCACCCCTGACATTGCACCGTTCCACCGGATTACGCCTCCCAAGGTTGTGCAGTGCAACCGCCCCCACATACAGGCAACCGCTGGGCGATCCGTTGACCTCAACTTTGATGAGTTCCCATGGAAAGTCTTGCCGTTGGCCCCTTGCAAGAATGATGGGGCTTTTCATGAAGATCAGCTTGACAGAGAGATAGGCCTTCATGCTAAATAGCGTTTCCACGAAGGGTGACGTTCTCGGCACCGAAGGCCACCGAAAGGCATGAATGGCATTTCATTGCCGCAGGTCTGTCGGTGCAGCATTCTTTGTCAAAAACAGCTGCCGGGCACAACTGTCCTAAATGCCAGTCGTAACAGCATGCTCCGAATAGAGCAGCCGACGACGTGTGCGTCGAAGTATAGAGGGAATGGCATTTCGGCTGGTGCAGCGCAAGCGGCGTAGCGTGACTGACTGCAAGCAACGCTCGCTCGCGCGCCGAGAACATCCGACTATAAACGCGCCTTTACACTCCAGAGTCAACCTTCCTCTTTTTTCGTCTGTTTAATCAACCTATAAATTACATGTGACCTGATCCAATCAGAGTTTTGGGGCTCAATCACCTCGTCTTCATTGTCTGATCTTATCTTCAGTAGTGATGGGTGCATGAAAAATTTTTTACACATCATTATCTGACCTTATGGCAGTCGATAGGACTTAATTGTTATATTGTATTAATTCCTTAAAACAACAAGAGCCCTCTATATGCACATTCAAAATAAGCTCGACACCTCATGAATTACAGTAAAACCTTGTTAATACATACCCGCCTAATAAGTAATTCCGGTTTAAATGTAGTCGCGATGAATTGCCCATGCTGTCGCCGTTGAACCTAATGTATTGGCTGACCGCTTAAGCCGTAGTCGCTTACTACATGACATAAAAACGGGGTAGTCATGATGTGTTTCCTGCTCCCATAGCATCTGGCACTTCCACGTCGTTCTGATGGTCCTTCCGTCTCTGTCGCGGCGTGTGCATTTACCGTCATGAGGACGTTCGCAAAGAAGTTGCGCCTGATGAAGGAACTGCATGGCTCGTGGCCTTACCGTGTTTGAGGATGCTGTGGTCATTGCAAGGCCGCCACGGCAGCAAGGAAAATGAGATTTTTTGAGCCCTGCTCGCAAATAAAACTTGTCTTCGTGTGTGTTTAAATGAGAATTAATACGTACTTCTTTTCGTGCCGGTAAGTCTATAGCCGCTCATCTGTCATTGTCCGTTAATTAGTAGGCCTACATCGCTTAGTGCATACTTGATCCATGTTGCCCGCCAGTTACGTATTTACAAGGTTTTACTCTATCACTATTCACCATGGCATGATTCTCACAGCCAGATAAAGCAGCATGAATGCAGGTGTCTCAGCCTTTCAAGAAGCAAGCAGCCACGGTTGGCTGTAAAACATTATCCATGGAGGCTAAGTGTTATAAGAGCTTTTGACAAGTAAACCATTGTGAGCTCCATTTTGGACTGTAAGCACTACAGTACAACAACAGTGCACCTTACATGAGTGACTGATTCCTTCATGAAGTGTTTGAAGGTTGCATGTTGTAGTTTCGGACAAAAACTGACTTGGAACTGACCAGGAAAGGTTACCAGCTAGCATAAACATTTATTGTGTCATGAATATAGTTCGAGAACTTTATTTCTTTCTTAGGTATTTGTTTATTTGCTGTAGTAATCTTCAATATATTTTAAGAAAAATACACAGACACCTATCAGAGATAAATTGGGACTCAAGGGATGTCTTCGGTAGAGCAGTATCTTTGCTTATATTACAGTCGAATCTCGTTAACTTGAACACGCTTAATTCGAACTGCCGGTTTATTCGAACTGACGCTGTGGTCCCGTCAAAGTTATGTGTATTTCTATGGGCGAAAACGCTCGGTAAATCTAATGCGAACGCATTTGCGATGGCTAATTCGAAAATACCGCGGACCGACAGTGCTCTCAGCAGCGCGCCAAATAATGCGGTGGCGCCTCCGACCGGCATTGCTCCGACACCACCATAGAGCAAAAGCTTAGGAGAAACCCCTTAATGCAACGGCGGAGGTTCAGTCCGGCCAACTAAACTGCCGAACAGAAAACGAAACTTCAGGGAGCGGGCTAATCTGCACCGAGCCGGGGCGAAGGGCGCGCACGGAGACAGTCGAAGGTGAGGGAGCTGCGAGGGAGTTGAGAGAGAGGGCGAGGAGAGCCACCGAAGCCACTGCCACCGAAGCGGCGGAGTTGCTGAAGCCTAATTCGCTTCCCTGCCGCCCTCCTCTCTCACCTGCGACGGTCTCCGTGTGCGCGCCCGTCGCCATGGTGGCGCTGTCCGCTTCCTGAAGTTTCGTTTTCTGCCGTTATCTGGAACCGAGCGTTGGCCGGCGTGGGCGGTTGCACTTGCTATGCGTGTGCGCGGCGCAATATTTCACGACTCGCACCGTTCGTGCATCGTACTATGGTGCTCGAATACTTCAAAAATATGTCCTTCCTTTAATTCTAACTTCTTTTAATTCGAACAAATTTTCGGGCCCCTTCGAGTTCGAATTATCGAGATTCGACTGTGTATTGAAGATGTAACAAGGTTCTGCTGTACAACAAAACTGAGATATAAATTTAAATAAATAAATGCCTTGTGTAATACAGCAAGAACTACCCCCATCAAGAAACACCTGCTCTGTCAGTGGGGTTGCTCAATATAGTTTTTTTTTTCTTTGTAATATTGCTGCAATCATGTTTATCTCATTCTTTATTGTCTTTAACTTGCTAAAGGATAACAGATAGGAGGGTTAAGATGCATGGAAAAAATTAAATGATAAAGCAAGAGGACTTGTGTATTGTTGCCCAAAAGCATTTGGTTTTGTCTGTTGCTATCATTTATGGCCTTTGTTGTGGAGCCACCACGACAACAGCTAAATGTTAAAATATAGGCTGCTCTTGCATACTGCTGTATAAGCCAGATAATATAAGCTTGTTTTGCACATTTATGATGTATCTCATTTTTTTTTATGTTATGCCATGAAAGCTGAAAGCAAGAACACGCAGGGATTCCACTCATAACTGAACATTGCTGTTAGGTACAAAGTGTAAGTTTGCTAAACAGCAGACTGTGCTGCCAGGCATAATTTTTGCAGCAGATGGTGAACCACAGGTACATTATAGGTGTGTAGCAGAACTTTCTGTGCACAGTAATGCTTCATATTTATTATGCCTGCCTTATTTGTCTTCATTGCAGAGAGTGGCAGCTGCAGTTAGCATAAATTTTGATTTTGAGGGCACACACATCTGAATTTCAAGACAAGCCTTCATTTTATACTTCTCTTCCTTCTCTCTGGTGCTCTCCTTATTAGCTTAAACTTTGCCTTTATTTGCTGTGTTTCAGAGATGCCAAAGAGCTGCAAAGCTGGGTAGACACTCTCAATTTTGTGACAGCCAGTTTGTCGGCACCTCCTCTTGCCGGTGCAGTGGGCAGCCAGAAGAGGTTCCAGAGGCCTCTGCTTCCTGTTAGCCATACCAAGTTCAATCTGGTATGGGCATTGCCTCCACCCCTTTCTTTTCTTCGCTATATTTACTCATTTATAGCCACTCTTCCTCATTGTTTGTATCTTTCTCGTGCTTGTGGAAGGTTATAACGAAGTGGAAAAGCAATGTGCACGTCATCGATCTACAGTACGGGTTCCACAGTATAGTCTGTATTGGAAGCTTCCATTTTATTTGTTGTCTACATTTTATGACAAATTAACTTCATCTCAGCAAAACTGCCTGCAAAAATAATGCAGTAACAGTTACGGACACTACACTATCCACACTTTGCCTCATACGATGGCCTCTCAGAGATATGGATAGCTTTACGAAATGCGATTGTTTGGTGCAGCTGTGCAGCACAAACACCAAGGTACTGTGTCTCAAGGCTCAATAAAAAGGTGACCTGCTTTAAAGGAACCAACAACTGACCAAAATGTGTCATGAAACTATGATTGAAATGAAAAAAAAGTGCTTTGTGTTGATAGAATCAAGTAAGATGTTAGCAGTTGAAAGAAGCATTACAATTTTAAATCAGCTGTGAAAGTTGCATAGAATGGTGTGCCTCGTAGTGATGCAGAACTATCGATAGTACTATCGATTCTATCGATAGTTGAGTCACTATTGAACTATCGATGGTAAAAAAAACATCACTAGTGCTATCGATAGTAATTTCGATAGTACAGTTAAACCTGATATAATCGACAAATTTCCGAAAAACTTCATTATAAAGAGGATTTCGTTATATGCAGGTTAGGCATAAAAATTCGAAAAAGAAAAGCTTACCGTATTTACTCGATTGTAACGCGCACCCGTTTTCCGTTTTCGTCAAAGCACTCATCCTTGGAATATCACACCAGGTACTGGCCAGATGCGTGGACGCATGTCATTTCGCACAAGCGCGTGGCATCGAAAACCAAGAGCGAGTGTCACGATGACGTCGTAGCGTCGTATAGTGTTACAATAGAAGCCCGCTGTTACATTCCCGGGTGCTGCGTTTTCCCGGCTGTTACGTTGTTTTCGGCCGGTTCCGGCACAGCTCCCATAGAACCGAATGCATTGGTAACCCCGCTGTTGCGTCGCAACTGTGGGCCCGAGCGGCCATTTTGACTTTTCGTGTCGCTTGGCTTGGTGGCTTGACGATGGCATTGGCCGCCCAAAGTGCCGGGGGCGACAACTATAACGTATTTTCGGTTTCCGCCAGCAAAAGTATGGCCCTTGAGATCCGTATTTGCTATCTAAAGATGGTGTCTATGACGCTTTGTGGCCCTAAAATTGGTTTTGGCTCACAGATGTTCCGTATAAAGTCCAAGGGCGATAACGCAGTCGCCACGCGCCGTATGCTGTATGTGCGAGTGAAAGTGTGCGAGGGGAGCCGACCGCGTCTAAATCTCGCGCGTGCAAGAAAAGCAGGGAGGAAGCGCGCCTTCTTCCGTTGCGCTCGAGGCACCGGCGAGGGGGGGGGGATAGCGGGCGGCGTTGTACTGTACTCTGGCATCAACTGCGTACTGCGCGGTGGCGCGTGGGCCGTATCTTGAAAGCGATCTGCGTTGGGGGGGAAAGTCTACGCAGTGTAGGTGCGTCGGCGGCTCGTAGCTTTGTGCATGCTGTGTGTTCTCAGCACTCAGTTTGCGTTGAAGCGATAGACAACAGCACGAAGGTCACTTCGCTCGCTTCTGCAGCGGCGCTTCCACACGCCGCCAGCGTTTGACAGCGCATGTCCGCGCTCATCAAGTGTGATGTGTCACAGCGTCTGCCAGCATGTTGGCAACATCAACTGGAAAAGGAGAGTGCCGCCTTGGCAGGCTAGGCCAGCTGCAGCAAGCGGCAGGATCAGGTTTGAATGAAGGGAGGGGGAGAGGTCACGCCTGCGGGTGGCAAGATGGCCGGGTCAAGGGATGCAGGCCCGCCTCGCGCATGCTCGCACGCACGCACACGTGCGCTCGTTTCGCATTCCGTCGCGGCAGAGAAGGTGCTTCCGGTTGCTGCTCGCACAAAAATGACAAAATTTGGGGCGAAAACTCTAGGTTGTCGGCGGGGAAAATTCGTTATTTCGAGGGGGTCTCCCGCTGCCACTTCGTTGCATAGAGGTTTCAAATACTACATGTGCTTCTATAGAGTAACGGTGGGGAATAGAAAAACTTCGCTATATCCAAGAATTCGTTATATGGAGGTTCGTTATAAGCAGGTTTAACTGTACTATCAATTGTACTTTCAATAATACTATCGATAGTATAAAATCAACCATGCAAACTCATTGTAGCATAAACTTGGTTCCCCGAGTGCGTGTATATGGTGGTAACTATGACAAAACTCTTCGTTATTGCATTCTACCCGTCACCGAGCTCTGCAGATGTACCCTACATACTCAGCGGCTGGACAGATCATTTCAGATAGGAGCAGCAGGCTGAAGGGCAAGAACATTGAAATGCTTGTGTTCCTTCACCAGAATGCTTGGCTGACACATGATAATTAAGCTGAGCTGTTCAGCTGTAGCAGAAAGGAAGCCATTAATGTGATAGAACTGCGTGGCTTCAAATTTATATTGCATTTTGTGATTTAAAAATAAAAATGTCAAGAAATGAGTTTGTTGGTAAGGTGTAACTGGTTACTTTTGAGTATGAATTTATTGGTGGACATATTCCAGCATTTTCACTGCGAAAATAATTTATTTCATTCACCAAAAAATTGCTGATAGTAGGCCATCACAAATGTTTTGGCAATATCGCCGGCCAACAACAGCGCAATTATTCATAGCACTATCGATAGTATTATCGGCATTTATACTGCTGATGGTACCATCGATAGTAGACTGCACTATCAATTGCACTATCGATAGTCTTTTACACTATTGATAGTTTTAAAAAACTATCGATGCTTTCTATAGTCAATTTACCAATAGTTTTGCATCACCAGTACCTCGACACTCTACTATGAAGCGTAACATTGTTGGAGTCGGTCCATGTGATCAGTAATTGGTGTATGCAAGTTAGCTGTCATTACATATTTACCCAATTTTAATGTGCCCTCGAACCTAACGCGCACCCAGTTTTTGCGGGTGGAAAGTAAAAAATTAAAAGCGCACCTGAATGTAACATGTCCCGGATTTATAAAAGAAAATTTCCCTTCACATATTGGATTTCCTTTTAATGAGCTTTCATAATGAAAGCGACATACCGTCGTCGCCATTTGCGCTTCATTGGCCACAGATACCAAGCATACAGGGGCGGTATTCTCGGGTGTTCACTTCTAGAGATACTACTACGGCTTTTGCAATATTCTACGTGACTCTGCATCGAACTTGTCAAAGTATGTGGCTGACAGCGTTCATGGCACTGCACACAAATAGCGAGCTTGACACATCCAATGCCAAGTCGCACGAAATCTCACGAAACTAACAGTATCTCTGAAAGTGATTGAGCGAGAATGCAGCTCCAGGTCGTATTTGAGCACAAAATGAACCCACAGCAGCCTTCATGAAAATGTGCTCTGTCGCCATTTTGGATTGGCTATGATGCTGTGTCTGACAGCTCTGATGGTAGGCTGCTGCCAACTCCGTAAATGGGGTTTGAGTTTCATATGCAATTTGAATGTACTGGCAATTTTTGGATCCATTTCCCTGAAAAAAAAAAAAGTCTGGTTAGATTTGGATAAATATGGTAAGTGCACTGTGCCTTTTTTTTTTTATGTCGCTTTCATTGCATTTTATATGCACTTGTGCACTTTCCAATACATATTACGATATAAAGATAGTTTACATTTACAAGTGGTGCTGCCTTCATGGCAACGAGTGGAATGGTAGAAAGGCAACATCCATCAGCATCCCTCATGTCATGGCTGCACACATGAGTGCTGTTGCACTTTTGCAAATATAAATGCCAAGTATCTAAGCCAAAACATTAATATCTAACTAATGGCAGTGACTACTTAGTAACGTCCGTTGTTGGGCTAGTTGGTACATGGCTTAGTACATGGTACAGTGGAACCTCGATTATACGTCCCCCGGTTGTGTGACGATCTGCATTTTACGACGAATTGGTTTGGTCCCGGTAAAACACCCATAGAAATAATGCATTAAAAACCTCGATTATACGACGCAATTTTACGCCGACCCCGCCTCGTACGACGCCTCCGTCGGTACCGTCTGAGAAAAAAAAAAGAAAGGAGAAAAAGTCCTAAGCAGACACAGGCTGGCGCGTGAACACACTGCAGCTGGCTGGTAACGGGCGTGCAGTACCGTATTCACCCGAATGTAACGCGACCACGATTGTAACGGGAGGGCCGACTTTCCAGTCACACGAAATAATAGAAATAAAACTACGAATGTAACGAGAGATGAGCGGAAAAAGAAATGGTACCTTTATTCAAGGAATCGTAATTTGGAAACTTGTTCTCTTCACTCATCATCGTCGTCCGAAGAGGAGATGGGGCGGGGCTTTCCTTGAACGATATTCTTGGACCGATCACTTTCGTGGATAGTTTCACTTTCGCGAAATTTCGAGTGACTCAGCACTGAAAACGTCCCCACCAAGTGTTTCTGCCGCTGTCCTAAGCACGCTATCAGCGCCAAGAGCACTCGTCAGCCGTATACTTCAAGGGGTTCGGTGCCGGGACGAGCAGAATCTCGCGAAACCGAAACTATCTCCAGAAGTGATCGCCCGAGAATCAAGTCATCTTCGGTGCCGTCGAGCTTGTTCGAGATTTAAAGTACTTCTTCAAAGACAGCACAACATTTCATTCGGGATCAGTAACAGGCAACTTCAGGTTCCACAGAGCCTTTCCGACTGGCCTCGCACTTAAAGAGGGCCTGGCGCTGGTCCCGCTATTCGCGCTTCGTCGACCGTCACTGAGCCACGGCAGACTTTCCCAGCTCCTCGGCCATCAAAATTGCTCATATCTGGAAGCGGCCGTCATACCGAATGCACTTCGTCGCCATAACGTGGCGAATGAACGGAGTCAAACCACAAAAGGTTGTAGGGTATTGTAGCATCGTAACCAGGCACAAGCACAGTGAAAACAGCGTCGATTCCAATCAAAAACAAGTTCCGACTTCGGTCGACTTGTATATGCATTGGATAGAGACGTAAAGTTGCAGGTTGCCAACGTAGCACTAGAAATCGCGTGATTTAGAGCATTTGTTATTTTGATGTTATGCGACTGTAACGCGAGGGTTTAGTTCAAGCAATGAAAATCATGAAAAATATGCGCGCGAGGGACTACCTTACTACCTTGCTTGCCAGCAAGATAGGTGCTACGGTATCTTGCACTGTAAGCGTGCACATGTGAACCATTGCTGGCGAGCACACGTATATAATTACTGAAAAGTAGGTATACCATGGCACGTGAACTGGCGGAGGCGTTTTATATAAAAATATTCGGTGACCGGTGCGTCAGCGTTCCTTTGTTGTCGCTTTATGTGAATGAGTTTAATTTTCTCGGTGATAGGATATCATAATTTGGTGTCTACCTGTTGTTAAGTCATTTGTTGTGTTGTGCATTTGTCTGTGGTTATATGTAGTGAAGTTTCGGGAAATTAAATGAATTGGAAGTGTGCACTTGGCCGTGTCTATTCTTATCCCATGTGTTATTTGTGGCTGAAACTGTTACTCACCAGTGACTACCTTGTGGCTTTTATGCACCATTACAGAACGCCAGGAGATTCAGTCTAAGCAAAAATTAAAGGATAAGTACTTGCCTATTCATTGTTAACAATGAATTTGTATGAGGCCATTAACATCGACTCTGGCACACCTATTTTAGCCTTTAAACGAACAGTACAAAAGCATAAAGGGCAGACGTGTCGTGTGCTTCAGCACTTTTTGTGAAAGCATATGCAAAACCAAGACGCCATAACATTTGATGCTTGTCAACTACCATTCACTCCAAATGGAGAAAACTAATACAGTCAACTTCCGTTAATTAGACCCTGATGTGACCGACGAAAGTGATTGAATTATTTGGTGGGTCAAATTAAACAAGATGCAGAAAAGCACGAAAACACCGCTGATTCATTTGGCAATATTTGCCCGATGCATCCTTGAATCAAACATGCAACCACTTTCTATGTGTCCAAAGTAGAAAACTTAATGTAGAAATTACTTAAAGCGCCTAAACAAAGTAGAAATCTAACGCGCACCCAATTTTTCAGCAAGAAAAATGCGCAAGGGTCTAATATGGGTTTCTCAGTGGCGGCTCTTTTCTTAGTCTGCCTCTCCGCAATACACTGGTGTTATGCGGTAAGGCATATGATTGCCACGAAGACGGTTTTGGTTTCGTTAGCGCAGGAAACTTTCAGCCCAATTTTCTTGAAAAAGACAACAAAAAATAAGCTGCTCTTTGGAATCGGGTAAATACCATAATCGGACATTGTGGCGGACATTGTGGGTTACAGTTATTGCTTGAAAATCTTCCTAGGGCAGGCCAAAATAGGCCCTTTCAATGGGAAATGACGTCTGTTTCAACACATTCACTGTCTTCTAAGCTCCAGTGAGACGGATGCTGCGGCTAAAGAGGTCGCTATTGAGGTCATCATAGGAGTTGGGCGCGTGCGTGTTGACTGGTCAAGTTCGAATTATCCGGTGCAGGCCAATATTAGGATTGAAATAAGAAAAGTTTAAGCCCGTAGAAATGCATGGGTGCCAGTCGGGACGTTCGGTCTGGATCGAAATAATCGAAAAATTGAATTGCCTGGGGTTGAATTAATGGAAATCTACTGTATTATCCAGCACACAAGTAAGAAAACTGTTTTCCTTGTCCAGTCAGAGAGATGCTGCCTTGTAGGACTTAGAACTATTTCTTTTATTTGCATATTATTGATTTCTTTTAATCTCCTTTCACATTAATGCTTCCTGTTTGCAGATTCACATCTGAGTTCATGCACTCATTGCTTGCCATAAGTTCCACAGACTTCCATCCTATCTCAAACTGAAAGTTTTTCATCTTCAGCCTATTGTCATACGATTTTCATTTTCAAGTTGGGTATGACTGTGGCAACTGTTAGACTGCCAAGTTTTTGTCCTTTGACAAAAATAGGTGCAGATCAGTTTTTCTTCACTCACTCTTTCTTACCTAGGACGTTCTTCTTTATTTTATGGTTTATTCCAGAGAGAGCAATTGACTGACCACGAGAATCGCATTGTGTGGCTCGAGAAGGAGCTTGAGGAACATGTTGCTAATGCTCCAGAGAAAGGTGCCAAGTCTAGAACTGTCGCCGAGTTTGTTGAGAAGGAGTCTTTCTTGCAGAGTGAGGTGAGTTGGGCTCACTTTTGCACAAGATTTTCTTATTGCCATATTAGAAGCTTTAGTAATTAGTCAAGATAGCAGAGAAGGAACTGGCTGTGTTATTTTTGCTAATTGGCAAATTAGTTGTGTTGTAATCATTGAATGCCTCTTTCACTTGTATAGCTGACCATACTTGTGTCAGTTTTTGTGCTGAGCAGGCAAAGCTAGGGCATGGAGAAGTTCACCCTGTGCCCTGTATTGTACAATAGTCCGTTTTTTAAGAATGTGCTTCATGGATAAAGCTGCTCTTTGAAAACAAAAACAATGTCCGGAGCATGTGGCCCAGCTAGCCCCACTGATCACAACTGTGGCCTCACTTCTAGCTCAAGCGATACCGCACCTACGCCTACCTGCTGCGCTCCAAGATGGCGCAGTATCCTGAGCTTGTACCAGCACTCGTCGAGACAAGCATTGGCGAAGTGGATGAGCCAGAGCAGAATCATGGTAGCAGCCATGGCTGTGCCAACAACCCACCACCGCCATCACCATCTCGGACTAAGCAGCCTGCACCCTCCCACAAGGCTCTGCCCAGCTCTCCTGCACTTGGCTCATCCTCACCCACATTTGCTGCACCAGCAGTGGCCAGTTCGTGTTCTCCCCGAAGCTCCCCAACGGCTGCGCGAAACAAGCGAATAGCACAAGATCGTTACAGCTATCGAACGGCAGTACAGAAGGGTGGTGACCTAGGCACATAAGGTTCTGTGCATCACCTAAATCCTACCATGGGGCTACAGCATACAGGAAAGGCGACATTCAATCGAATAAATAGAAACAGGTGCGCATAACCAGCCGGTAGTGGGCCTTTTAGAGTTAGCAGCATTGCAGGCCACAACCATCGGCTAAATCTCAAGCAAACAGCACTGCTGGCCAGGTTTTCTGTAAGCTTAGAAAGCTGGTTTGAAACAGGCTGCTACAGGTTGGAAGTGTTGTACCTTAAGACTTACAAAGGAAAACACGTAGTACCTTTTGGTAAATATACTGTGTACATTACTAATTCCATGTGCTGCACATCTGAGGCACTTTAAAAAAGCTGATTGATCAGGTTTACCTCCAGCTTTTTTGTAGCTTTTCTTCTTGTTATTTATATAGGATCTTTCTGTTCTTTTGAAAGATTTTATTTTATGGCACATATGCACTCATTATGTGTGTGAATGAATGTTGTTTGGAGGATTATTTTATTTAGCATTATTGTTTTTGAGAGAGTTTTGGGGGGCACTCACTGGTGTTAATAACTGTACATAGTATTTTATACATAGAACGTGTTTATAGTGAGTGCTATATTTAAGGTCAAATCATGCCAAACTATGAGTGCAACTCTCTTTAGTAAAACAATTTTCTCCTCCTTGTATACTCTATACCTGTAGCATGAGGTTGACAGGTACAATGAAAGAATCATCTTGAGACACAAAATCGGAAGACAGACAGATGTCAAACGGTGATATACTTGTTCCAAAAGACCCAACAATGTGGCATGTGAAATATCTTATCACTCTTTGGAGTTTAGAGCAATGCACATGATGTTTCTTCCTTTGTTCTTTATTTGTCATTGCTTACACTGAGTGCACGTTACCTCATTCCAGAAGACAGTTAAAGGCCTTTTAGAACGGCTAACAGGGAACTTGAGGATTGGGACCAACTTTAGTCTCGTGAACAAGTGACCAGAGTCACATAGCACCAGGCTCTTAAGTTGGTGTGTGGCATGCGTTCTGCACAACAACTTATTTTAAAAATTGCGCTCTTTTCACTAGGAAGCTTCAAAATGTATATCACCCAATCCACAGGGGTCGTGACGTTGAGAAGCATGTTGAGGGACCTTTAATTGCATATTTTGTGATCATACATTACTGATTTTGCATCTTGCATAGACATGTCAATTTGAATCTTACGAGCTGCCTTTTGCTTCCTTTTCTATTACGTCTTCTTTTTTAAGTTGTGAATTGTGTGAGATCGATGGCAACAGTTAGCCATCTCGTATACTTAACTTTGTTGCCACTTTTAAGATAGTGTTCAAGATAAAAAAGGAGGTTGCCACTATCTTCTTGTTTCTTTTTTTGTTTTTTTTTTATCCTGTTGCCAGTATTGCCAAGCCATGATACACATTGAGTGCTGCATGCCTAGATATCTAAGGGAGTGTGCCTTGAGCATTGTATACCTCGGAAGATAGGAGAATGTTCTGTCAGATTTCAGCACCAACATTGTGCAATGATGCATCATTTTACACTCTTCATGCTCAAAGTGTTTAGTGGGACATTCTATGAGCCTATGTTTAAGCTTTTGGGATTGTCAGTTGGATATCAGCAAATTTCATGCTTTCTGCACACTGTTTCTTTTTCTCTACCATACTTTTGTTTCTTTACTTGATGCTCTTGTCTAAAGTGACAAACTTTGTAGCAGCTGTGAATTTTGGGAATTTCAGATTGCTAATAACAAAAATGCAGATTCGTTCTCTTAAACTTCACTCCTGCATCACCATGACCTAAGCAAAAGCAAGAACATTGGTAATGCCATGGTGCATACATGTTTCTTTTACTGCATAGTGCTTTGTTTGAAAGACCCTGTGTGTGCTTGCACACACAGGGTCTTTGTTTGACTACATTTGCCAATGTTTGACTACATTTGCAATTAGAAGTTATGATTTGTTCATGTAACTCTTTGGACCAAATTCACAGCTGCAGTTTTCCTAGGAGCAGTACAGTTCTCTATCTTTGGTTATTGAACTGATCGCCTGCAGTGCAAGGGTTGAGACAAGACATTTAATTCTCTCTGGCTGTGTAGCAGTGAGTGGCTGCTTGTGCTTTGCTGCTTCTGTTTTATTGTGTTTTTATGTTTCACCATATGCCATTTTGCTGTGCCATATGTGAGCATAAATTGTGCTGTGCACAGGCAATAATTAGCTTGGCACCATGCCAGCAGTGCCAGTAAGGCAGAAAGACAAAGTGTTCCTGCCAATGTCCTGTAGTGCCCCCTCTACCTTGCATGTTTTCAACGCTCGTCTCACATACTGTGAACTGGCAAGAAAAGCCAGAAACTCATTGCAATCAGTGTGAACGACGAGTTTTCCCGCCTAGTCATCAATCAACCCTGTTCATGCATCGAATGCTTAGAACATGTCACTGTCTTCATTTATGGTGGAGTTTGAGCATTATGACATGTATTAAGAGACGTAACTAGTTCCACAGGTAGTGTGGACAGTTGTCAGTGTTGTTCAATTATGAGGAACATGAAATGGTTGAAGTGCAAACAAAAACCTGACTTTAACAAAAAAAACATGTGCAAAGTGAGGTGTGAATTTATAGGTATAAAGTGTGTGTTAGACAAGTTCAGAAAATTGGAAGATAAAATTTGTATGAGCTCGAAAGCTCAAATGGACGACTGATTTTTGTTTTTAGGAGCAGTTTGCAAGTGACTGGTAGTACAACATGATTTTGTCATTACTCCATATTTACATTGACAGCTGGTTTATGTTGGCTAAGCATGCAGCTGTGGGACATCATTGTCAATGTCAAGGTGATACTCACTTAACATTTTGGCCCAAACCACTTAGTATGCACAGTTTCTTGCTGCAGATGGTATTTTAATGCCGTCTAAATAAATTTAGCCTCTCGCTTCAGGTTGTTTTATGCATTTGATTAACAGCACTTCTTTGTGGGTTTTCTCACTGAAGTGCAACTGCTGTTCTGCCACTAAAGCATGAAGCATCTTGCCAGTTAGGCTGGGCCCATCCTGTTAGAGATACATTTCTTAATTTATGTGCTTGAAGGATTTTTTAATCATTTAGTCTAGGCTTCCAGTGTCAACATATTTTTGATATTGTGTCATTGGATTTAATTATAACTGCAGTACATGATTTGAAGAATACCTAACTTGTTGGGAGTATAGCTGCAGTACATAAGCGGTCACTTGTGCCTCTGTGAAGAGCTAGATTGTATAATGCACACGAAATGACTCAAGAGTTCGTAGCTAAGCCAGGCCTAAAAAATCAAAGCTGATTGTTCAACAGAATACAAGAGAGATGTTTTAAACAAAGAAGAGAACACATACTGCATCTTTGACATCACCTTGGACATGTCATTTTAACACTTGTATTCTTTTACTATACACTGCTTCAGTAGTGTTCTTGGGACAACTATGCCACGCATCTAAGCTTAAAACCTGTCTGGACTGTAGCAAGCTTGTGTGCAGTTATGTGCTTAGTATGAATTGGCTAATTAGTAAACGGTGTTGGAGCAGAAGAATGCTTGATAGGAGATAACTCTGACATTAATATTTGTTTTTCCCCCATTGCTGCATATGTTAGTATGTGTGAGCACTGTTTGTAAAGTCTTGTGCGTGTTTTGACACATATCTTCATTTAGCTTGAGCCCTAGGGTAACCGGTAGCTTGAGTAGGTTGTTCTCGTTTCAAATACCAGCAGATAATTATTCTAAAAGGTGTGAACAGTAAGAATTCTAGGCATTATCTTGAGGGAGCTAGCTCCTGTAGGGATATAACTCCTGGGGCGTTTGCTTGCACATTTTACATCCCTGATTATTACTTTTCACGCCATCGCAGAAAGCATTCCTGACAGCTTACAAGGACAGGCTTTAACTTTTGCCGTGCCTATTAAAGTACATGTCAAAACACAGAAGTGCTGTGATTAAGCAACGGCTGTGTTTAGTTTAAGTAAATGTATTTTTGGTAACTGTTTAGACCAGTTGGAGCAGAAGCATTATAGTCGCCAGCCAATTTTAGGATGCCTGATTTGCATGATTATCCCGATGTCCCCGCGGCACCGCCACCTACACCATAGAACCAGTGTAGCGACTAAAATTTCGGACGCCGCACGGTGTGTCGCTCGATTTTTTCAGGCATCGGCTCGCGCGATGTCGCAAACATGGCTGCCGTGAACACTGTTGCCGCCACTGAGGTTGTCGCCCGTATTCTCACTATCCTTGTCGAGGCAACTTCTCGGCATTCCTAATGCCCTATGGTCGCTGTGAAAAAAAATTTCAGCGATTCGGTAGCAAAACGCAACTGTGGTCGCCGACTCCCGACCAAGCGACGCTGTTTTATTGGGCGCCGCCGGGTGTGGTAGCGGGCAGTCGCGGGAAATCCGCCCCGTTCATACCACTAAACGGCCATCGGGCAGGAGATCACTCGCGCAGGCCATAAACTGACGGCCGTATAATTTAAAGGGACTCTATAGGCAAATATTAAGTCGAGCTAAAATGACAGATTAGTGCTCGAGAACGTCTAAGGCGAATATTGTCGTGAACAGAGCTTTAGTAATTGAGGTAAATGCAGGACACAATTAGAGACTCCCGCGAGACATTCACGTTCTAGCCCGATGACAAAGGCACACCTCACTATAATTCTGTCACTACTACTCAACCACTCCTAATAAAAAGATTATTGTATTGAATTATAAGACGAAAGGAAATGCTATTTGACCATTTATAATTGATTTTTAGAGAAAAAAAAATACAACTCGACATTACCCTTGACAACGACGCCGGCGGTAGAAAGGTTTCGTTTTCTCCACTCCGCGCCGCCCGCACTTTCGTGTTTCAGTATAGTTTCGTTATCGCGTAGTGCTGCGCTGGTTCTGCTGGCTCGCGAAATTCACAACTGCAAGTAGCGGAGAATGCCACGTCCATGAGATGACGCGGAATTCCCGAACGGTCCACGCCACTTGACCACGAGCAGCTGCAGTGGCGAATCCAACGCGATGTATTGGCGTAGTATCTCCATGGCCGCGCGCTTGTTTTGCGCAAAAAACTAGCGCAATCTGTCGGGCGCCGTTTTACTAGCCGACGACAGTAAAGGGCGGTGATGGCGTATGCAAAGTCACCACTCCCCGCTCGGGGGTGGGTGATTTGGATTCCGCTAAATGTATGCGGACGCTTCAGACGCGATTTTCTCGTAAACGAAACAAGCGCCGCGGTATTTTAACAGCCCACGTCGACTTAGTATGTGCCTTTAGTGTCCCTTTGACAGCCCACAGCTACCGCGAATGACTGCCAAGTTTGGTCGCCGAGTGCACGTAAGCGTGCCTACAGACAGAAAGCCCCCTAACTGGTTCCTCGCGACAGCGCCCAATTTACTACATCGCGCTGTCAAGGTCACGCGTGCAGTATTTTTAACTTAGGACGACGGGCAACGCATAACGGGCCTGCGGGACGGGCGAATCCAAAACACCCCCGCGGCCTCGACCATCACGAAATTTCAAGTAGGTATTTCTTCGTTGGAGCACAGAACAGAGCAGCAGAAAAAAAAAAAAAAAAAAAAATTAATTTCACCGTTGAAATCCGCTTTTTTTTTTTTTTTTTCTGGGGGGTCCGATTATTCGTTTATCTTGCGGCTGCCTCCCGTGTCCGTAAAATTGGTCGGCGACTATTCCATATTTATTTGCATAATTGGTGGAGAGAAATTGAAATATCAAATTGACAAATGGACAACAAAAACAGGTATCAAAACTGTGTAAAGTATACAGAAGTTTTGTCACAGACGTTTTACATGACTTTTAATCTCGGTGGCAAAATTAGAAATTTATTTTGCTACGTTTAGTTCCAAAGTTTGGCTTTCGGAAATAATTGGATGCTACACATGGGGCATCAATCGTAAGCTTGATGATCCATTTTATTTTTCTTGAAATCTTGCGGCTTTCGTTAATCTTTTTAAAAGACTCTGGGGGACTAAATAAAGAAACGCAGTCTGTTAGATGGCCGTCGGAATTTCGCTTTTCTTTTGTTTTAATTGCGACAGTTTTCATTCAATCGGTTCACGTCTTGCTTAGGCCATTTCTGCGTTTCACATGTCTCAGAACATGGAAGGCCCGGGCTAAAGCTTTCAGCTCTGTCACTATATAGCACGAGGAAGTTTTGGAGAAACCCTACACCTCCCGAGGTTTCGATCGTATTGCAAGCATTTTGCGGTCGCGCCGCTGGTTCTCCGGGCCCCGTATTCGTTGCGTGGCGTCAGTTACACAGGCGAGAACAACGGCCGAGCCGCCGAGCTCGCTCTCCTCTATTAGGACGGGAACAAACCGCGCTCGGACGGGACGAAGTGAGCACTACAGACAAGGCGCTCACTTCGTCCCGTCCGAGCGCTTATTTATTGCCGTCCTAATGATGTACCAACCAGCCCAGACCAGCGCACTCTCTCTCCTCTGTTGAATGCCTGAAGCCAGTCGCGCTCCGCTCAGCCTAAGCGTGCGCGATGCGCATAGAGTCACGCGCGGACGCTGCGACCGAGCGCCACGCA
The DNA here is from genome assembly GCF_013339745.2 of Dermacentor silvarum. Classification (NCBI taxonomy): domain Eukaryota; kingdom Metazoa; phylum Arthropoda; class Arachnida; order Ixodida; family Ixodidae; genus Dermacentor; species Dermacentor silvarum. The sequence goes on from NC_051154.1 coordinate 174,416,625, forward strand.
TGGCAGGGTGGATATAAGCGAGACATTTAGCGGAAGCCGTGTTCCGGCGGCAGCGCGTCGTTGCATCCATAACGCTCAGCACGGCTTGGCTTCGGCGCCCGGCTTTTTTTTTTTTTTTTTTTTTTTACGTATCTGTAGAAGTGTCTTATTATTTCTTTTTTGTCGCCATATTGGCTGCGATGGACATCAGTAAAGTGGACCGTTCACTTGTTTAATTAACCGTACAAAATTCACCAATTTACGAGCGCGTTTATTTAGGGCACACATTACAACTTTGGAATTGAAGCCAGTGACTGCTTAATGCTTTTCCATTTAGTAGGGATTAGCTAATGATTGAGGGCCTTAACCGAGAAAGTGTGAGAGTGGGGTTGAAGATTAACATGCAGAAGACAAAGGTAATGTTAAATACCCTGGCACGAGAACAAGAATTCAGGATCGCCAGTCAGCCTCTAGAGTCTGTGAAGGTGTACGTTTATCTAGGCCAATTACTCACAGGGGACCCTGATCATGAGAAAAAAATTTACAGAAGAATAAAATTGGGTCGGAGTGCATACGGCAGTCATTACCAAATCCTGACTGGGAGCTTACCACTGTCTTTGAAAAGTGTACAATCATTCTATTCTACCGGTACTAAAATATGTGGCAGAAACTTGGAAGTTAACAAAGAAGCTCGAGAACAAGTTAAGGACCGCACGAAGAGCGGTGGAACGAAAAATGTTAGGCCTAATATTAAGAGACAGGAAGAGAGCGGTGTGGATCAGAGAACAAACGGGGATAACCGATATTCTAGTTCACATTAAGAGGAAAGAAAGGAGCTGGACAGGCCATGTAATGCGTAGGATGGATAACCGGTGGACCATTAGAGTTGCAGAATGGATACCAAGAGAAGGGAAGCGCAGTCGAGGACGGCAGAAAACTAGGTGGGGTGAAGTTAGGAAATTTGCAGGCGCAAGTTGGAAAATTAAATTATGGGGATTTACGTTCCAAAACCACGATCTTATTATGATGCACGCCGTAGTGGGGGACTCCGGAAATTCGGACCACCTGGGGTTCGTGCACCTAAATCTAAGTACACGGGTGTTTTCGCATTAGGCGCAAGTTGGAATCAGTTGGAATCTGCTAGCGCAATACAGGGGTAATTGGAGATCACAGGGAGAGGCCTACGTCCTGCAGTGGACATAAATATAGGCTGCTGATGATTATTGGGCCAGTATACCAGTTTCGAGATATTTGGTCGAGTAAATACACGAAGTACATTGGTGTTCCGCATAGTTTCGTCCGGGAACACGCAATGAAGATATTTGAGGGAAAATAAGTGGAGCGCGAAAGCATTTTCTGGCAAGTTCTCGAAACGGGGGTTAGCCTGGAGTTCCTAGGTTCCGCAGTCGCCACCTGATGCTCTGAGGCAAGTAATTAAAACGTTAATTAGAAAATGATACATTACTTACGTATAAGTTATCAAGCGTATACTGTTGCCCGTCGCCGCTAATAATGTGTTGCTGAATAAAATGCTGCGCCGTCTACAAAATTAGCTTTTCTGTCTTGACAAAGGTGTAGTACATAACGCGGTCCGTGCGCAGGACGAGCGTTCGCGGACGAATGAACGCAGATGCGTCTCGCTCATTGAGCGTATGATGCGATAGGAATGCTTTGAACATTTGTGAAGCCATGCGGAAACGCAGTGTGAGCTGTCGTACACTGTTACATTGTTTACCTGTGATGAGGTACATCGTAAACATTTATTTGCCGAATTCGATACGCAAACGCGCGGAACTGCCGAGGATGCTCATCGCATCCCTGAAGTTTTCAAAAAGCAAGCTTGTTCTAAAAAATTGTTTCGGGCGCTGCATTCTTTGCACTTGTCTGTGAAACTGACGCTACGGTAAAGAAAAAAAAAAAGCGGGGGGGGGGGGGGGGGGGGGGGGGGGGGGGGGGATTAGGTCGATTCACCATCGTCTGCCGTAAGCGATGTGTTCGCCGATACCATATGGGAGGACGTAGGGCGTGCGATCATTCATTCAAACCTATGAGCAATTTAACTTCGTTGCTCGAGATCTCAATTCGAAACCTTTATAGACACATACATGTGTGCATGTTCTTGTAAAACGTACAAGCAGACCACCCCTGGACAAACACGTGCTTGCGGTGGCGCGTGAGCGAGGGCCTTTTGCCTCTCTCGGAGTTCCCATGGAACGATCTTCAGTAGCGATCAGCCAGTCTGTACCGCTGGAATAGGGGAACACTTGCACCGTCTATTCCCGACCCTGAAGGAATAAGAGAAAATGAGTGCCAATTTTCGACGACTTAACAATGCGTGATTGTTTTCAAAGTTTGCATGCATTTATCGAGGCGCACGCTCGGAGCGTCGGGAAGTCGATATTCAGAAACTGTGGTGCAGACGCACTGCTCTTTTCATGCATGTGTAGAGTGTGAACACCACTAATGGCCGAACAATTTTTGTTTTTAATTCTTCTGAGTGCTGATATTTATTTGGTTGAGACGATGGGCATCTGAAAGGCGCGGTGGCGCTCACCTCTTAAGGGACGCTAGCGAGGTATTCAGCAATATTAACACTGTGAAGACGGTTAAAGCATTGGAGCCTAGCGTATCAAGGCCTCTATTGGCAAATCATCTCTTACGTTAGAGGGTTTCCGCGCCCGCCACGTAAGACACGTTTTGCAAATATAGGCCCAGAAACCGTATACGATGTGGCTACTCCCTGTCGCAACCCCCGGGAAATCCCGGCATTTCTTCACTGTTGGCTCTGAACGAAGGTACGCGAGTGAAATGTCGCACGTGAGAAGCCTCGTACTCGGCCCGTGTTCAGCGATGGCATCGCGGGACGCAAGTGCGGTTCGCTTTCTGTATACTCGCGTGCGCTCACAGTGCTCGTTGGCGCGCCGATTCAGGCACGCCGCGCTGTCAGACCAAGCCTTCTCTCGAGTGACGCTGTAGTGACGAAGACACTGCGCCGACTTATGGCGACAACCGACTTTTGAAGTTCAAAGCTGATTGTGATAGCTTTGTATACCGCCTCAGATAGGGTTGCTGTAGGAGCCTCCGCCGAGCAGTAGGATAGCGTCGCCACGTTTTTACTAGACGGCTCGGCTACGTGCAGAGCTGGTGTGTTAACGAGGTCCGGCGTCGCCTGGACAGCAACTTTAGAGCTGTGTGTGTAGAGCTAAGCGCATGTCACATGATCCCCGACTGAGCTTTCGGCGTTTTCGAGATCGTGTGAGGCGAAGTTTGCCCAGCGAAGACTGCGGCGAAACAATCTGGGAGGTTTGCGGTGTCACTCCTCAGTGCACTTCGCGCCAACAGATTGGCTTTACATGAACGCTTGTAACGGCACTGCTCGCGTATGCCCATCTTCGCATTTATTAGAAATTGTCAATAAAGTATTCGGAATGATTATTCCCAGCTGACAATATTCGTAAGGCTCATGAGACCTTACGAAAAGCCGAAGCTGACGCGTGCCTTCCGGGGCACGAGTCGGCGCTTTGCGAGTCTGAAGCAGCCGTTGGGGCACTTAGCCTGGCGCCCAAGGCACAGGCGCATGCTTGAGTCGACGTCGTCCATGCAGCCGATTGCAAGTTGAGCTCCGTAACACTTGGCGCCTGCTAGCGCGAGAATTCTGCTTGCGCTAGGATTAACAACAAAAAGCAAAGGAAAAGCTTCAGCTATTGCAGTCGCCATTTGAAGGGGCGTTTCAAAACATCCTGCGCCTATAGCTAACATTAAAACCAGATGACTACATTTCATGCACCGGTATATTGAGTTTGCTGCCGGTTGCAAATGTGCCGTGCTATTTCGGGTGTTTACAGGCACGCCCTTTCTGGCCACCTTCTCTGACCTCTGCCGTATTGATGGTGTCAACCCGTGCGACATCACGCTGTTATTTTTGTTGTGGCCCATTTTATGGCCAACCTTCTCATTTTTATATAACTCCACGCTCGCTTACCGAGTCTTGTGTGTGAGCTCTAAGGGCCGTCCGTCAGAGTTTGCCGTGTTATAGGACGCAGTTTGTCTATTCACATCTATTAAAGTGCTGCGAAACTTAACAGCTAAATACACCGGCCGTGAGGTTGAAGGGAAACGATGATCGCCTTCTGTCTGAAGCGTCTGAAAATGTTTTAAGCGTAGTCCGAAGGCGGGGGACCGCAATACAAACGATGTGCTTCTCAAAGTGTCAAAATCAAGAAACTAAGAGTGAAGCTGCATTGCGCTGTCGAAGACCTAAGTTGACTAATTAACGTCCCAGAGTTTTGCTGAGCTTTAAAAGAAAGCGCCTCGTGGATACGGACAAATTATACAGGCGCAGCCAACCATGCACGAGAGGTTGACACCATCTTCACGTGGCGCATACGGTGCATGTGTGTTAGCGGTGTTATCGTTTTTCAGCGTTGTCACATCTTTACATTGTGTCTCGATTTCCCGACCCCGCAAGTGCTTAGTGCGTGCCTTAGAATGGGTAGCGTTTGAAACATTTCCGTATTCTGGCTTTCGCGCACATGTCCACTGTGCGCGCGCTGTTTGCTGTCTTCATTGCTGCTTGTGCTGCGGAGGCGCACTGTAATTTACGTCTTTTTTTTTTCTTTCTGTAATGCGCAGTCTTTTGCAGGGGATGAGATCACTGTTATCTTTGTTGAGCGCAGCCACCGCGCGAGAATGAAAAATGTGGCTTGGAATCATGGAACCATGCTGGACAAATAAACCGTTGTCTACGAACGACTTGCCGTTTGATTAATGCACATCGTTCGTGCGTTACCTTAGCCGCGATTTCGTAGTGGTGCCTTTTCCGACGCTTTTCATGCTTTTCGCGCTTCTTCGTTAGTGAAAGCGGCGTTTCGCCCGCGTTATCTATGGAATAAGCCGGCCTTGAACGGTGGATGATTAGAGTGGCATAGAATCGAGCGGTAGGCATCGCTACGAAATCGCGGCTCTACTGTGCCATTGGCCTGTGCTTACTGCTGCTGTTTCGGAAGTTGTGTATTGGGCGGTGGTGATGACTGCCTGTCGACCGAATAAATGAAATAAAGAAAGGAAAGGCGTGCGCGCTGTCTGACGTTAGCACCGTTCTCCACAGGTCGAGATGACGTCAGCTGGTACTTGCGACATCTCCACACGCCGATTGGCCATTGGTCAATTATCGCAGAGTAGCGGATGAGTAATATTAGTGTCACACGGGCACTTTCGATCGCGATCGAGCTTGAGCGGAATTGAATTTCTCGAAACATCGTAATTTGCTCCCTTTCGCGAGCTTGCACAAAGTAGCCAGTCGCGATCGGAATGCCCGTGTGACACCGGCATAAATAAACGTAATTTAATGTGGCGGCGCAGGCCGTCCTCGAGGCAGTGAGGCGTAGCACGGTGTCTTGCACATTCCCATTCTGCAGACAACTGTACTGCTCGCTTCAGATGGAGGGAGTGTTCTCACCATGCAGCGTCCTTCAAACGGGAAATGGGGAGGGTTGGGTGACACGGCGTAAGAAAATGAAATTTTGAAGCATTGGCCAGGTTTGAACAAAACTTTGAGGGCGAATTTGCTTATTTAATTGTAAGTACTTGCTTGGGTCAAATTTCAAAAGTGTAGGTCAATTTCGGGAAAAGTTGTGGCTCGTATAACGCGTTAAATCACGGCGTTCCTGGTAAAACTATTATTTATAAAGAATGATTTGCGGAATTAATGTCTTAGGTTGTTTAAGGAGGGCATGGCGTAACTGTGGAGTTAATTTTCTGTAACATTGTTTTTCGCAACAAGAACAATCCTTCAAGTGACACTATATCCCAATAGTTTTTCCACCACGTGTAAAAAATTTATTTCAATAAAAGAGGCCGAAGTTTTCTTTTAGAAAATAAGTCGTACGGAAACGATATTCTCTATTCGGACTTCGATCCAGAAAAACTCAAGATGTGAAAAACGAGTTTAAAATTTGAGAAATGTCGCTCTTCATTTCCAGTTAATATATATGTGCTTAAACATAACATTAGCACATTTTGGGCAATCCCCTTGAATACTGAACATCTGCTGAGAAATACTTTGTACCTTTGTGAATTTGATGGCATATTTTCGTCTTGCAACAGTACGGCACGCGAGGACATCCATCAACTTGATGCGATGGTGTACACGGAAGTTGCTCTTGTTGCATTGCAGGTGCCAATATAGCCGTGAACTAACTGAACACTAAGGTCCTTACAAAATTTGGTCAATTTAATGTTTCTGGCTAATCGGTAGTACAAAACTTCGGCTATTACTTCTTTTTATGGGCGTTACATAAAGTCATTACAAACTCAGTTATGATTTGGCGCTCTCTGTTATGATGGGCTAGAACAACAGGCGAACACCAGTGTCCAGAGTATACACGGTCGCCCTTCGGTGCGTTTATTCATCTGTATCGTAAGTGTCGTGACGTTCCAGTTCAGCATTTAGTATCGCTTATGGCTAGATTTACTTGAGAAAGAACTTGTTCTCGACCTATTTGGTGTTTGCTAAATGACTCATCTCTGGACAGACGACAAAGAGCAAGAAACATAGAGGCCGACACGGGTGCCAACATTGCAGTTAGATTATTTGGGGCACAACGCAGGAATATACCTATACGCAAAGAGGTGACATACGCAGGTAGCAATATTGAAATGACGTGCAAAGGTCAGCACAGTCAACGCCAATTGGGACACCCAGTTATCCAAGAGGATATCCGTATAATGCAGCATAATGCAAGCTTTACTGGCGCAGTCTGTGCTTCTCTTCATGAGATAGGCTTCCGTTAGCTCGGTAAATAAAACACTTGATATCTTTGTTTCCCTGGTTCGTTTGAAGAAAAGTAATCGAAAACCAGCGACTTACGCGCAACCGTCTATCGGAGAAGCAAGCTGCTGCAGTGATTTGTAACTGATTTAGCTGCCTGTCGGTAAGAAAGAGTCCCGACGAGTCGGGCAAACAAAGATGCTAAGTGTTTTATTGAGCGACGCAGACCATAAAATGTGATTTCTGGGGAACTTCAGCACAAAGAAAAAATCGGTAAGCACCAAATGTCTTTCTGAAGGGGTAAGAATAAAAGCGGAGCTCAATATGTTAATCTATTTACGGATAATCTTAGTCGTTCGGCGTGTTGAAAATACTGAAACACACTTGTTAACATTTGTAGACGTGCTGTGCTAGGTTTATTCTTCACAACTCAAGCACAGGTTAAAAATAACAGTCGTTCCCAAAAGTAACGCTCGGCTGACATCTGCCGTGCTTTTCGCTACAAAATCGCTCTCCAATTACTTATTACCAACTACCTGCGGCAAAATGATCACCAAAGAATGTCCTGTAACCACCATCCCAAATGTTTTGTGCTGCGAGTGGTTTAAGCCAACTTTATCCAGAGGTAGCCAATGCGTCGCCGGCCGTATACTGGTGCTAGCTCTTAAGTGGCGTGGTGTCAACCTACGCTTACGAGTTCTATTTGCACACATATCAAGATGGCATGCCACGCGTTAGCCAACTTGTGCTTAGGCGCTAACAGATGTGTCACACAAGGAAAAAATGTCGCAGTTTCGCCCGAAAGGCGAAGCATCAATTACGATAGCAAATTAGTAGAGAGCTATACGGAGTAGGGATAGTAGTTTTATCGGCTGCATAAACTTGGACACCTTCGCTTACTAACTGAATTAACAAGCGTGGTGTCAGCGCGCACAAGCAACCATGAATAGATCACACTCGATGTCCGCAGACAACCACTGTCAAAACGCTGGTGTGAACAAGCGCGACCGCCGCAGCGAGCGAAGGTTCGTGCGGTCTATCGCTTCAACGGAAACTGAGCGGCGAAAGCACAGCTCATATATACAAAGGTTAGAGCCGTCTGGAGATCGCTTTCAAAATACGGTGCGCGCGACAGCCCGCACCGGCGCAAAGTACGCAGTTGTTAAAAGAATAGAAGTCCCCCCCACCTCCCTCCCGCGTTGCCTTCCCACTTTCCTCCTTTCGCGTGGGAGATTGCGTCGCCAGTTCCCCTTGCGCCCGGTTGCAAGATACGCATTTGGTGCTGCAGCACAGCGTCGCCCCCCCTCCCTCCCATACCCCCACGGCCTTTCGGGCGACGGAGGAAGTCGTGCGTTCGCTCTCCCTGACGTGCGCTTTCACTCGCACATACGGCGCGCGGCGACGATTTTATCGGCCTTGGACTTTATACTGAACCTCACGGCGGCGACGACGACAGCAGAAATCCGCTTGATGTGTCCATATAATTGCTATCGGAATAAAAGAGTAACGCCCAACCTACACCCAAGCAACTACTCTCACGCGCGTGCTTTGTGTGTGTGTGTGTGTGTGTGTGTGTGTGTGTGTGTGTGTGTGTGTGTGTGTGTGTGTGTACGTGCGTGCGTGTGTGCGCGTGGAGGGGAGGGGCAAGGGGAGCGTGCGTACGTGCCAACACGCGCGCCCATGACAACGTTCGCAGAATGTCATTTCTCACCTCCAAGCGGCCTTGTCAGAGGTCATTAAGGGCAAGATAACATGTCACATGCAAACCAACTTGAGGCGAAAATAGATGCGTCATTAAGCGCAGAAAATAAAACATGCAACCTACATCCATGTGTTCTATTTGCACACGAGCGCGCGCGCGCGTGCTTGCGTGCGTGCGTGCGTGTGCGTGTGCGCGCGCGCACCCGCACGCATTATGACAACTTTCAGAATGTCATGTTTCACCTCAAAGCAACCATGTCAGAGGAGATGCACCCTTTACAAGCAAGAGGCCATGTCACGTACAAACCAACTTTCAGCGACAACAGTTGCGTCACTCAACAAATAAAGAAAAAAAGAATCGTGCAACCTAAATTTAAAGGTTCTATTATTGCGATCTCAATTATATTGGCACTCCAAGTGAATTTTCGGCGTCGGCGTCATCGTGGCGTTCCGCGTATATTTGGGCAGGCAGGCAGGCAGGCGGGCGGGGCGGGCGGGCAGGCGGGCGGGCGGGCAGGCGGGCGGGCGGGCGGGCGGACGGGCGGGCGGGCGGGCGGGCAGGCGGGCAGGGCGGGCGGGCGGGCAGGGCGGGCAGGGCGGGCAGGCAGGCGTGATTACAGACATTTCGCGTGACTAGCGCTGGACGCGTGGGCGCCTACGAGCGACAGCGCTCCTGGCATGCCACAAACGCAGGCAGGCCAGCCAAGTTTGGTACAGTGCCAAGAACGCTGTGCTTGCCGACGCCGAACGCGTTGGCGACATTTCGAGTGACTAGCGCTGGACGCGTCGGCGCCTACGAGCGACAGCGCTCTTGGCATGCCACAAACGCAGGCAGGCTAACCAAGGTTGGCACAGTGACAAAACGCTGCTGCTTCGCGATGCCGAACGCGTTGGAGGCTAGCCGCTCGATATCAATCGGCCAGCTTCGCTGCTGGCGAGGAGGCCTCCTCCTTCGGGTTGCCATGACTACTACGGCTACGCACCACAAGTTACGGCTGGTTTTAACAGCTTCGCTGTTAAAGCTATAAACGCCTTATAAAGCGAACGATATGTAATGGCAGTAGCCAAGGAGAATCCACTTTTCTATTGTTAAATGTGCATACACAAGCACTTCAAAACGCATTTATGCCATTTGCAATGTTTTGGCGCCATGTTACAATATGTAGAGACTTGCTCATTCACTGACATTCCCTCTCACGAATGTTTCAGTGTTATTATTCATCATGAGAAATTTGGCTGCACACACAAAGAAATCAGCCTTTTCACTGTCGCGTATAGCGTTCCATTGCTTGCAACGTCATGCTCTATTGTCGTCCGTGAAGCATTCACAAAGTGTGTCTAATTACCTCGCCGCTCGGGCGTGTCGACTGTGTAACATGCACCCGCTATTCCGTCATTCCAACTTCAGCGCCATTGCCATTATGTGGTAGCGAGTAGAGCACCTTGCTTGTAAACTGAAAAATCATTAGTTCAAGCTCGGAGACAATGAATTTTTTTTTCTTCTACTTAGCGGCATTTTCTATGACAAACAAAGCGACAGTGAGGACCGCCTTTACGATTTCATGAAGGCCTTCGTGATCGCGTCGGTACCATTGTGCAAAAACCAGTGGTAGCTGAGCTGGCGACGTGTGAGGTTAGCCCGCCTGTTGTGCAGTGCATGTGAATCTGCAGCACATCAAGAAATAAATGGAACACGTTATCACTTTCATTAGCCGTTTCAAATGGTTCTGGAGACTGGCAAACAATTTTTATCTTTCCAACTGAGACGGAATAAATCTCCGCGTAAATGTCATCATCGCGCAGGCAGGATTTTTAAGAAAAAGTTCACAGTTTCGCCCGAGAGGTGAATCATTGATAGCGATAGCAAAGTATTACACAACTGCACGGAGTAAGGCTCGTAGTTTTATCTGTCGTATAATTTCAGTAAACGTTCGCTTACTAATTGCACTATAGGAAGCATGGCGTCACGCTCGCACAGGCAAACATGAACCGATCTCGCTCGACGATCGCGAGCGCACGCTGTCGCAACGCAGGCGTGATCAGCGCAAACGGAAGGAAGCGAACGCTCCTGCTGCCTCTCATTCCAACCAATCTCCGGAACTTGAGATTATGCGACCGCCAGCACTACACGCGCGTGGAGATAGCGCACATACAGCCACCAGCCATCTCGGCTCGCCCAAACTTTGTCCCTGTCGGAGATTACCTCCAAAATAGGGCGTGGTGGCGCAAGGCTGTGCTAGAGGCGCGATTACCTGCCGCCCCCTCTCCAACCCTTGTGCGAGGCCTGACGAGGCCTGCCACGGTAGCACAGTAGCTATATTGCGTAGCGCGAGCTAGCGGGTTTGATGCCGGCCGCGGCGGCTGTATTTCGATGGGGGCGTAATGCGAAAAGCTCGTGTACCGTGCATTGGGTGCACGTTAAAAAGGCCCAGGTGTACAAAATTAATCTGGGGTCCCCTCTACAACGTGCCTTATAACGGATCCTTATTTGGCACGCAAAGCCGCCCGAATTTGATTTCATTTTTTCTAAGTTTGTTCTGCAGAGTAATTCGCATACGCATATATAGCTCTTTTAAAGCTACAACTAGCAGACCTCAGCGAGAAACTTAAGCTGCAATATGGCTGCCTCAAACTTGTCGCGTGCCTTGAGTTTCCCGAAATTTTTGTATCGCGAAAATTCAATGGCCGCGAAGCTAAAAGGGGGTTGGCATGTGTGGTAGGTGTTGAAATAGAAAAAAAATGTGTTCGTGCGTCTGCGTTGGATCTGCATATTTTTTTTATTATTCTTACCTCTACCGTGGAGTATCATGTCTAGCTAACTTGATTTTCAGTGGATTTTCATCTTCCGCATGCCATGGTTTGCACTCGTGTTGTGTCCCCATTTTCGGCGCAACAAATAATCGTTGACCCCATGTAATGAGCTCGAAACAACGAAACGTTTTTGAGCTGTTCTTTCCTTATATCATGGCTTATACCCACAAAAGCAACTGGCCTCACAGAAGGAGATGAAAACCATGCATAGCAAATAAAAATGAAGGGAACAATAAAAAGAGAGCATTAGTTGGTACATTGGCGGTAGAATTTAGATTAGGCATGCTCAATAAAGAAAATAAAGTTGCACTGCGATCAGCACCCTAGGCAGTACAATTTTCCGGACGCAGCAATTAATTTATGGAGAGATGGTATACTGGACTCGTGGTTCGCACCGAAATGGCTGGCTGGCTGGCTCAAAACGCCTGAAGTAGGCAAAGAATGTGATTCGCATTCAAACTGCGATTTCCGAACATAGGCCAACCTAGCCGCGAGGTCAGATTCTAGCTCGTTCGACGAAGAAGCATAGCCTGGGCAGGTCAGTTGCACAGTAATTGTAGTTTCTAGTAACAGTATCAAAAAGTTCAGGTGCCCAATTCTTGGCCAATCCCCCAGAGTGGGTACGTGCCATGCTTTAAGGACATCATCATCATCAGCAGCAGCAATCACTTGGAGCAACGGTATTGGGACATAGCCACAGGAACGTTTGCCGAGCCATTTATAATTTCCTTTGTGACACAAAAAGATTGCCTTTTTGATATTTTCCCATTTCGCATGATTTATTTATTTCTCCTCTAATAAATTAAGTTTAGAAAATTCAAAAAGTAAAAACACAAGTTTCCGGTTATAATATTATTAATATGATTATTCAAAATTTAACTTACACATTTTTACGTCTATCCTTTACTGTATTTATTTTATTATTAAGTTCATATTACTATTCTTCTTTACGTAAGGCTGACTACTTCAGTATAGACTACTTTATTTCTTTATAATCAGTTTATTTCTCATCTTGAATTATTCATTTATTTTCCCTTTTTATTACTTAATTATTTATTAACTAATTTATATTTCAATAACATTACCACCCGGTTCGTGGCCTATCCCCCACAGTGCGTTTGTGCCATTAATTGAGGCTTCATCATCATCAATAACATTAAGGTGATCATCATCAACTTCTCTGCGTCATGCTTATTCTCGCTTTGCGCCTGCTGTAAAAGCGAAGTCGTCATTGGAGCCCTTGGTCCCCTTCGGCGTCGCAGTGTGGTCAGCAAAATGACACGCAGAACTGCAAGCCGGAGCGGACGCCGGCTGACGCTTGTTCTTCTCCTGCTGTGGCGGGCATCTCCTGCTGCTTCGGAATCCACGCACAACCAGACCGACGGCAACAGCAGCGCCACTATTGAGACGTACAGCGCTGACGACGCGGGTTCCCCGTGCCCTTTCATGTCCGGCATCGGTACCGGTATCCTGCACGGCATTGCCGACTCGCCCGACGACGCCTACGTGCTCGAAGAGGCCGCCGAGAACCCAAACGCTGGGGCTGTCAAGGAGCTCGTCACATATCACCAGCGAGGCGTGAACGTTTTTCTCACTGTCCTGTGGGGTGTGGTCATCTTATTCAGCATCTTCATGATTGCGGCTATCATACAAGTTCTGTACATCATGTGTACGGGCGCGTTCAAGCATTTCGTGGCCAAGTCTAATACAGGCGCTTACATTTTCTGCGTCATCGCCGTCTCCACCCTGCTCATCGTGATGATTGTTCTCCTGGTTTTTCTCATCGGATGCCGCGGTGCTCTCGCCGACAGCGCGGCGGACAAAGTGCCGGCAGTTTACGTCTTGACTTTCGACAACCTGCGCAAATTTGTTCGCTTGACAGCGACGGAATCGAGTGTCGCTGGAGACCGAAGACCGAAGGTGCAACGCGTGCTCGGGGATGGTTTCGGCCAGGCATTCGGGGATTTCGTTGCGAAAATTGCGAATGCAAACGGCGACGGACCGGTATTTCGTTTGGATTCGGAGTGCACCGAAAATGCTCGCTTCAATAACGCGCAGCTTGCCGACGGTGACATTTGGCTTCCCGAGAAATCAAGTGCGCCCGCCGAGCACTGTGCCCGTATTCGTCATATGCAAGCGCAGCTTTTCGACAAAATGGCGAGATCCGTGGCGGTCTCTACCGTCCAGTACCGCCGAGAACTTTCAGAGATCTTGAGCGACCTCACTTTCGTGGCTGAGGCGAGGGATGATAGCACGGTGCTAGCTTCCATTGAGAGCATCGATCGGCTCCAAAAATCTGTTGACGAGTACGAAAAGAGCAAGGGTACTTTTGGCACCCTTTATGGGGAGGCTCGCGATGATTTTTTCTGGTTGAATATATTCCTCTTGGTTTGTTTGATCGCCTTGACGATAACTTTGCTGATGGGCGTCGCTGTTCATGATAAGACAGTAAAACCGCAACGCAGGAGCAACCTGTCTCACATAATCGGTTTTTTGTTTGTTATTACTGCTTTTCTTTTTGCCGTGTTTGTAGTCATTTCCATATTCACCACGATGTATCTGACTATTGTTAGTACGCTCGGTTACAGCTATCTTTGTGAGTCTTACATGGACGAAAAGTATTCGGTTTTGGACGATGCTTTAGAACGGCTTTGGCCGTCAAACAACCGCAGCTTCTGTTATCTAAGATCACACCTTCCAAGATAATGGGAAATTGCCAAAATGACTCGATTTCGAGTATCATTTTAAGCCCAAACTTGACTCGTCACAAATCTCAGGGGCGGTATTTCTACCAACGTGCGGGAAAACGTCTGCAGACAAACTACGAGCCGTACGAAAACCCATTTGGGTCTAAACAAGACAATTTCATTGCTGGCGTGGACATTGCGCCGTTGCACGATGAGTTATGTGATCCAGACGCGTCGTTGTCGGACCTAGAGTCCGTCAGATCCTGCAGGAAAAACGCTAAGAACAGTTTTGGGAAATGGTCCAGACTAAGGCATACCGCTGTCCGACTAAACAGGGCTGACGCAGAAAAAGCCCTGCTTCGTGCGGCGCCGTTTTACTTCGGCCGTTTCGTGGAACAGCTAGTGAACACAGTTAATTCCTTGGCCAGCACAGGTGGTGGACGCTGCTCTACTCTGCGCTCCATCCTATCATCGTTCATGGACGTGGTCTGCGTTTACGTCCTCGAGTTAGTCGGCTACTGGGCGTCGCTGATGCTGGCCACCTTCGCCGCCGTAATCGCCATACCATTCTGTTTCGTGCTATCCAAATACTTCTTCCGCACCAGAAGAAAAAAGTCAAAAGAGAGTCAAATAGAATTGTACGAGGAGTCGAGCGCTACGGCAGAGTCGCTACCGGCAGAGGACACGTCGGGTGGGCTCAGCGTGTCCTTAACGTTTGCTACGCAGCAGGAGACTCCTCCCGAAGTCACACGTCGCGTGATCTATCAGTCTCAGTCAACTCGCACCTACGATCCTCACACGTTTATCAGTCCATCTATTGTGCGCCAGAGTTCATTCACATCATATTTGTCGAGGATCCCACTGCAGCACATCCGCAGAATACACTCATCAACGACCTTCAGCCCTGTTCCATTGGTGTTGCCTGGGAATGCCGTGTGCCACCACCACAGTCAACAACACTACCACCACTACCATCCGCCACAGCCCGTGATGACCGCGCCGGTGCACTCGCCGGTGCACTCGCCGTCTTGCATCTTGAGCGTTCCCACTGTCCCAGTTATGCTGCACGGCCCTCGCAGTTCTCTAACGGTGCATCGAATACATTCGCACACCGCTGTCGCCAAGGGCAGGTGCCGCCGTTCGTCCGGCACCGTGGTGGCCACAACTGACCGTGTAGGGCCTTCGCCTTCAGTCGTACTTGCGCCTTCAAAGCCAGCCGTCGTTGTGCCGCCCACAACCGTTCTTGTACAGTCACCAGCTGTTGTGACGCCACCGCCAGCGGTTGTGGCGCCGCCTCCGACCGTCATCACGCAGCCGACAACTGTCCTGACGACGCCACCGACAGTCGCCGTGCAGCCGCCACCTGTGCCGTTGGTCGTGCAAACGCCTCCATCCGCACCACCGGTAACCAATTTTTTTTCTTTCGTTAGCATACAGAGGTGCACGTTCTGTTTTCAGATATTTGCCTTACACTGAGTTTAGGCTCTTCGCGAACGATTGCGGCCACCAACACGCTGTCGCTAGAGGTCTGACATTAGAGAAGTAGCTTTAGGTGGCAGTGATCACATGCTCAGTGCAGAAAATGAAGAAATTTGTCTCGCAGTAAAGCCCACAAATAAAAATGGGGATCTTCCACAAAAGGTACTTCCATACTCTGTTTTGCAAAAATGCTCAACAAACTCTGAGCTTAGCTTTGCAATATTCATTATTTCATGCGCATGTCACATCTTGAGCATAAAAACTTGCAGCTTAAACAATTAGGATCAAAGTTGTGTGAATGCTAGAGCATTGCAACGTTGTTGAAAAATTATTGTAAATCGCTGTGAATCAAGAAATCACCCTTGTTATCTTTTACTTGCTTTATAGTTTTGGAGTCATTCTACCAAGCAACCCAGGCTTTCTTTAATTTCAACCGGTAACTCATTTATTAAGACCCGACTGGATCACACACTGTATGTGGCGCAAGGGAGAACGGCTATTTTGTTTGAGATAGATAGAGCGACAATGTGTACTTTCTTTACGTGCGGAAGTTGGGTACATGCAGAAAAAAATAGATAAAATTATGTACACATGCATAACAAAGAGATATGCACCGTACTGTGTTTAAGATAAAAAAGGACAAAAAAGACATAATAATAATAAATAAATAAATAAAAAAGGACTCCTCTTATAATCAGTTTGGCTGCGCATAGTTACAAAGACAAAATTTTAGGGAAACAATTAGCCCCTCTGGAACGAGCAGGAGTGAAGATAGGTCAACTTAATAACGAACGTAATCGACTAAGAAAACTCCGGAACCCCTACGTGAAATTCCGACCATTCTCCTAGAATAAATGTGCAGGGGCAAGTAGACTAGCAAAGGAGCTAATCTATAAAATAAGAAAAATAAAGTATAAATATGTAAGAATCAACTTAGAGTCGAGGCATGGTCACCACACGTCTTATTGATCTAGATCTTTGCTATATGTCACAAAAGAGCACATAATCGAAGCGCGCGCCGCGCATCACTCAAGCCAGCAAGCAAACAAGATGGTCCCGCGGCAGCTTCGACAGAGGGGGAGAACGCATACGCCACAGACATCCGACGCGATCAACGGAGTCTAGAAGCTACGACAAGATACGCGAAGGCGATGGTAAAGAGAGAGAGCGCCGAAACACCCTCTCAGACCCCGACACAAACGGAGAATTGAGAGAGGGGGGGGGGAGAAGCCCGAGCGCGCGCCAACGGATGAGTCACCACCCGGGCTCCGACGGACGCGGCTGGAAATGCGACAATTGACTAGAAGATTCCCAGGCTTTGTTCATGCTACGGGATCACGACTCCGATAGGAAGGTCCGAGAAGTGCCGGCGACGGCTACTAGAGCCGTGCGGGAATCGGAAGGAGGATCAGACCGCGCCGGTGAAGAGATGTGACGTTAAACTGACCGTCTGCGGAAGAAAGGAATTCCCCGGCAAGCTAACCGACGAGTTCATCGAGCGTCTGCATTTCCGGAAGTTCCTTCTTCTAGATTTGCCTCGAGTTACGCCGAGATCGTCCGGTTCAAGACCAGCACGGGTGAATACGATTGGACACTTGTGTTCCTATTCATTCTGTACTTTATGTGTTGGACTCTTAGTGCTTGTCGGTATTTATTTTCCAGTGTTTTGTTAATACTCATCTGAATTGTATTGTGATGTGTCTAGCCGAAGTGTGCACGTGTGTATGTAACTGCATTGTTTGAAGAATATATTTTGTTGTGTTTTGACAACTCTGGGCTCTAACTCGGTCTTTGGACCACAACCAGGGTTCGCTGGCGCACCAGAGGGCCCCTTACTAATTGTCCTTGCTTTCGTGGGGTTGTTTTCGGAAGCTGATAAGTCGGCTTTGGAATTTGGCCCGGCGTTGGCGCCTCGTTCACGGGTGTGTGACACTGTAAGACAATTTAACCAATAATTTTTCAGTTTTAAGTGTGCTGTATGATCCATGGGAAGGGGCGTTCCATATTTTACACCACTCTGGTGCACTTGGTTGCCTTTACCGTGTTCTATTATTTTTTTTTCGTTCCCCTTTCATGAACTTTCCTACACCTGCGGAATTCCGCAGAACTGATTTGCCATCTTGGTATTTTACTGAACCATACAGATCTTCGCCTCGCATCTCCGAAGATGAGGCAAAAGTGCAATTCATAACACCCGCACGCCGGCATTGCTGAGCTGATACGACGGCTTGTCTTCGCCTCCCCTTCCAGTGTGTCTTTTGTTGCACTATAACTCCCTTCATCAGCTTCCCTGCTAGCTTCATCTAGCGAAGACAACGGGCGGCCCTGTTCATGTCAAGATCGACCGACCAGCCTGCGACCTTGGCTTTCTCTAGTGTTGCCTATGCGTGCAGAACGTTCCACAACAGTGCGTGTATTAAATACTAGTGCAAACGAACCCAAGGACCTAACGTTCTCACTATTTTCTGCGGCTACGCGCAGGTCGCCGCGAGTCCCATAGGAACGGGTCCAGCCGAGAACCAGCAAGCCGCCACAGCACATATGACCATCAACTTCTACGGCAGCCCAGCCGGCGGCACCTTCGGGATTCCCATGGCTGGTTACCCAGCGGGCTACCCAGCCGCGGGCTACTTAACGGCCGCCGGCCAGCCTTACTGCTACGCCGCTGCTCCCGCTGCGTACGCCGCTGCCACGCCTGCTGCCACACCGGCGGTAGCACAGCCGGTCGCGTACGCAACAGCCACACCTGCCGCCGCTCCTGCCACCGCGCACACGATCACATACCCTGTGCCTACCGGCCAGGCTGCTGCTGCATACCAGTACGCGTTCGCCATGCCGCAGCAGTCCATCTCCACGGCCAGCTTGTCCAGCACGCGCTCCGTGCGTACGCTGCCCTCAACCTTGCTGAGACCGGCGGTGACTGTGCCCGTGGCGGCGAGCGCGCCCGTTGCAGTGCAGCCCGCTATGCGCGTCTCTTCCGTGACCAGAGTGCGATCGCTGCACCCAACCTTGGGCTGAGTGCTGCGAGGAAGGCAGGGCTTTTCATTTTGCACGTGAAAGCTATTCTCTTTTCGGCGGCGAAAGTGTGTGAAAGCGCGGGGATGGTACGAACTAGCCATGACGGTATAAAAATGGCCCGCACAGTTAAGAACATTGCAAACGCGCTCACGGGCTACACATTTTTCAAGGTGCATCTTGCGAGTGCTGTCGTATGCTTTGCGAGAATGCCTCTGACATTTTATTCAATCTTAGAAGATGGTCGATAGTGTTATAACTAAGGGAAATACATTGTCAAACGCAATTCGTTTTAGCTCTCATTTTCAATCTTTGCGCTTTAGGAACCTTGAATGTGTGAAGCGAAAGAAGTCTCTGTCTGCATAATCTTTTGTAGCGATAGCTACATTACGCCAGGTATTCGCCTCTTCGCCGTCGCCGCACTTTGAGCCGTGGACGCACTGTGACGTCACACCACGGCCCACGATTCTCCAGCAACTCGGCTCGTCGCGGTCGCCGCGTGGCCACCGCTCCTGCTGTTGGTAGGGACTTTAGCCGTTGGCTTTAGCCGTTGGGCGCTCGCCGCGCCCTCTGTGTGACGTCACACCACGGGCCTGGATTCTCCGGCGACTCGGCTCGTCGCGGTCGCCGCACAGACGACCGAGCGGTCGCCATCGCGCGGTCGCCGCGCTCCATCGCAGCCCAGTACCACTACGCAGTGGGGTAGTAGTTTGAACCTGGTTCTTCAGCGGAACTTTGATAAGTCTAACTACGCCATTGACGATGTCGCCACAAAAGCCTATTACTTTACGGATCATAGAAGCGTATTCATTGGTGTGAAAAATAGTTTTACCCGTTGGTTGACCACAACGTCTCCCCTTTCTTAGTCTAGTGGGACACCACTAAGTTTAATAACATGATGTCTAACTACAAGTGAAGCCTAAGCACAGCCGGGGGTCTGTAGCTATCGCTACTCGACTAGGTTTAACCAGAGCTAAACCACAGCCAATGTTTTTTTTTTGTTTACATTTATATTGCGGTTCACAATTCATGCAAAAAGTCGCACTTTCTTTCATGTCGCTGCTGGAAACAGAGCTTTATCGCACTTGCAGCGCATTTTCTGTCAATGTTTTGTCATTTAAGAAAAAACTACTCACCCTATAAATAGAACGTATCCGAGATCTCGTAATGCTGAAATGTATACTATTAAGAGTGATTCTTTTGTTGTTCTTGCAATTAATGATGAAAAGGCGAAAAGAAATCACGACCGCCTCATGTTATCACCCGAGAAAGATGCACTGCGATATTATTTGGGGGATTGTGGCCTTTGTTAATCTCTCACCAGATACTCGCATTGAATTCATTTAGCACATACTGCCGACCACAACAGGGTGCAAGCAAGACAGGCACGTCACTGTGAAAATATTACAATAAATAATGTGATGTATGGACGGACACATCAGAGCAAACAAATTATCCATACTTTAAATTATGTTATTAGCAGCATAAATACAGAGGATGCAGGAATATAAAAAATATACACAAAAATATTAAAAATGCACAGTAGAAATATTACAATGATGAATTGTAATGAACTAAATGACACATTATAGCGAAAATACAATTCCACTTCGTACTTTGAATGCCAGGTGCAACTGGCATTCAAAGTACGAAAGGTAGAGCAACAGTAAATAAATACAGTCAAACGCCTCTACTACGAAATGACCTGTATAACGAAGGATTGATTACGTCACGGCCGATTTCCTATCTTTCATATGTATTTGGAACACCTCTACAACGAAGACGTCTACAACGAATTTGCCTGTACAGCGAACGAATTTAGGCTTCCCCCATGGCTGATTTGTTGCTTTACAGCGTACACTACGTGTATATACCGATGCCGCCACTGCCCTCAGCAGACGCTACTGAGCTGCGCTCTGCACTAACGCTAACGGTATGTAGCGGCGCACTAGACAAGCGTGTTGATGTCAGCTTGTGTACAATCCTGCTGCACTGCTCCAGGAATCGCTCTACTCGCACGCTGCTTGCTGCAACGCATCAGTGGGTGCAACGGCTCACGAATACGTCGCAGTTAGCGGTGTACTGATGTAAATGGAACTGACGACGGACTACGTCTTCAAAACCATCTAGGGCGGAAAGGACGCGAATATCAACGAAGGCAACAGTGATGAAGAACCTTTAAACGAACCGAGAATTTTCGCGGCAATGGGAGGTGATATAGCGGCACCCGACGATCTGCAGGTTTAACTTGCGTCGCTTTTCGCTGCGGAGCATGCCGTGTACCTTGTTGTAATGAGGCCGGCGGCAGTCGCACATTCCGTGAGATGAAATGTGCACAAAAAGTTTAGCGGCTAATTTTACCAAGTCTCTGTTTAATTCATATTAAGTAAAGCTTTTCTCTTGTTTAACGTGCTTAGCCTGCTCTAGTGTGAGCGGTACGATGCGCGATTTTACAAGGAAGCGACCGGTATAACGAAGGATTTTGGAGGTCCCAAGCACTTCGTCATAGAGGCGTTTGACTCTACAGAAGGAATGTAAAAATGTACTACTGGGTGAGTGTTGAATAAAGTTCTCTGAGGTGATCACACTCAGCTATTGTACGGGAAAAAAATTATAGGTATCAGTATGTGCACAATAAGGTGTTAGTGAGTGGGCCCTGTGATGTCGTGTGTACAGCTGCAGCGGAAAAATATTAGCTCTAGTGGCCGATTACCGGAGCAGGGAATATGCGGTACGCGGCGCTTTTGTTCCCGCGCACACTGGTATCTAAGGTGCCACATGATTCATGTTTCAAAAAGGGGGTGCCTGGCACTCTCGTTTTCGGCGTGCTAGAGAACAGCAGCGTCGCGTGCCGCAATTTATGTGCTTGGATGATTGGTCACTTGTGCTAATCTTTGTCCGCTGCAGCTGTACCTTGAAGAGGTTAAACATACAGAGGTGTCGAGTGCTAACGTGTGGTTAGGAAGCTGGCAAAGAAACTCAAGGCTGCACTTTTTGCTTCGGACTTAAAGTGTTTCAATGTTATTAGTTTTGATAAGCTTTTTTTTTCTCGGGTTTTACGTGCCAAAACCACAATTTCATTATTAGGCACGCCGTAGTCGGAGACTCCGGATTAACTTAAGACCACCAGGGAATCTTTAACGTGTCTCCATTGCACGGGAAACGGGCGTTTTTGCATTTCGTCCCCATCGAAATGCGGCCGCCGCTGCCGGGATTTGATCCCGCGACCTCGTGCTCAGCAGCGCAACACCGTATACCCGTTAAGCCATCGCGGCGGGTAGTTTTCATAAGCTCTATAGGAGAACCGGTTGTCTTAAATTCGGAATAAATAAACCTGATTGCATTCCGTTGAATACGTTCTAGTTTGTTAATGTTCAGTTTAGTATAACGGTTCCACACTATAGGAACGTACTCGAGTTTTGGCCTGACGCATGTAAACTACGTTAGCGGTTTTACGTTTGATGGAGAATTTCTAAGCTTATGCTTCAAGAAGCACAGCTTGTAGAATGAGGAAGAACAAATGTTATCTATGTGTGGATTACGGGAGAGATTATTAGTGAATAGTTACGCCTAGGTACTTGTAGCTATTGACCTGATTAAGTAGTAATACTCCCAGTTTATACTCATACTCCAGTGGACTCTTTTTGCATGTTATTCTCAGACAATTTTATCGGTGTTAATATCCCTGGCGAACTCATGCAGTAATAATCGATGACGTTTTCTATATTAGAATTCAGTTCGTCTTCATCATGCGGAGATTTAATTTCGAGAAACAACACACAACCATGTGCAAACAATCGAATTTGCGTTTTGGGTGTAACTGCACTAACGAGACATAATTATTATACAAAATAAACAGTATCCCCAGAACACTACACTGAGGTATCATGAATGAACCTCTTCGTGCTGCTCTGGGTTCTCGCGTTCACGCCGCTTCCCTTCAGCCTCTGCCTTACTACTTGGCGTCTTTCTGCCATCGCCTTTTTAAAACGATGCATGATCGATGCGAGAGCAAATTTCAAGGGGGCAGCGCGTTGGTCTTGGCGTTTTGGCGGCCCGACGTTTCCGCGCTGCTTCGGCCCTAGCGATGGCCTCTCCGCCGCAGCAGCGGCCGTCTCCTCTTCGGACGTGACTGCCATCTGGCCAGGCCCACGCCCCACGTCGTGGATACCTTGCAGAGTCAGCAGAGAGGGTGGTGTATTCATCAACGCGCCCGACGCGACCCACTGAGCGTAGAGTATGATACAATTGGCGCCGCTACAGGCACAACCCAACGAGTGAAGAGGATGAGGCAATCGGTGCGTGCCTGGCACAGCGCTGCGGTCGGTGGCGGCGCCACGAGGGTGCAGTCACATACGCGTGCCTCGCGCCACCTGCGCTCCTCCATTGCGACGCTCGCGTAATCACCGTGTGGCGTAATTAAAGCCCCTCCATCAGCTCACGCATTTTATGGCGGCATAGTACTATGGAGGGGCTTTAGGCGTATTCGCTGCGCCTGTCTTCTCCTCTCCGGCGCACTACTCCTCCTCACCCTTGACCTTTTTTATACTCCCTTCCCCCTCCCCAAGTGTTGGATAGCCAACCGGGCACGTCCTTGGTTTACCTCCCTGCCTTTCCCTCTTCGTTTCTCTCTCGCCTCCACGTGTCTCATCCTCTCGTCAAACCCTTTTCGATGACAATCTCGAACGCCGAGCGCCTTTGTAATGTATCGCCGCCCGACCTCGTGTTAGAGTGCCACAGTCGGCCCTCCGTCCGGTTTCGACTACCAGTCTCGGTGAGGTAAGGTCCCTGTATTTTATCCCTGTATACCGGGACCTTACGGCGGGGGGCCCTGTAGCGCTCCTCCTTGGGCGGCGCGTAGAACCTGGATAGCGTGCGCCCGCATGGAAAGAAAATAAAGATGGCACCTGGACGTGGCACGTGAAGCCACCGCTCGCAGTTCTATTCTGGCGTCGATTCAGGTCAGCCGTGTCTTTCCTTCGCTCCTGAGGCATAAGCCTACAGTACTAACAGTGACCATTCCGGAGGACGTTCCTTGCGTGGACGAGGTTTGTTTCAACAGCCCTAACAAGGTGAAGGAGGCGCTGAAAACCTTCCTCGTACCTCCGCACGTGAGCGATCTTCCGGAATCATCAAAAGGAAAGGAGAATGCCATGGCCGCCAAGCAGGGCAGGAACCCGACGCTCGGGGTTTGCAGACGGCGCAGGGTCAAAATAGCTAAGCGTGCGGCGCAAAGAAAACTCTCGAAACACGCCACACCGCAGCCCGTAAGACAAGGGAACAGGCCATCGCGCAGAACTTCAAAGGCGTCGGCGTGGCGGTGTAGAAAACGGAGGCGTCGCCTAAGGCTGATGGCAACAGAACAGGGCGCGTCGCTGCGAGTAAGGGTGCGGCCGAAAGGTTCAACCTGGCTGAAATATGCGCCCGTGACCCGGGCCAGTCGAACAGTCGCTGAAGTGGAATGCACCATGAGGACAAAGGCAAAAGGGCTCTTTTCACACGTTTACGGCCTCCCCTTCAGAGACGAGAAAAGAAGCCGCGTGGAGACAAAGTGGCAGGTGACTGCATACAGCAGTGTATGTATGGCGCCCTTTGTTGCTCTCGGCGTAGCCCAAAAGTTTTCAGACTTTGACCCAATCGAGTGCGCATTAAGCGTGAGTAATTGTAGAATTAGGCGCATTTGTAAGTTCTTTTTTATAAATTGAGCGTGATGCATTTTTTTGTCTTTTGTTTCTTATTAAGCGCTTATTACTTTTAATTTCAATAGTTTCGCGTTAGGCGCACTTTCTTTGTGTTGTTTTGTTGTCCAAGCCAGTCACGCGAATTAAAGGTGCAAAGCAAGTTTTGCGACAGTGGTGACTCGTGGTCGCGCCGATTTTTGTAGATATGCATTGACTTTGGAGGTTTGGAGAGACAAACAATTGTTGGGTAATTCAGAGTAGGTGCTCTTTCGGTTACCACTGCAGAATTTTGATATGCTGAAGCGCGTTTGGAGAAAGATTTTGTTGTTGTTGTTGTTGTTGTTGTTGTTGTTGTTGTTGTTGTTGTTGTTGTTGTTGTTGTTGTTGTTGTTGTTGTTGTTGTTGTTGTTGTTGTTGTTGTTGTTGTTCAAGGTTTTCTCACGTAGATAGAGTGTAGCTTTTTGTTTTTTAGGTTTTATATACCACTCTATGAATGAGTTTAATTAAGAGTTGAAGAGGTCAGCATAGCCCAGTAGGTTTCGCACTAGAGGCGCTGGTACTGGCAGGTGGCATTGACCAAACGCGCTACTCAGTACGCGGCACTGATCCCTTTGACCATTTCGATCACGGTCACGGGTCCCGTGGTTCCAAAAATGCGCTTTTGTTTTCTTTTTCTGTGGCGACTTGCGAATCACGCGCCACGTGGGATGATCGATTGCTAGGTCGGAAAGGCAGAGTTTGAAGACGCGGGACACGTTACCGAGAGAGAATCTCTATTCTTTCTGCAAATTTTGGCCTATCCGCATCGTGTGGCACGATTAACAGCGGCCTTTGGGCCGTTTCGAGAAGGAGGGACAAAGGAGACCAAGAGTAGCCTGTGCTTGAAGTGTCGAAAGCTCGCTGCACACAAGGATGTCTTTGACATTTGAGGGAGAAAGTGTGCAATGCTAATTGTAGGCTACACAGAAGCTTGCGCGCTACTTGACTGACACGCGCTTCAAATAACTGCCCGTTGTGACAGCTGCAAAGTATGACTCCTACATGGTCGCCTAATGCGACAGTGAGGCTCAGTCAAGCATAACTTTGAGTTTCATTGCACAGCGGGGCAGTGAATTTAAAACGCAGATGTCCTCAGCTGAGGCTTTGCAGTTTATTGGCAGGGCTGACTCATTCAGCCCGTTGGGTTATTCTTTTTTTTCTGTCATTTCATGCGCTGTGTAATTTGGTAAGTTCCTTATTCCTCGATAAGGAACATAAAGTGTTTTTCTTGTATTGTTGTTTTTGTTTATGTTCTAACTATCTCTAGTTGTTCGTTGTTTGCCTCAGAGCTGCGTGAGTTGTGCCTCCTTTGAGACATGATCGAAACAAAATTGATCAGAACGTTAGGCACGCTACCAATTCAACTTTGTTTAGGGCCGTTTGGGCAGCTCTCCTCCGTGGCTGCCTCTCTGGCGCTCGCTGGTTCTAATATCGGGATTAGTGACGGGGGAGGGTATGATTACCTGGCATATCTCGGAGAGGGTTTGCGTGCTTGCCTTGGCGCTGCTCGCTGTGCGGATTTGATCGCTGATGCCAGTTCCTAGCCTACGACCTGCAGTGAACCCGCCGTCCGAGATGGCCATTGTTCTTGGACGTGATCCTTCCAGCGAGCGACGGACTTCGAGCAGGAGCTGAGCCCGCTGAGCGGTCAAGGCCTCTTCAAGGGGCACCGATAAACTGCCCCCTTGCGAGCCCTCTTCCTGGCGGTGGACGGGCTGTTGTGGTCGGCCCGTTTACCCTTGAAAACAGTCGCTGGCGGAGATAATGGTAAATGAACCGACGACCCCGCCTGAGCAATCCCCGACCATGACGACTCACGGCCGGCAGCTGGGCTCTGCCAGGAGGGCACTTTCCTTCATGTCACTCGTCATCCGCCCACACTGCTGCGCCGGTGACGGGGTCAATGTGCTTCCCTCTCCCCTGTTCGTGCCCAGTGAGGTGACTGTGCTTGTAATAAGCCTCTCTTCCGAGTACCACCCTCCGGATTGGCGGGACGTGGTGACATCCGTCTCCTGACGCCGGATTGGGGGTAGGCGACGGGACAAAGAGAACGAAGGGGTTAAAAAGAGGGGACGGACGCTTGGTGAAGATCGTCGACAGCTTGAACTTGAACACGAACCATGGTTATATGTTCCGTATTTCTTGAGAAACGCATGTAAATAATGTAATATAAACTTGTATGTAAACGTCTTGAGTGTCGGGCCCAGCCCCACGTGCCTCTTACTCCTGCGGAATGAATACCACAAATCTACGGACCCCCGGTCGCAACAGTACCCATTCTCTAACTCTACTAGTCCACCGGTTATCCATCCTACGCATTACGTGGCCTGCCCAGCTTGATGTCTTTCTCTTAATGTCAATTAGAATATCGGTTATCCCCGTTTGCTCTCTGATCCACACCGCTCTCATCCTGTCTCTTAACGTTACGCCTAACATTTTTCGTTCCATCGCTCTTTTTGCGGTCCTTAACTTGTTCTCGAGCTTCTTTGTTTAACTCCAAGCTTCTGCCCCATATGTTAGCATCGGTAAAATGCAATGATTGTACGCTTTTCTTTTCAACGACAGTGGTAAGCTCCCAGTCAGGATTTCGCAATGCCTGCCGTATGCACTCCAACCGAATTTTATTCTGTAAATTTCCTTCTGATGATCAGGGTCCCCTGTGAGTAATTTACCTAGATAAACGTACTCCTTTACAGACCTAGAGGCTGGCTGGCGATCCTGAATTCTTGTTCCCTTGCCAAAGCTATTGAACATTATTTTTGTCTTCTGCATATTAATCTTCAACCCCACTTTTACACTTTCTTTGTTAAGGTCCTCAATCATTTGTTGTAAAAAAAATATTGCCGAGAGCTAGTGGGGCAATACTAGTCCAGGTGCAACCAAATTAGGAAGGCCCACTAAGCTTCAACAAAGGCACTCCCTCACTAAAACAGGAATTGGCCTCCCTGGTGCAGTATTCGGCCACTACCTCTCTCATGACTCCTGCAGTTTGTAATGTATAGATGGGGATAACAGTAATTGGTAGGGGTGTGCGAATATTCGAAACTTTCGAATAACGAATCGAATAGTGTCCTATTCGATTCGGGCTTCGAATCGAATAGTCATTATTTGTAAATGCAAATATTTTTCAAATACTTTTCGAATATTTCAAAACGTCAACTGCAGTCAATTAAACATAAAATTGGAACAAAAGTACGGTAAATTTTCGCCCCCGTGGGCATAGCATAGAAATAAAACATGAGAACTTGCGTAGTAGAGCCTTTACAGGCTATACATCGACCATTCGCGCTTACTGAAGAGTCCTGTGCATGTGAGGAAACTACTTGTTTGCACCTAATGCTTCATTTGTGCTTTTAATAAACAACGCTTCATAACGTACTATGTAATGGTAGAAACTTGCTAACATTAAGAATACTAGGATGTGAACATCGTTTTATATTAATTGTGATAACGGCTGTTTATTATTCAAAAACTACTCGAAAAGTATTCGATTCGATTCGCCTCTGGAATTGTTCGATTTTATTCGATTCAGTCTCAAAAATCACTTCTCGCATACCCGAAGTAATTGAAACACGGGAGCTGCGTCCGAACTGCACCTATAGTGCCCTCTAGCTAGTAGCCTCGGGGGGAAGCTAGAAATTGAATAACGAATGTGCCCGGGCCTGCAATCACAGACAGTTCGCACTTCTAGATCCGTTTCTTTACCTGTGAATCGCAGCGTTGTTCGCAGCTTCATAGTGAATAGGAATATGAAGAAGTATAAGAAGAGGAGGAAAGAAAGAAGTCAGGGATGTTAACCAGAAATGCGTATGGTTGGCTACCCTAGACTGGAGGACGGGAAAGGGGCAATAGAAAGATGAGTGAGAGAGAGAAGATTAAGGAGACATCCCAAGAGAGCCAATGGCGTTTGTAGGATCGATGACAGAGACGTGCACTTTTCGCCTGGGTTGTCTAATACTGCTATGGTCCCCGTCCCGTCACGTTTGGCTGTCGGAAAAGCGCCTGTGTCATTGCACACGTCCATACCGACTGCTTCGCGCCATGACCTGAGTTACATACGAGATCGACCCCGTCACTCCCACTGCCTCATCTGCTCCGCTGTCCAGTGACGTGGATGTTGCACGCTTCTTGCCTTATTGCTTTGCTGTTAACATCGATATTTAGACGCACCGGGACGGCGCTTCTATCGCCGGGTATAATGCAACGTGCATATTGCGTGCGTCCCTTGGACGATGCCCGTGGGCGCCCCGACGAAGACGACGAACTGCCCTTTTGGCTCGAGCTATCAGCTGAGCTATATTAAAGGCGACAACAGCAACAACTGGTCAGCGCTGCAATTGATTTTGTAACTATATATTGTAGATAGTGTTCATTATAATTACTCCCTCATTCGCGCAACAGTATTACGCTAAAACATTTCGGCAGAAACCATCTCAGCATGACTATCGATGTTAATGCGATTGGCACTGAGGCAATATATCGACGCAACACACCGTATTGCCACCGCCTAAATGTGTCATAATTGAATGAAACATCTTTACTACAAACGAGATTGCCATTTGGCCTATAAAATGGTAGGGGTTCAGGTAATTAGATCACATGCGACGATGGTCACGCGTGAGGCGTGTACTGCAGCCGAGCTCCTCTCTCGCGCTTACCTCTGGAAACGCCTGCTGCATCTAGTGGCGCCGCCGCAAAGTCTGCACGTGGTGCGTGTATAAATATGTATTCAGACAAGGTTGTCTGAATATATATATGACGCGGGTTCGATTCCGCCCAGCACCGGATAAATTGTAAGATATTTTTTTGTCACAGCGCGCATACCGAGTGAGCCAAGTTGGCGTGAAGGAGGTTCATTGAAGAGCAGCACATACTCAGTGTCACACACCCACTGACCAAAGTTGTTCCGACGCGTGGTTTCGAATCCGGTTACCTCAGCACAGCATCCCAATGCCTTACCAATTAAATCTGTAGGGAAACAAGGTGCAGGGCGACTATCGTTTATTAAGCTAGTAGCTAGTAGAAAATCACACCAAGGTAAATATACCTGGTAGCGAAACTTCCATGGAAGCCCATACGTTCGAAACGTGGCGGTTCATCGGCATTCCATGGGGCTTAGTGCCATCTGTGTGACGAAGGAACACTTCCGGCGGAAAAAAAATAATGGGACGTCATATCCGTGAAGAACATAAATGACGTCATTTTGTTCTCAAAGGCGCGAAATTTGTTTTGGTGTCCTGCCATTAGAGCTGTATTTTCAAATGTCCCACCATTCGAGTGGATGGGCATTTCGAGCTTTCAGTGCTCAAAGCAATGCAGCAAATTGTCTGTTGCACGGGTGTCGAGATCGCACCCCTGCACAGAACATACTTTCTGGAGGACGACGAAAGCTTTGAGTGTAGAGTACTGGTCCCATCATCGGACGCCAAACCCGTCGACCAGCGTAGCCGCACTATAACAGCTAAAGTAAACAGTTATTTGGCGGTCGTAACTCACTACTTTTGACTGAACAGATTAAGAAACGATGAAACTACCCACGCCACCAAATTCAAACAAACGTGGACAAGCAAAACAACACAACATGTGAGGGGAGCGTGTCACACGCGCGCCTTTCTGCCCACTTCAAGAGCTGCATTGCATTGCAATTGATAGTGGCGTCAACGCCCCATTTTATAGTCGGCGCGAAAAAAGAGGTATTTATTGATAATGATAAATTAAATACCATTGTCTTTTCTTTCCTCACCACGCGTATATAAAATTGATTAGAAATTTTATTTTCGTAGAATGAATCAAACTGTATCTCGTTTTATTAAAGAACGCTTTTTTCTTTCCGAATGTTTGTTCCCTCCTCACATAGTCGCGCTTCAATCGCTGCTCCCATAACCACCCTTGCTGATGTCGGTGACAATTTGTCCTGAACCGCTCTTCGCCCGAAGCTTCGCGACCTATTTGGATCGACCGTGGCTGCACCTCAGCGGCGCTCAAGGACAGTTCGCAGGCCAGCGCCTCCCGAACTCTTTCCGTCGTTGTCGGCGATCTGACAGCACACTTCCCACTGCAATTAAGGCTCCTCCCCTAGCGAGAGAGCCATATGGACTGAGTGACTCATGAGTGGTGGTGTAAATTGTCCATGAGGAAAGAGTCGTCCAGAAAGTGGACTCGCGGGGGTGATAGACGTGCGGTGAGCTGGGTTGAAGGGACGACGTTGTCAGCTTCAACGTGGACTGGCTTCAAACGATCCACGGAAACTGTCCCTTCTCGTGCATTAAAGGGACACTAAAGAGAAACCGGAAGTTCAGCTGGAATAAAAGAGGGACCTTCAGGAATGCATGCAGTTTTTGTTGGGTGCAAAAATATGAGTTATTAGCGGAGAAATTCGTAAACAAAGACCAAATATCTCTTCCTAAATTTCTCTCACCCCAGACTTGGCGCTGAAGCAGTGTCGTCACAGATTCATTGCTCTCAGCGAATCAGAATGCGCCTTGATACGTCACCGCTTGCGTAAACGGCCGAGGCGCTGGATGCATCGTGGCTGCATGCATGGTCGCTGCGTTTGCGTTCGCCGCGATGGATGCCGTTGCTGCCGCTGAACCTTGCAACGAAGAGCTTGCCAGGGAAGCAGGACTGCATTTCAGCGATATTCAGTGAAACGGAGAGCGAAATGATCCTCCGTGCTCGAGCGGTAGGCGTTTCCGCGTGCAATGGCGGTGAGCCGCCGGCCGCGCCGGCGGAAAGCTGAGCTTCGTTTTCGTCGACGGAAGGCGAAGTGTCCGGTCCGCCAGGCGACGATGTTCCCGACAGAACAAGCGTAGAAAGTTGCGCACGTACTCGGTATGGTTATTTCGTGGCTTTATTTAATGACATTCAGCACTCACCGAGCCGCCAGTTTGCTGCTGCAGGGGCACCGGTAGGGGGTTTGATGAAGGCCGCATTGAGGGAACAGCTGCTCGAGAAAGGACTGGCCTCTGGGGCACGTCAAGATACTTTCCGTGGGCAGGATTATACACATAATCTGAGGGCGAGGAATGCAGAGAGCACATCATCGGTTTCTCTGGCTCTTTTGCCGTTTTATCATCGGCAGAGCACTGAGCCATTGCGAACGCCGGGGAGCCGGGGCTCACCGCGCGACACCACATGAAAGGACACAATCGAGTCAACACTGCCGCTGCCCCTGAGCAAGCGCCTTGGGCCACTTATACAGCCCTCAACACTACACACACGAGGCATTTTCTGGCTGTTTCCCGCGAAGTCAACGTTCCCCCCCCCCCCCCCCCCGAGCCACGAAACACGCAACCAAACACCGTAGAGCGGAACAGGCGCGCGCGACGATGCATTGACCAAAAACGAAACTACGAAACTATCACGACCGGATGTATCGCCATGCCATTTTTTCTTATTTATTTCATTTTGTGCTAAACTTGTACTTCCTCGCTTGAAACGGTTTAAAAAGTTAGCAAATGCTGTTTATGTACGTTTAAGGTGTATTTCATTTTGCGTTTTATTAACAGCAATAAATCGCTCTCGACCAATCGCGACCGGTCTGCATTTGTAATCTCCGACGTCACGAACGTGTAGTGCGGGAAATTCGAAGGGGCGTCAGCAGCTATCCTTCAGTTTTTCGCTATTTTCTCGCTTATTAAACATTTGTATGCAGTAAGAATGGTATGGCTGTGATCGTGAAAGGATGATCTACCATTTAAGCTCAACTTCCGGTTTATCTTTAGTGTCCCTTTAACTAGAAGGATGAAGTGTTCAGGGTCGCGCTTGAGGACCTTGAAGGGACCGTCGTATGGTGCTTGCAACGGAGCGCGGATAGCGCTGTGGCGGATGAATACGTGGGAGGTGTGGAGTAAAGATGAGCTCATGTAAGTGGCTCTGGGGTTGTGGCGAAGCGGGCGGTGTAACGACGGTAGCCATTGTAGGTCGCAGGCGGCTAGCGTACGCCTGCACGTCAGTAGCTCTTGGTTTCGTGTCGATGAACTCGCCAGGTACGAGAAGCGTCGTACCAAAATCTAGCGCTGCTGACGAGCACTGCGCGTCTTCCTTGACAAAGGTGTGAAGACAAAGAAGAACCAAAGGAAGTCACTCCGTTCATGGAACTGATGAGTCTTGTGCACGAAGGGACGCCTTTAGATGGCGGTGAAAACGTTCTACCATGCCATTAGAACTTAGGTCGTAGGCTGTAGTTAGTAAGGGCGTTACCGCGAGGAGGGCGAGACCGATTTCGAAAGAGCGACAATTTAAATTGTCTCCCGCGGTCTGTCGTTGTGGGGTAAGGTATGCATTAACAAGCAATCTATACATCTATAAGACTCCGGGCCACAGACTTGGCGGTAATGTTAGAGAGAGGTATTGCTTCAGGGTAACGGGTAAATCGGTCGATGCAAGTGTATCGCTGGTTCGAAGACTGGTAGTGGACCAACGATCTCGACATGAACAATGCCGAAACGGGCATCCGGTGGAGGAAAGTGGCCAGGAGAGCTCATAGTGTGCCGGTTAACTTTGGCGCGTTGACACTGGAGGCACTCCCGCGACCAGCAACGGACGTCAGCGTTCGTGCATGGCCACAGATAGCGGGATATGACAAGGCGTTGTGTCGCACGTACTCCTGGGTGTGACAAGAAGTGGAGAGCACCGAAGACTTGCCGACAAAATTTGAGCGGAACGTAGGGGCGAGGACGACCAGTAGACATATCGCATATTACGGCGATGTCGCAGCCAGGCAGCAAGACATCCTCGAACCGCAGGCAGTTGTTCGCCTTGTGAAGTGTTGGAAGTTAGTTGACTGTGCGTTGGGAAGCAGCGAGGCGAGTGAAGTCAATGCCAGGACGAGTTACGTTGGTTGCGTTGGCATGCATCCGTGAAAGAGCATCAGCAACAGAGTTTTCGGTACTACTAGCATGACGAATGTCAGTGGTGAATTCAGAAATATATAGTATATAGGCAAGTTGGCGAACTTCACGCGGAGTATGGAAAAAGATGTTGTAAACATTAGCGTAAATGAGCGGTTTGTGGTTGGTGACAATCAAGAACTGACTACCATCGGGGTTGTGACGGAAGTGGCAAACTGCTAGGTAGATTGCCAGCAATTCGTGACTCAAAGTGCTGTACCGGGCTTTATTGAGAAGAAGGAAATAGGCCGCCATGCGTTGGCAACCAGCTGTTGAAGTACAGCGCCAAAAGCTACGTCAGAGGCGTCGACCATAACGGATGGCACGTCAGGTTTCGGGTAAAAGGAAGAGTGATGGTAGCAAGGGCGTGCTTGGCAGAGTGGAAAGCTTGTTCTGAGGCGTCTGCCCATAATAATGGCGCGTTTCGTATGGCCTTGCCGCAGAGAAGACTACGCTGCAGTGGCTGCAAGAGTGAAGCGCAGTGGGTAAAGAAACGGCGATAGTAACTGATGAGGCCGAAAAATTCACGCAACTCCTGTGTGTTTGACGGTCGCGGAAAGTCATTGATGACTTGGACACAGTCTGAGATGGGTTGGATGCCGTGTTTGTCAACTAAATGACCGAGAAAGTCCAGACAATCTACGCCAAACTAACTGTTTAGCACGTTGACGAGGCCGTATTGACGTAGGTGTGACCTGACGCAGATGAGATTCGTGTTCAAAAGAAGAGTGACTGAACACAGGGATGTCTTCTAAGCAGACAGAGCAACAAGTCAGGCCACGGAGCACTTGGTCGGCAAACCACTGGAAAGCTTGAGCGGCATTCCGGAGACCCGAATAGCATGCGCACATATTCAAACATGTCAAAAGGGGTAATGATTGCGGTCTTATGAATGTCGGACGACTCGACGGGTATCTGGTGGTAAGGTTTGAGTAGGTCTATCTTGATAAAGGTGCAGCAATCATGAATTTGTGCGGTGAAGTCATGAATGTGAGGTATAGGATAGCGATCTGGGGAACGGTAACCTTGTTCAACGCGCGGTAATCGCCGCACGGCCGCCAGTCTCCTGTCTATCTTGGGCACCATGTGTAAAACGGACTACCAAGGGCCAGAGGATGGACGAACGAAACCCAGCTCGAGCATATATGTTCGAACTCTTGCTTTGCGATTTTCAGGGGGTCCAGTGCTAAGCGGCGAGGCCGGGCACATACCGGAGGTCCTTTCGTGACAATGTGGTGCGTGACGTCGTGATCGATGGGACTATCTGGCGCAAGAGGCTGAAACAATTCTGGAATTTACGCTATGATGGTGGACCAGGGTGCGGACACTTTGGTGTGGGCTTGTACGAGACGCAAAGGTGGCCCAGACGTGGTGACGCTTGGAGAAAGAGGTAAGTCGAGGAGTCGAGAAGGCGGACGGCACTGACGAGCACGAGAGCCGTATTTGGTGTGAAACCAACAGGTGAAGGGTGACGGAGAGCAGGACTCATTTCGTTCATGTGAGCGATCAACTGGGCGATGATGACATGACAGGCGGCTACCTGCGCCATAGCGTAGGGCAGCAAGCTTCGTGGTTAACGAGCCCACTTGAGCGATAAGCTGCGCGTTGGAAGCTACTAAGTCGTCGAGACATTGCTGAAACCGCGGCTGATCGGAAGCTGGTACGTTACAGGCGTGGGTGGCCGATATCGCGGGTAGCGAAACGTCCATGACCTGGTCTGCCATCGTTGACAGTGATTCGAGAGACTTTGTAGCCGGTGAGGCGCTTAAAATCATTCGTACCCGAAGCGGCAGTTGTTGCAGAAAAAGTTCGCGGAATATTTTCGAATCGAGTGATGAACTGGTTCCGAGTAGTTGTGCCATGCGGCGAAGCAGCTCCGTTGGTTTTTCGATCACCACGTTCCTCTGATGACAGGAGCTGCTGAATCTTATGCGACTCGGAGTCGGTGATGCGCTGTAGCAGATCTCACCTTAAGTTGTCACACGGGTCCATAGGGGGAGGCGCTCGCAGAATGTCGCGTACCAGAGGTGCGACGGATGGGTGGAGATAGGAGATAGTGTAATTGTGATGTAGAGGTTTCGCTTTTGAAACCCACATAATCCGCACCCAAGGGGCGCTGTTTGCAACTACGCCCGCCTATATAAGAAGCTGTCTCCGTTAATAAACAGTTCTTCGTTTCGGTACCTGTCTGCGTCAGCGTCAGTTGCTCCACCACCGTCCCGGCGTGCCCGGCGTGACATGCATGGCCGCCACGCCGATACAACAGGAATAACAAAATAAGAGATATTGTAATAACTAGACTACTATAGACAGTTCGCATACCAGAGCCTGATGATGATGATGTCCTTAAAGCATGGCACGTACCCGATCTGGGGATTGGTCAAGCCTCCCGAACTCTCTTCGTCGTCGTCAGCAATCTGGAAGCACACTGCCCACTACAAGACCATTGAATACCAAGGAGGTTTTTAAAAAATTTGCTGGAGTCCATGATCTGGTCTGCCATCGTTGACAGTGGTTCGAGAGACTTCGTAGCCGGTGAGGCGCTTAAAATCATTCGTACCTGAAGCGGCGGGCGTTGCAGAAAGAGTTCGCGGAATATTTTCGAATCGAGTGATGAACTGGTTCCGAGTAGTTCTGTCATGCGGTGAAGCAGCTCCGTCAGTTTTTCGATCACCAAGTTCATCTGATGACAGGAGTTGCTGAATCTGATGCGACTCGGAGTCGGTGATGCAGATCTCGCCTTA
The DNA here is from genome assembly GCF_013339745.2 of Dermacentor silvarum. Lineage (NCBI taxonomy): Eukaryota > Metazoa > Arthropoda > Arachnida > Ixodida > Ixodidae > Dermacentor > Dermacentor silvarum. The sequence continues at coordinate 174,452,421 of NC_051154.1, forward strand.
AGTTCTCACACCGGTCCATGGGTGGAGGCGCTCGCAGAATGTCGCGTAGGTACCAGAGGTCCGACGGATGGGTGGAGATAGGAGATAGTGGAATAACAAAATAAAAGAGATATCGAAATAACTAGACTACTATAGATAGTTAGCATACCAGAGCCTGGTGATGATGATGATGATGATGATGATGATGATGATGATGATGATGTTCTTAAAACATGGCACGTACCCACTCTTGGGATTGGTCAAGCCTCCCGAACTATCTTCGTCGTCGTCAGCAATCTGGCAGCACACTGCCCATTACAAGACCATTGAATACCAAGGAGGTTTAAAAAAAATTTGCTGGAGTGGCTGCCCCCGCAGTTTCTTACCAGCACAAGTGTAACCAGAGTTTACCTATACTTCTCTCAAAGAGGGCCGGGACAGTTAAAATCTGCTGACAGCTCATGTCCTTTTGGTCATTTGTTGTCAATGCCAGTCTAATTTTAAAATAAAATCTCGAAGGTCTTGCCTAAAATGTTATCTTTGGTTGAGCATTGGTATCATGATGTACCATAAAATTTTAAAAGACGTTTATGCTTCCTTCTGAAACCAGTGCCAGATAGAAAGACGTCGAACGATATCTGTAGGGCGAAACTGGCCATCCTAAATAGCACAGAGTGGAAAGAAAGCGCTTCGTATATTCCCCTCTATTTGCTAACGTTATTTCGTGCCTATGGTAAGATGGCGGCGCTCCGGCTTCACTTTTGAGACGGCAGCTCCACTCCAGCAAATTTTTTTAAACGTCCTTGTTGAATACCCATTGACCCAAGTTAGCAGGAAAGTGATTAGGTACAGATAAACAAACATACATACAGACATACCGCAGATAGGGTGAACGTCCCATTGAATGCTAATCGCATTAAAATGAGAATCATGAAGCATCACTCGCTATACGTTTACTTGGAAATGGAAAATCTTGGCGTTGTTAGGTGAGACCTGGCCCTTGCGCCACTAACCCTACACATCCTGATCACTTGGAAATGGGCCATATATTCTTGAAAATGAGCGTTCAAGTATGCTGTGGGTAGCAATTTAGCTTTATGAGAAAAATGGCTAATTTTGTTCACTTCACTTCTTCCACCACACTCGGCTGCTGCTGCTGCTGCTGCTGTTCACTTGTTCACTTCTGTATACTTCAACGCTCCTGGCTCAATGCAAGCAATGGTTCCATTTTGTTCACTTTTTTTCTCCACAGTCGGCTGCTTCGGTTGCCGACTTCTCTGTTGCCGGATTCTTCAATTTTCTGTTGCTGGCTTTTTCTTGCCTGTTTGAGCACATACACAGTGCCCCATACCCAGTGGTCCATGTTGTCTACTTGGCAGGACAACAGCAGCCAGCAATAGAAAATTGGGCGGGAGTGGCAAAGAAGTGTAATCAGGAAGCATTAGTCGCTATGACGTTTAGCTATGGGACAGATACTCTTGCGAAATAGTGCTCAAATGTGTTGGGGGCATTAATTTAGCGTTATGAGAAAAATGTCAAACGGAATATTGAACCCAACGCCTCAGTTTGCATGAATACTTCAGCTCAACTGAAGTGTTCAGTGGTTGAGAAAGTAGAAGTTCTCGACAATATGTCGCCGCCCTGGCGTCTGTCGAGCCCGGGAGCCCGAGATTTGACGTGAGCATCACAGCGCAGCCAGGAGCCGCTGCTCCGCCATGTCGCCGGGCAGTATTGGCCTGGCGCTTTTCTCGGCGCTGGTCCCATCCGTCTGGGCCAACACCACCGAGCCAGACTACAACCTGAGCACTGTGGCCACCAGCGGTGGCAGCAGCGAAAACATCGAAACGTACAGTGTGGAAGAGGAAAGTTCCTCCCCTTTTATGACTGACATCGGTACCGGTATCCTCGCAAGGCTCGCGCATCCTCCATACGACTCTTCATTGCTTGAAGAAGCCGTCGCTACTCCTACGTACGACGCCGTTAAGGAGAACATCACCTACAATGAGCAAAGCGTCGGTAGCTTCCTCACCTTCCTCTGGGCTGCCATGGTATTCTTCTGCATCATCACGGTTGTGAACACGTTGCAACGTTGCGTGGTTTGCTGCACCGGCGAGTACAGGCACCGAGTGACGTCCAGCTACATGGCATTCTTTGTGTTTCTTTTCGTCGTGCTCATTATTCTGTTCATGCTTATGACTGTGTTGCTAGTGTCACTCGTGAGCACACGCGACAGCATGGTCGACAGCGTAAGGGAGAAAGTACCCGCCGTGGTGGCGTCCACCTTCCAAGGTCTTCGCGGATTCGTCAACTTGACCGTGGCTCAGATCGCACAAAACAGGAGGACCGCGCGCATGCCTCAAGTGGGGCACGTCTTAGGAGACGGGTTTGACACTGCCTTCAAGTCCTTCGTCGCAAGTAGCGCAATGGCAGATGTCAGGATTCCGTTGCATCACGTGAGTCAGGAATGCACAAGTAACTTACAATACCTCGGTCGCATGGCAAACACAGGCGGATATAGCCGGCTGGAAGCCAAGCTCAGAGTAATGAGAGATCAGTGCGCTCATCTCCGTCGCTATCAGGAACAGCTTTTTGAGGACGTCTCTAATGCGGTGACCACTGCAACACGTAAGGATCGCCAAAAGGTTTTTCAAGTCCTAAGTGACTACGCTTCTATGATGGATGAGAGCGATTGCAACGTGGTACCATCGCATAACAGCATCAACCAACTCGAAAAAGAATTGAATGCATTTGAAGACAGCAAAGGTGCGTTCAAATCCCTAGCAAATTACGTTGAATCTGATCTTTTCTGGGTTGTCATATTGCATGCTTTGAGCTTATGTCTTCTCGTCGTAGGACTTCTGATGGGTATCTGCACACACGACAGAAACATTGAACCGCATGAGAGGAGTGGCTTATCTCATCTTGTAGGCTGCGAGCTCACCTTAACAGCCTACGCTTTTACCCTCTTCGTTATAGTAGGCATAATCAAGTCAATGTTTATGACTATCGAAAGCACTTTGGGGTATACCTACTTCTGCGAGCCCTACCTCAGTAATAACTACGTCATCTTGGATGACGCCTTGGAAAGGCTATGGCCAGCTAGCAACCGTAGTCATTTGTTGTCCAGGATCGTGCCTTCTGAAGTCATGGAAAACTGCCAAAATGAATCAATTTCCATTCTCGACTTGGGTCCGAAACCAAGCCACGGAAGAACTTCTCGCCGACAAGGAGTGTTTCTCCCGCGTTTAAACTTGAAGATAGTGTTGCAAGAATTGTCTTCCCAGCCTGAGCGTGAGAGAGCTAAAGATTCATTTTCGCACACAGCAGACGTATTCCTCAACGCTATACCGTCTTTTCAGAACGCTTTGTCAGCTGAAGCAAAATTCCTCAACGGGAACCGAGCGAACGCCACGAGTTTCCTGAACAAATGGTCTGACTTTTGGAATAAAGACAGTGACCCAATGGTAAACAAGACTGTTATCAAGAAAGTCCTACTCCCTATGATTCCTTCGTACTACAACCATTTTGTAACAGACCTTGTGAGCATTGCTATGCAACCGACGGGAAACACAGTCGCTGGGCGCTGCTCTCTCCTACGTGCTATCCTTAAGTCTTTCATGGACGTCGTCTGCTACACCTACGTCCTCGAATTTATTGGCTACTGGGCATCACTACTTTTGGCAGTCTTTCTCGCCATAATGGTCATTCCGTTCTGTTTTATGTTGGCCAAGTATTTTTTCTGCACTCAGCGACTCATCCGTGTACTCCGAAGACCGAGAAAGTCTCGAAAGGGAATGCCTGCGCACTCTCTGTCTGAATCACTAGAACGTGAGCAAACTCCCGAGCAATACGGGGGCCGTCAGGTGCACCCGCTGACCAGGCTTCTGCAGATGTACGCGGGCAGCGAGCTGCCACCTGGCACAACGCGCAGGATCGTCGCCATGTCAACAAAGAACACGTCGCTCTTGCCCACTTTGGGGCCACCTATCCATCAGATGGCCTCTTTCTCATCCCGGGTGACACAAACACCAAAGCGCCTCCACGCTGTACACTCTTCTACAAGCATCATTGCCACTGGAGGTGGTGTGGTGACCGGAATTCCTGCCGCGGTTGTGGCTGCGCAGCCGGCGACGCCCTCAATGCTTCACGGTCACTTGGTCGCGGCACCTGCGGGCCACGTGGCTTCCGCCTCCGTGCACCGGGCTGACTCGCTTACGCTTGTCCAGCCACACTACCACAGTCATATTTGCACGAACCTGGCGTCGTCGTCCCATCAGTCTCTGGTACAACCGGTCCAGGCACCGCTGATGTATGGGGCTCCAGTTCCTGTGGCCTTGCCTCAGTCGCAACCTTCCTTTGTGGCGCAACCGATGTCTGTGAGTTGCTGCTTCCTGTGCATTTGACAGAGCTGAAGATGCACTGGAGTGATAAGGCGCTCGTGGCAGGTGTTTATACGGGATACCGATTTCTTTTACCCAGGGCGGGGGCTTCTAACTTTATTTATTTTTATTTTATTGTTGTTATTGAAACAGTATGGCTGAGGTTATCTATAATGCTACCATTTCCTTGGTTGAAAGTTTAGAGCTGGTTAATACCGCGATATCTTTATTTGCAGCGCATATCTTACTTTGGTGGAAACGTATAAGAAACTTGCGTCCATTTACCTAATCTTCTTTATTATCGACTTTACTACTCTGTTCACGTGCCGTGAGCTCCCAACTTTTTTCGTTAAAGCAGTTTGGCGCTTGTTGGCTGAAATCTTGATACACAAAGCGGGCGCAGACCCTTCAGGCTTAAGGTATGCAAGAACATGTAGTTCTAATAACCGAGCTAGGAATGCAAATAACTGAAGATATATATTTTCCATTTGAAAAAATAATTTCTACTTCCATGGTATTTTTGCCGCAAGAGAAAACACTAGGCAATGTTCAGTTGAGGCAGCATAAAAATGGTTGTGTCGCGTCGGCGAGTGCATCTGTATTGCCTGACGTGGTTTCATTGCTCAGATTGTCTGATAAAGTGCCAAAATTTTTAGGAGAACTTGATTCGCGGCTCGCTAACAGGATGGTATTCACGATTTCAGAGGGCCACAAGATGTTTGGTATAAAGGAGAGAATCGAAGCGGCGGGGGGGGGGGGGGGGGCAACTATTAACAAAGACAAGAAAATCAGATTGGCAGGCACCTCATCGGAGAGGGGGGCGTATGCCACTGGTTTGGTGTGCAGCTATCTTCGAGAGGGCGAATTAACTTGCTTATTCCGGGTATTGTTTCAAACAAGGCTTGGTCGATCTTGGTCAGCAAGACTATAAAGCGATCTATTCTTTACCCGTCATCAGCCCTGAACCTTGTAACTACTCAGCAAAAATCTCACATCCACTAAAAGCAACGTTTATTCGATTTCTAGAGCGACTTACACATAGATAGAAAATAGCAGTGTTTATTGTTTCATTCGTAGGGTTTAACATCCCAAAGTAAAACACTGGGGCTACGAGAGACTCTGTATTGCTGAGGGCTCCGGATTAATTTTCACCCCTTTAACGCGCACGCAAATCTAAGTACACGAGCGTTTTTTGCATTCCGCCGCCATTGAAATACGGCCGCCGCGGCCGGGAAAGAAGGACGAGCGTAAACAATACGTAGTAGGCATAGTATACGCGTATACGCGTCTGCTTATCTTCTACTTGCAGTCCTAAACCTAATCATTGATTTACATTGTTACATAGTAGAAGCGACGCTTGTACGATCATTCGAGCAATATGCAGTTAAATACGGAAGCTGCTTACACGGTGCTCTTTCCTGTCGAGTAGCATTTATGCGCTGAATGTTATTGCATAGGTGTGTTTCAGGGAGTGCAAAAAGAACTATTTCATGAGATCAAAGTGTTGGTCGTTTTAAAGATACAGAGTTCGTTTCCAAACAGTAATTATATTAAACTTGATTTGCTTGTCGTGCTTTAGGCTGATAAGGATAACGACAGAATTGATGCGCAATGCAGCTGACATTTTAGTCCACCGTCAGTGTAGCGTTCGCTTACAGCAAGTACCCGCCGCGGTGACTCAGTGTTATGGCGTTCCGCTGTTGAGCACGAGGTTGCGAGTTAGATTACCTGGGGCGATGACTACATTTTCGCGGGGGCGGAATTAACGAAAGACGCCCGTGCGTTTAAATTGTGGACGGTAAAGAACCACGGGTGATCGAAATTAACCCAGAGCCCCCCTCACTACGGCGTCCTTTACAATCCACTGTGCAGTTTCGCGACGTTAAACCCCGTAAGTTCATTTTATTGCGATAGCAATTATATGGACACTTCAACCGAATTTCTGCCGTCGGCGTCGCCGTCGCCGTCGCCGTGAGGTTCCCTATAGATAAAATCTTCGCCGCGCGCCGTATGCCCGAGCGGAAGCGTGCGGGGACGCGCGCTGTCACGGAGAGCGAACGCACTCAATCTCCCACGCGCAAGCAAGGAAGCGGGAAGCCAGCGCCGGAGGGAGCATGGGGGGGGGGGGGGGGGGGCGCACTTCTCCTCTGCCAACAACCGCGCTCGTCGCTCCGCCCGCACCGTCTCTTATCTCCCCACGGCTCTGACCTTTATGCGCCGGGCATTCGCCGCTCAGTTTCCGTTGAAGCGATAGACCGCACGTACCTTCGCCGCTGCGGCGTTTGCGCTTGCTGCCAGCGTTTTGACAGTCGTTGTCTGCAGTCATTCAGTGTGATCTATTCATGTTTGTTTGTGCGCGCTCGCACCACGCTTGTTCATTCAGTTAGTAATAGTCGGGCCACATTTTCCAACGCATGCTACACATGCAATGCTGCCCGGATCGGCAGTGCAGCGCTACAGGTGTGTCCCTTCGCACGCGCTGCCCGCGGGAAGCGCTTCTCATCAACACCACCGTTTCACACGCGCCTTCTCGTGGTCATCGAGTCTCTCTTCATGTCGGTCTACTTACGCCGCAGCACACCTGCTTACTTAATCAGCTCATGTTTACTACAATTCATATTGCTACCAAAGCCGCTCACCTTACTTCGTATGACATTGCTGTGTTGCTATCGCATTCATTTCTTCGCCCTTAGGGAGAAACTGTGACATTTTTTTTTTTTGACAGCGAGAGTGAGGACGCCAGAAAGAAGCTGGTGATGTTTGTCATTGCCGTTCAAGTGAATGCGACTTCATCGCGTACGCACTTGATCTTATCGATGTCGTTTGCGGGGTTAGCTATATAGGAAAATATCTTGTATAACCAGAGACCTGATTCACGCAGCCATTTTCACAACCGGCGTATCGTACGTCGTCTCGTGTATCTATATCACGAGAGGAGGGTATCACGCGTAGGTACGATGCTAAAACTTCACTCCCATTTTGCACGACACATTTAAGCAAACAATAAGCTGTTTATATATATTTGCAGTTAATGAGATATATTCACAGTTAGTTATTACACCTACTTATTATCAATCTGGCCTCTTTGTCCGATACACCCTTCTTAATTGGTATTTTTTCGTCTTTCTTGTGAACGAGAGAAAGAAAAAGAGCACGCAGCTGCAATGTAAACAAGCCGCAAACGGAGCGCCGTGTGCGACCACCAAAAAGAATTTTTCCCAACATGGGGCACTTGTACCAAAGGCGCAGCGGCGTTGCCTGGCCGAGGTTATCCATCTAGTCTTTAAACTAGACGTTCATCCTTTGATATCGAGAACCACTCCCAAGAAATCACGCCTGAACTTTGCTGCCGAGGTGAGATAAAGCGTAGCGAAAGTACACCATTCACTTCCCCTGCATGTATAGGCAGCAAACAGTTTACAAACGACCAGCTGTTTGGCCTGAAGCGGCCCAAATGCTGCAACCTCAGGCGATGACACAATTTCCGTTGCATCCGGATGTCTGCATCAAACCTCGATAAAAACCGCTTCAGTGGTGAAAAGGCAACGACAGTGGTCGCAAGACAAAATATGAAGAGCACGAGCAAAGGGAGATGCATCACGATGATGCACATGGCCACTGCGCATGTTTGCTGGTGCGTAAAATACAACTTGGACGTTCTTGGGCAATTTAACGCAGCTACTAAGCCCTATTTTCGCGCGGCCGAGAAAACGCTGAATGAATCGCGCAGTATAGTCAACGGCAGGCGTTGTGCCCCTTCTGGTGGCAGTTGCCAGCCTTGCTCCTCGCTTTCTCTTTCCTGTGTATATGTTTACAAATCAAACAAATAAATAGTCTGCCAACAGAGACTGACTGTCAGTAAAACTATCAGTAATGTGATCTTCGCGCAAATAAGTGTAAGCAGAGTAAAGTGTCAAGTTACGAAGCATGTCGCATAACACTTATACGCGACATGTCATGCTATCACTGCAGCTTGCTCCTGCGTCATTCTGTGACGGCAGAGGCAATACGTGTATGTAAATATTCGACGAGATGGTGATCATTGCGCATGCTAGCTGCTGAGCCTGGATGGCATTTCAGTTTTGACGCATGGGCACTGTCGGGCTTTGAAACAGTGATACGACGCCAAATTAACGAATCAACGTAGTGCCAAGTGCTCCGGTATGACTGCAGCTACCGCTTTCGACCAGCGCTGGGGTGGTATGGCTGCACCATACTTTCGTGTTGCCATCTACTGACGGCTTTCTCAGATTAAAGATAGAGGATTCGAAACAAAATGATAATTTTCGCGGACCATTCATAGCAGCGACGGCCACCTACAATACGATGAACAAAATGTCACTTCAGTTTTTAAATAAGGACTTTAGAGGGCACGTTATAAATGCAAAATTTTTGAAGTCAGTCAGTACTGAAAACATTGCCTAACATTTTGCTACCTCCCCCTCCCCGAGGAGAAGTAGAGAGGAGTATGATACATACAAAAGTGTACTTCTTGTGGGATACATACGCTCTTTATGAACTATGATTTACTTTTAGACCTAGCACACAAGCTGCAACGAACTTGGGAGAGCAGACAAGCAGCGCAGTGTTAACAATGATTTTTGCAGCGACATTGCGGTTACCGATTTTTGCTGCTGTAGGAGCATGTCTGAATAATCATGCTCGAAGCAAGTACCTCCTGGGTCGTATCACCATCAGAAGATTTCCAAGAATGTCTTCGGAGACCGAAGACCGAAACCTTTACCGCGAACAAATTTTTTCGTCAAATTGGACGAGACTTTCATAAAATCGTAGAACGAGCCCTAATTCTTAAACTTTATGAAACATTCGGGAAGTGGGAGTTTTGAACATGTGCCAACGAAATGCACTGATATTCCAGTTAACATATATTCTTACTGAATTTTTTATGTACAATGTGGAAACTCATGTCCGCCGCTGCTGAGCAAAGATTACTTTGTCTCGTATCGCCTATATATTTATTAATTTAAGGCAGTCTTCGCAGAAACACGCGGTATTTGCGCCGGCACTGAGACAGGCTGGCATCGATAAATACAACTGTGACTGCTATATTTTGGCCGGCTTGCCTTCGCAGGCGGTCTGCGTTCCCGTACAAGCGAGCGTTCCCGTACAAGCGAGCGTTCCCGTCCAAGCGGCCATACCTGTTCAGGCAAGCGTGCCCTCCGCCAGGTTGCTGACGCGCACTACAGCCGTATCAAGAGGTAGTCAGCTGAACTTGGTTGCGCCGCCGGCTGCCAGCATGATGGCAGTTGCCCGACCGTCGACCATGGTCTACCGCCAGGCCTACCCGGCTACTTACGCTATACCGTCGCGGGTCTCGGTGGCGCCATCACTGGCGGTGGCACCTGTGTACGCGGCACCGGCACGTCGCCGAACCGTGTCTGTGCACAGCGTTTCCTCGTCCAGTAGCAGCGGCAGCCTCCGGCCTGTGCGGGGATTCGGAAGGACCGTCGCGTTCGCCAGACCCCAGAGGACGCTGTCCGCGCAGTCGATGACGACCCACATGCATCGTCGCCTATAGTATGGTTCGGACTCACACTGTCCGCAGCGGTGTTCGCTGGGCGCAGCCGCTGCATGTCGTGCGTGCACGGCCGGCTGCCTTACGCCGTTGTGCCCTATCAAACCAATGGTCATCGAAGGAGCCATTCCTGGAAGGACCCTGCGTCATAACAAGCGCTGGCGCCATATTTTGCCTGCGCTGTGACGCAGTCGCGGTGGCCAGCATTGTTGCCCCTGTCGCTTTTCAGACAGCTGTCCCTCTTCTAGGTCAGAGTTACGGTCACCGTGCGGCAATAAAATTGCCAGTAGCAACGCTCGCGCTAGCCGCATTGGTGCAACCGCGTTTTCACGTCCTACGCAATGGTTTGCAACGCAGGTGGAATCCTCGATACAACATCAACGTCACATTCCGGCTGCTCAGCACATTGGCGAATCAGGAGCTTCTTCCATTTTCACTACTTCTCCACGGTGTAGCTGTTCAACCTAACCGTCTCCTGGCCGAAAGTTACAGAGCGTAGATGATGTTCGCAAAGCTTCTAACGTGACAACATAACGGTAATGCACTGTATGGACGATCACCTCCATTTAGAGAATGAGAAATTCGTTGGTTTCTTGCGATGTGTTAGCGTGCTTAAACTGAGCAGACACATGTGTGAAACAAAATACCCTTCATATTGTAAATAGGGTAACGTTTAAAGATTATAATCAGTCCAGTCCCATTTTTTAATTTAGTTTACATGTTGAATCATGGTTATATAACCAGTTGACTATCACGCTTCTTTAATGCATCAATATGCTTAACGTGATTTTGCATCACATTTCCCTCAGCTTCACCTGTTATACATGTATGTTATTATTATTATTATTATTATTATTATTATTATTATTATTATTATTATTATTATTATTATTATTATTATTATTATTATTATTATTATTATTACTGGTTGAAGCATTCGCTGTTGTGTGGTCGTGATGGCATGTCGCTCGCTATGTTTAAGGGGTATGAGGACTATGGTCTCCAGAGAAGTTCGAATTTTCATATTTGGTAATGCTACAAAAGCAAGCACATTTACGAACATGTGGAAGACTGCGCGATTTGATAGCGTATTTAAATCCGGGGATAAAATCACTGTAGTTAACTAGAGGCCCGCCGCCTTTTTTTCTGAATAGTATATATATATATATATATATATATATATATATATATATATATATATATATATATAGGAAAATCAGAAGCACAACTTTGCGGTTATCTAGGGTTTATTATTTTCCCAACAGTTTCGGTCGGTGGACCGACATTTTTCAAGGGTGGAATCCTTTGGACCCTTGAATCCGGTGGACCGACCTTTTTCAAGGATCCCTTGAAAAAGGTCGGTCCACCGACCGAAACTGTTGGGAAAATAATAAACCCTAGATAACCGCGAAGTTGTGCTTCTGATTTTCCTAAATACGCTTGGCCCATTGAAAAATCCAGTTACTACTATATATATATATATATATATATATATATATATATATATATATATCTTCTTTCACGCTCGGAAAAACACTTTTATGTAGCACGTATTGAGCAACAGAAAGCTGTATCGGGAGTTTTTCATGTTGCTCTACAACTTTCTCATTGACACTCTGATAATTAGGACAGTAGTTCTCGAGTTAGATAATTAGTTACAGTTACCTAATTAAATCACAGTAACGAAAAAAATTACTGGCGGCTACTCCACTGTACTGGAAACAATACGCACTAGGTTTGCTTCGCGTAACGCCGTTCCTCTTTTTTAAAATCGTGCTGCGTGATAGCTGGGACACCCTTTATATATATATATATATATATATATATATATATATATATATATCGACACAGCGACAAAGTTGAATGATGCTGCTTGTGCTCGGGGGCATGTGCTGTGTTCACGCACTGCTGCGGTTTGTACTGTACCTTCAGTGACTGCTGTTACGTCTGCAGCGTGAGTGGGGCTTCGCGGGAATTATCCACAACAAGTATAGGCTGCGAGAACTCAATATATTAGGAGGGAGTGCGGATTTTATTTAGAAGTGTTCGGCTATTTATAAGCGAAATCGCGAAATTATGTAGTTGTAAGCTGTCTCAATAGCTTTTAGGCGTTAATCCTTTTTGTTTGCGAGGTAGTTTGCGCGCGCGCTCTGAAAGAAGTCGGGACGGCACATGCATCATTATGGAATGCGAAAAAAAAAAAAAGAATTTGGATTTGTTCGAGATTTCCTCCCTTATTCCGTTAGAAATGTCACACGATGTTTAAGGAGTTCTGTTGAATGTCCTCACTACACACTTATATATTTGTTTTGAGTCGACATATCAAGAAGTATAAATAACTTTGTTACATTTCTGCGACGGCTACGCGCATTAGTTAAAATATTATACAGTATCTTCAAAGTTAAACTAACGGTAATTTTAATAAAAGCGCGCTGCTAGCTAAGCAAAATCTGCTTGCCCAGGAAATTTATGCGCTTTGGCGAAGACAATTTTCCCCAGTAATTAGAATCATCAAACGTATAATTAATAAAACTTCCTAATTAATTTCTTGCTACACGAATATGGTATATATGTATATATTTCACAATCATATTTGAAGTCAATTTCACTTTGTTTGATTCTCCTGGAGTGCTTCTGTTCCGAGATATTCATCATCAAATTTAACACTCAGACAGCTAATTTCGCATTCAGGCACGTGGATCTCAACACACCGTGCAGCCGTGAGGGAACGTCAACGTGAGGGAAAGGGAAAAAGTTAATGATTGCTTGTTTTCGCCAGCCGATAGCAATAATGCAGATATCAGCTTCCGGCGTTTAAACGTTAGGTTATCAGCGTTAGGTAAGGCATTTTATATAATTTTCTACAATATGAACTAGGAGCGCGAGCAACATTAAAGGTGTGTAGCACAAAGATTTTGTGTCTGGCCTATTTTGCTTTATTACATAGCTGTCAATCCTTGAACTACAGTATGATGATAGAATTCGTAGACTATGCTAGGAATCACAAATTATATTCTCTTTTAATATGACCTGTTCAAAGTTCGCCCTAAATGAAGCGCGACTTCTTGGCATAGGATTTGTTTACAAGAGCTTCTCTACATGTCACGAAAATCTCAAAAGTGTACATAGTATCACAAACCATTGACGCATGCGCCAGTCAGCCTAGCGTGACCGGGCGCCGAAAGCTGGACGCACGCTGCATAAATTTCCATTTTCAATCTGCGCTTCTCCTCATTCGAAATGGGATAATGCAGGGCAGCGTATATTTGTGCCAGTGCTCCTTGGAGGGGAAAACTTCGTGGAGGCGAGAAATCAAGAGGGTTGAACCTAAATTAACCGGTTCAAAACGTTCCGAATCAGTTAGAACCGTTATAATTTTCGTTCCGGAACTGAACCTGACCAAACCAAAAAATGTGAACCCACACCAGTGACCCAAACAGAACTCGTTGCTGTCAAAGAACGAAAAAGAAACCAGATTGGAGATGTAGGGAGAGGTATTGAGGTGCCCAGTGCCATCGTGGGCGGAGCCACCGACTCGACCTGAGCCTTCAGCTTCCCCTGACTTCAGCTCCCTAAAGGGAGCCTATACAGTAACTCTACCCTGGCCACAGTTTCTCAGGACCAATTAAAGTTCTTGTCACCGTCAGCCAAATTCAGCAGCAAAGTCTACGAAACGAGGCAAGTATACAAGAATGAAACGCTAGATATGCTATAAATCATGGCGGTTTGAAGACTAGAGCGGGACACGACTCATTTAGTTGCTTACGAGGCAGTTAACGCCATTGCGCGGAAATAAATAATGTTTTGAGCTCATCTCTACCCTGCTCGTGCAATGTGCTCAATTGATGGGACCAGCATTTACATATTAATCAGGGTGGCGCAAATATTCAAAATTACGAATCGAATAGCCTTTATTATTCGATTCATATTCGATTCAACATTTACCAATTTGAAATTGTCGATTAGTTTCTATTGAATATTATAAGGGATAGTAAATGTTGCCGTCTGCAGAATCATTTTGCTGCAGCCACGGTTGCTACGCAGAGGCATCAGTTTCTGAGAGAAGGCATTGAGCAGGTCACTTCTGCGCAATAGTTTCTGGTCGTTAAAACATTATGCAGATCCCACTCACTGTGAAAATCAGTGTAAGCGAAGTTTTCTGCAGTATTAGCGTTAGTAGACAGTAATTTGCTGTGATGTCGATGGCGAATGTTTAAGTTATTGAGCGCTTGCTGCGCGGGCGGGTCACTCGTAGGTATACGAGTGACCCGCCGCGGTGGCTTAGCGAGTTTGGTGTGGCGCAGCTACGCACGAGGTCGCGGGATCCAATCCCGGCCGCATTTCGATGGGGGAGAAATGCAAGAACGCCCGTGTCCAGTGCATTGGGGACACGTTAACGAACCCCAGATGGTCCAAATTATTCCGGAGTCCCCCACTACGGCATGCCTCATAATCAGATCGTGGTTTTGGCACGTAAAACCCCATAATTTATTTTTCAGAAATATCGGAAACGTACCTTACCGTATACCTTAAAATAACATTTCTCAGCTTAGTCCTCAAATGTTGTTACGGGCAGTAGTAGCCTTTTCTTTATTGAAGAGACCACAAACGACCCTTGCTTTTTGACGTCGCATTACAATCTCATGCAATGTTTATGCTGATACTACACTGTTCACAAGCTATGCCAAAGTTCAAACACCAAATCAGGCGGACAGTGCTATACATCAACGAGGCGATGTCACAAAGACGAAGGCGATATTTGATGCTTGTGAAAGGAATAACGGTGATGACGAGGTTTATGTACATAGAAGTACTACACGTATCTAAACACCCAAAAGCACCATTTGTATCATCTTTGTGTCACAAGGGCACATATCCATCTTGGAGGATTGACCAAGAATGGGAACATACCCAGTGGCACACACACAATGAACCAATAATGGGGTAACCGAAATATAAGAAAATCAATGAAGCCGTCGAATAGCATGCGCTATTCCATTAGGAGGTATGTGTGCTTTAGAGATACCTTTCAGCCGACTACAGGGGCGTAGCCAGAAATTTTTTTCGGGGGGGGGGGGGGGGGGGGGGGGTCACCGGCCCGACCGGGGGAGGGGGCAAGCTTCTGCTTTCCTCTAGGTCCCGTGATCGATAATAAATGTCGGTAGTTTAAGCACACTCTATACATGTATATCAAAGACATGGGAACCCCCCCCCCCCCCAACTCGCGTGTGCGTGTGCTTGTGAAGAAATTAAGTAAAAAGTAAAGTAAGCTCAGTAAAATACAGTAAGTACGACAGGTACAGTGGGCGTTTGGAGCAATGGTCTCTCATCGCGCCACTGAATGGACCAGTCTTCGAAAACGCATCATTGAGACGACCCCTGCGATCGGAGAAAACATCATTAATTGTTCATTTCCGTTAAGCGTATAGATGGCGTCGTCCTCGTCGGGGCGAAGTGCGTTTCACAAGTCAAGGACGGCTATACGCGTGAAAATGCACGTGTGGCCAGGCTATACCTACTCCCATAGCAATAGCTCGTTCGCTGCGTCTTTGCGCTAGAAAACTATTAAAGAAATATCATAGAGAAAGAAATTCAACAAGAGGGGACACTCGGCAAAAACTGGCAACAGGAAACACGTCATTATACGTCACGCTATACTTTTGACACCGAACGTTAGCTGCCGCGAGCATCGAAAAAAAAAGAAAGTGAACTTAAGTTACCAGGCATTGATTTATTTTTTAATTACTTGCCGCGAAAACTAAAACGTTTTGCGTATAAATGAACTTAAGCTTTGCGACTTATTTTCCTTGCCTTACCTAGCCACAGGTCAATGACGCGCCAGATACGTGCGTCATCCGCCAGACACTCCCCCGAAGCCAGCGAGGATGGCTGCGCGCGCGTTTGTGCGCTCGTGCGCGGTGACCCGTCTGTCTCCTTTTTTTTTTTTTTTTTCTTTTTTAACTGTAACCTGGTTTATTGGGCTCTCGGCGTATTCTTGCGTTCCTTCTGCACTGGGACAAGACACCACTGCACTATTGGACTACGGCAAGGTGAGAAATCTTGTTTCACAGTCTACGACGCAATTAGGCTTACGGCACGGGACCGAGACTTAAGACGCAGTTGGCGAAAAACAGCTCGGCCATCCTGGCGCAGTTAATTTGAGTTAATGAATCGTGCTGAGACATGTTTCCGACGCTTCCTATAGGACTATTGTAACTTATTTCGGTTTTTGAGCCACGCTGGCCGCACAGGGCGCCGTGTCGCAGTTAGCGAGAACTCAGCCGTGGTGCATGTGTAGTCTAGTGCATCTTGCTAGAAGTTTGTGCCGCTTTCTCTGACGCCAGACATTACTGAAAAAGTAATTTCGTTACTTTCTGGGGTACTTTTGAGGCACGCTGGCCGCACAGCGCGCTGTGACGCAGTTAGCGATAAGCAGCTCGGCCGTGGTGATAAAGTTTGGCGTGTAATGAATCTTAGAGGGACAAGTCTGTGACGTTTTTTGTGGCTCCGCAACAACATATACCTTCTTTCGGTACTCACGCCTGTTGAAAACGCGATGGGCGATTGCCAAGAATGATAACATGGGGTGTGCTGCTGGCGCCGGCAGAACGCGCGAACGACGAACATATCAGAAACTTGTAATTCGAAAATTACGTCTTCTAAAGGTCTGAAAAAAGGCATTGCACCCACGCATTTATCTTGAGTGCCTGTTGCGTCCGTCTCTGTGTATGTCGCGTACCGTCGCGTCGCCCGAGGCCAAGTTTTGGAAACGCGAAGTCGCTCGTGTATTTGTGCTGCCTAAGTGCAGGAAATAATGCCCGGAAATTGGGGAACGCTTGGAAATCAGATGTTTTCATATATGTTTGGGATGAGTGGGGTATTTTCTACGCCATGTATGTAAAAGCGAATTGCTTTTGTTTGTAATGCCGCCCATTCACCGCTTTCGCACGTTTCCCCTCGCAGTATTCCTATGTCTAAATACCAATATGACTCATGCTGGTAACATGCTGTTACGTGCTTGCAAATGTAACATGCTTGTGATTTACTTTTTTTTCAGCTGGTGCCGTCCGGCGGAGCTTCATACAGGAACTACTGCCTTACCTGCTGGTGTCACAACGTTGGATGAACGCACAAAAAGCGCGGAACGAGCTTTTATATAGAGCAAAATAAATATTTCCTCATTGCACAAAAGGTCTTGCGTCTACTTTGTGAAATTGCACGTGGCACAGATTCGATGGGACTGTACGAGATCGTTCGCAATCATTTTTACTAAATAATAAACCGATTCTGCACGAAGACCAAAAAAAAAAAAGGAAGCGGAGGGGGGGGGGGGGGGGGGGTGCGCAGCTGGCGTGCTAGCTTGCGTTCAAAATACGCGCGCCCAAAACCGAAACCGGAAGTGATGTAAGTGATCGACACCGACCGCTTGGCACGCTGCAGTCAATTTGGCCGCTGGGCTCTATGGGAGTGTCCCCTCTTATTGAATTTCTTTCTCTATGGAAATATCCTCACGCCTAGGCACCAACCTGTGACTCAGCGCTACCGCGCCCGTGTGCGGAGAATTACGGAACGGCAACGAGGAATTTACCGAAGGTCGCAGATGACACGCGAAGTTGCGTAAAATGATCGCTTTTGATGACGGTACGTGGGTCAAAGAATGAACATACCGCTCGACATAATGCGATAATGAGCGCCACAAAGCCTTGACAAACACCCGTGACAGTTTTTTCCATATGCAGACACGATTCGCTGTAAATTACCAACCAAACGGAAGCGCCCAGGAATGAAATTGTGATAGTAGCACCGATTGCATGAATTATGTCAGCGCGAAGCGACGAAAACAAAGGGCGGGGAAATGTGGAGGGGTTGAATCCCCCCCCCCCCCCCCCCCCCCTACGCCACTGGCTGACTATATGTACAGCTGTTTGTTGTGATTTATTGTTTGGTTAAATAGAGCAGAGGTGCTCTCACTGAGAGCAGTTTGTCGGTCAAACTTGCGTGCTGGCTGGAGTATCCGGCGACATATACCCAGTGGCCCAAGGGTGTAGCACAAATATAAGACATTTAGGAAAATAACAAAAACCACTGAATATTGTGCTCTACAAAAAGAATGACCTTATGCCGTGCATTGGATACACGTTAAAGAACCCCAGGTTCAAAAAATTAATCCCGAGTCTCGTACAACGGTGTGCCTCATAATATCGTGGCTTCATGGGATAATATCGTGGGAAACATTACAATTTAAAGTTATATTGAATAACTCGTTCTATCGAGGTTCGACTGCGCTGTATTTAGACCAGAGATGAACCGATAACGAGTGCCAAATGACTTAAAAATATCTTGCTTACATTGTTGTAACTAATGGCTCTTTACTGACTGAAAAAAGCCCTGTTGAAGAGTAGCTGTGATTAGATTAAATGACAGGCACTTGCTATGTCACAAAACGTTGAACAAGTAATAAATTTGTAGGCAGTGGTAAGTGTGCAAAGTTCGCTCCAATTTGATCCAACAAGGCACTGACAGTGACAAAAACAAACTGATGGCCCAACATGGCTTCATCAACAAAGACGTTCGTGCACACACTGAATTGATGACTTCACTGTCATTTCAGACCTTGAAAGAAGATATCAACCTTGCACCTCTGAACATTATCATAGGCCTCATCGCTTGTTACTTCAACCACACAAACTTGGTGGAGAAGGGAAGAAAAAGAAGGCTGGATTCAAGACGCCAACACACTAGGAACATTGCCGAACATCAGTCATGTTTTATTATTCGTTGAAAATAAACATGCATAAAAACGATTACATTCTGAAAGATTGAATAAAATGTTAAAAGTACAATAACTGTACAATAACTTAAAAGTACAATAAATAACTGTTCAGGACAACTTGCAGAGCCTTTGTCTTCGGTCGCCGAGCACAGACGTACTAGTCTGAGTTCTGCTTGGGATTGCCGAACATCAGTCATGTTTTAATATTCGTTGAAAATGAATATGCATAAAAACGTTTACATGCTGAAACATTGAATAAAGTGTTAAAAGTACAATAACTGTACAACAACTTAAAAGTACAATAAATAACTGCTCAGGACGACTTGCAGATCCTTTATCTTTGGTCGCCGAGCACAGACGTACTAGTCTGAGTACTGCTTGGGCTTGTCTGCAGCCGATAAAGAAATTTGGTTGGTTTAACCAGTCTCTGCTGGCTTTTTTAACTCACCAGCATCTGTCTCGGAATGTGCCGGTGTATTGGCGAGTGAAGTCGCAAGGTTTTGTAGTGGCGAGCTTTGTACCAAGTCAGTTTCGCCAAGTTTGATTGGTAACTTCTGCGACTGGGGCCTCCCTGGAATGGGAACTCCCAAAGGAGGCATGCGAATGCGGCTTTTCCTTTTTGTTATTTTTTTAGCTTCGTCTGTGGTATCTTCAATGGACAGTGCGCTGATGTCGTCGCTGAGGTCAGATAAGCTGAAACACCACGTCTGCGGGGAATCCGGAGCAGCCTCTTCCATTGAAACATCATTCGCCTGTTCCTGTACTTGACTGTCAGTGACGTCCATCACGAGTTCCTTTCGGGCTGTTGAGTTGGTGCAGCTGTTTGAACGGCTTCGTGGCATCACTTCGGAAGCAGACTTGCTGGCTGCAGGCGCTGCAGGGTTTCGTGAAGAGTCCATTGGTCGTCCAGAAGGCGAGGCTCTGGAGCCACCTTTGCTGGATGCAGACTCGAGGCTAGCCGATGAGCTAGCCTGATTAATTAACCATGCGTTGCTGGGTGTGTGCTTGGAAGTAGACTGGTCAGCAGCTGGTTCCTCTGAAATCTTCTTAACGCCCTTTTCTGCAGCTCTAGTTGAGGCGGCGTGTACTGTATTAAAAAGAGAAAAAAAGTAAGCTTCCAGAAGACACTGCAAGAACGTCATGCATAACACCACTTTCACCAAGACCTGCCGGTTAGAAGAGATGCTGCAACAGTCTGCCCCGCTTTAGTATGAAGGTCATTTGACATTAGGTTGCTTTGGTAAAGCTTTACAGTAAGAGACATGGTTATGCACTACTTTCTTTCTACAGATTTTGACAATTCACAAATGCAAATAGTCGAGAGCTAAGTACAATGCAGCACACCGGTAAGCAGCGCATGCATTTGCTGCACTGGCTGATCAAAGTGCCTGTTCATCACTTCATGACAAGCAACTCTAAACTGTGCTTTCAAGCACGATAGCCAGCCTTCGCAGCTAACCATAGTTATACTGCCATATTTGTGACACGTATATGCTCTATATGCCCCATTTAATCGTTACTGTACTAGAAATAACATGTGCCATGCATGCCCATTTTTCCCGTGGTGTTTAAAAGAATTATAAGAACATGCATATCAACGCGGCTGTCTTGGTAAAGACAAAACATGGATACCACTGATGCTTGCCAATGTACAGTTATAGTTAGCAATGTGCAGTTATCGTGCGCTACGTGCATATAGTATGCAGTAAGTCAGCAATGCGAGGCTACGTTCAAATGTGCAATAAAAATGGTAGCTGGTGAAGCCAGCTATGTGAGACGCTGAATAAAAACGCACTACACCGCTTGGTCTGCCACTAATGCCGTATAGGAAACATCTTAGGCAACTGAAGCTAGCAGGGTTCTCTGTGGTCGTTCTAAAGCAAAGCTCTTGAAATGGAGTATTCTGTGTCGACCGACAGATCTCGCCACGTTGAGAGCACATGCGCATCCGCCCTGCTGGTGCTATAATGCATGTACTCCATGCCACTTTCCCCATGCACTTCGTTCAAGGCAGCCTTCAGGGCAACGGTGAGAAGAATGCAAGTGCTCAGCGAACGATTGAGGGGAAGGAGGGATTGTCCATATAAAACCCTACCCTAATGTAGGATCACCTAACCCTCACCTTCCCCGTCTCAAGAACTCATCCAGTTTGTTGTGGTAAAAATGTGACGTACTCTGTATAAGTACACGTTGAGTCCTCAGACGTGAGCACTGAACAAAGCGTACGCGTTTTTGTTGTTGCTGTTGTTGCCTCAAACCATCGCTCGTACCCACAGGGGGGATTGGCCGTTGATTGAAAAGTGCGCCAAAGAAAATACCAAAAAGCGTAAAGTTAAACATTGAAAACGAAGCATTAGGCAACTAAATCATAACAGAACATTTGATAGGGCTTATCCATAAATTTAGGGAGAAACAATATATAAATAAATCAATGCCCAAGCTCTGCGTACAGATGGTTAGCCAGCGAAACTGAAACGTGCTCCCCGGCTTTTATCACTGGGTTAATCCCGACGGTTCAGTAAAGTATTTCTCAATGATTGGTTACGTCTTTGTGTTTCTTAATGAGGTTACACTGTTCGGCTGCGACGGAGAGAACGATGTCACTGACGTTATGCCCGCAGTCCGCCGTTGTCGCTTGCGTTCGATGTCTCGCGTTTGCTCAGAGGTGGGGTTAGCAGCATTCGCCCGCCCATTGCCGCTTGCGATTCTTCAGAATTAAGTTGCCTCAAAATTAAATCTGTCCGTCACGTAAGACAATGAATGGCTCGTACCCCCTTAAGCAATGGTTCATACCCCCGTAAACGCGGCCTCCCCATTACGACAACAGAAGAGAAGTGAAATTCTACGCTGGAATTATGAGCAGCAACACCGCTGTGGAAGAAGACGACGACTAACGCAGGAGCAGTGTCACGAGCGCGTTCACACGGTTGCGCCGAGGGGCGCCAACGAGCCAGCTGCGGAAGACGACGACGACGCTCGAGCCATTGCTGATGATGATAGTTTTCAGCGTACAGACGGCAGACGGACGAATCGTCTAGCCACATACAGCTTCGCTGTAGTAAATCCTAGCAGCGAAACCTTCCCGACGCCTTAATGAACTCATGTAGAGCAATAATTATCGACCCATGGCTTGTGCGTAATTGACAGGCACCAAAGGATAAAATGTTTGGTGTAGTAAGCGCTAACCCCAGCTTACTAGTTCGAAATATGAGGTAAATTCTGCGGATGGAGAAGTGGCGGCAAGAAAGAAAGAAATGGTCCATAGTTTCTGGTACATTACAAAAAGAGCAGAGGTTAGTAATGGATAAAATAGATCTATGAAGCTAAAAATTTAGGCGGGGAACTCTACAACGGAAGCTTGATAAGGTCACTTCGCATTGTCGTGAAAGGAATTTGTTCGTGTTCCACCGGAACTTTAGATGTCGAAAATCATCTGCGGAAAGTAGGGATGATTCATTACAATTTAGAAATAAAAGGCGTTTAAATCTAGCTCCTGTTATAAAAGCGAAATCAGGAAGAATATTCAAGACTGGACCATTTAGTGACGACGATGCGAGCGAGTCAGCTGATTCATTTAAAAAATTGGCTGTGGTTTAGCTCTGGTTAAACCTAGTCGAGTAGCGATAGCCCCCGGCTGCGTTTAGGCTTCGCTTGTAGTTAGACATGTATTAAACTTAGTGGTTTCCCACTAGACTAAGAAAGGAGAGACGTTGTGGTCAACCAACGGCAGGAACGGTGGCCGCGCGGCGACCGCGACGAGTCGAGTCGCCGGAGAATCGAGGCCCGTGGTGTGACGTCACACAGAGAGCGCGGCGAGCGCCCAGCAGGGTTCCTCGATGCGCCACGGCGGCGGAGGGGGATGCACGCATCGAGGAACCCTACCAGACTGGTGACTGTGATTTGTGTGTCGACGTGCCAGAAAGCGGACGAGAAAGTTTTGGGTGCGCCTATATGGCGGTACAGGGACACGGCAGGGGAACTGCTTTCCCGCATGTGCCAGCGGGTTGGCAGCTCCGTCTTTAAAATCGCGTCATAGAGGCACGCATATCCGCGAACCGCATTGCGACGAGTCGAGTCGCTTAACAAAAACGCCCCCTTGACCGGCCTCTAAGAACGGCGTGCGCGTCACTGTTCGAGGCCCGCATTATGATTCTTGTGTGACGTCACATTGGTGCTCGTTTTGCGGCTGCCGCAGCACCCAGAGCGCCGCGTTTCGTGAAGCGCCCAGCAGCGGTGTCCTCGACCTGTACACACTGCGCCACGGCGGCGGAGGGGGATGCACGCATCGAGGGCACACGTCAGCTCCAGGATAGTTCAGTCTAGGCGTGATTCCGCAGTCAGTGATTACCAGCGGCTACCAGCGGCAGGAGCGGTGGCCGCGCGGCGACCGTGACAAGCCGAGTTGCTGGAGAATCGAGGGCCGTGGTGTGACGTCATAGTGCGGCCACGGCTCAAAGTGCGGCGACGGCGAAGAGGCGAAAACCTGGCGTAATGTAGCTATCGCAACAAAAGATTCCACGATGACCGGGGACCCAGACAAAGCGAACTTCAGACAAATTCTCCGGGGCAAGAGCCGAAAATATACTCATCAGGTGTGACCGATTACGATTATTATTAGTTAGATGTGCACAAACTGAAAGCGCAACGGTGAAAATTATTACTTTAGATTTTGCCTGAAATTCTGCAAGAAATATTGGGGTGTAATCAGCGAGACGGGGAACAAAAGACCAGTTAAGCTGATTTGAAAAGATGCCCACTCCGGCCTTATCGCTACACAAAGTTTACTTTGTGTAGCGTCCGTAGAAATAACCAAGTGAGACGGAAATTGACTAAGATGATCTTGAAGGAGAGCTTCAAGTATGCGCGCTGGAAGAAGTTTTGTGTGTTTTGGAAAAATATCATCTAAAATCAGTTTGACCTTTAACGAACTTGTTTTTGCAGAAATAAGGCACGGTAGACGAGCATAAAGTTTTGTTAACAGCGTCTGAATAAAAATAACTTGTGGTTGGCGATAACGCCACCAACGTGTTCTGACAAATGAAAACGGATTGCAAACGGGAGAGGGATGCATCGTAAAGCTTCAGAAAAGTCAGGTCAGGTAAGCTGCTTAAACCTGGACTCAAACGGAAGAAGTCCAGCCTCCAGAAAAAGCACATCGTTAGCCGCAAAACTTGGCAGCCC
This sequence comes from Dermacentor silvarum, assembly GCF_013339745.2. Taxonomy (NCBI): domain Eukaryota; kingdom Metazoa; phylum Arthropoda; class Arachnida; order Ixodida; family Ixodidae; genus Dermacentor; species Dermacentor silvarum. The sequence goes on from NC_051154.1 coordinate 174,476,269, forward strand.
AAGACAAAGACGTAGCGCTTGCCGTCTACGTGCGGTCCCAAGTAACTTCGTTCTCCTCTTCTAAAATCACTGCTATGCCACACCATGTGGCAATATTCCCTCCGCCAAAAAATGAAAGAGAAAAAAAAACCAGAAACATCGACTCGATGCTGAAAAGGCCGGACACAAAGGGTGAAAGAAGAACACGCACCTAGACAGATGCACACACGTCAGTACGCGACAAGGCACTGCTGGACGAAAAAAAAAAAAAAAAACGAAAGAAAGGAAAAAAAGCTGGCCTAAGTTGCCCAAATCATCGGTTGTTAGAAAGCGTAGTACGGTTTAAATCGTACAACGTGCAAAATCTCGAATTGCGGTTGTCGATGTCGGGGCGGCTGGCTTCCGTCAGGAAGAACATCATAGTTCATCACTAAGTCGCCGCAACACTTGGCTATAGGTGGAAGGTCCTCATTTTTCCGGGGGACGGGAGGGGAGGGGCTGGCGCCTGACCAGCTCTTCGAAACCCACCCATGCAGGGCAATCATTTTTAAGTTTTACGGAATTTTTTAAAAATTGCCTGTTGCAGATAACAAAATTCTATTCCTTGCGCTGGATTATTCAGAGGCGGACATTATTTGCATGAGAACTCGAAACACATTTTCAACTCATTAACAAAAATTCACTAATTAATTACATTATGACACATATTGCAATTTACGAACTGCAGCCGGTGTCATGAGCCAATAAAGATAGAAGAATAAAAGCAGAAGACAAGAAAGCACGAAGAGTCGGCGGAAAAATAAAGAAAAAAGAAGTTAGAAAATGAGAGCGTCCAAATAAAAACAATACAATATATGAAAGAAGTGCAAAAGTGCACGCGGAGATACGTGGCCAACGATGCGAAGTTGAAACCGCCTGCCTCTTGGCCAATCCCCCCTAGTGGGTATGAGCCAAAGTTTAAGAAACAAGACAAGACAAAGACTCGTAGCCGAAGAGAGCGGCCCAGCTACGCTCTGGGACGACGAGGGGTAGAAGGAGCTGGAGGCCGAACAGGACGGGTGGATCGCGGAGACGGCGGCAACCCAGTGGAAGCTGTTCTTCAGCTGCCGCGGCCACGACCCACGAGCTGAGTGGACGTCCCACCGGAAGCCGCAGCTACAGGCTGACGGCGCCGCTTCCCGGATTCCCTGCGGCCTCGATCCGCAGGCTAGCGGAGTTGACCGGGCGATCCAGGCGCCTCGGTCACCCCACCTTCCTGACTCCCTGACCAGCTCAACCGTGGGCCAAACGTCGGACACAGCGACGTCGAGTCTACGACCCATCGCTGCGCCCAACGAAGTGTCGCCGGAAGCAGCGACGACGACGTGACGTGGCCACGTCGATGGATGCAATGTAAATATTTGAGGCTTATCAATGCATGATATCTGAGGACATTGGGGAACTTGTAGAATTAGCTCGTGCTGTACCTTGTTTGTTTCGTGTTCTTTTCTTTGAAGTTTTTTTTTTTTCAATTTGAAGTTCTTTTTCTTTTCTTTTTTCAATTATAAATGTTTGTCTTAAACGTGCGACTTGTCCAGGCCTGTCTGTCTTTAGTCTGCCGAAATTCGTGACAGCCGGTCAGTTCGCAAGGCGCATTGATTTGGAATGAACTTCCAGAATGACACCAGTTTGGAGGTATGGGCCATCAACCTCGCCGTAAAAATGCCCTGTTGTTCCACGTGCTTTTTAAACAAAACGTTATTTTATGCATTGAAGCACAAAAGTAACCGCAACGCCCATGTATTTCGTCGAATACTTTAGGATATATCATCTCGAAACTGGTGTCCTCATCGAAATTCATTTCAAGTGTATACGTCTTGCAAACTCACCGGCTACAATTCATTAATTGCAATATGTGCCGTAAAGTAACTAATTAATAGTTAATTAGTAAAACTTCGTTAACTAGTTGAATATGTGTTTCAATTGCTCGTGCTAGTAATGTCCGCCTCTTCGAATAATACTGTAGCTCAAAAACAAGAATTATGCTACCTGACATCGGCGCTTTCTTAAAATTTGACCCTTTTCGCGGAGCTGTTTGTTTTAGAGAAACGAGATGGCGCTCACGGCGGCGCGCCATATCTCTTTTCAGCGACCGTAGTTCACGCGACCGCGCACGCATACGAAACCATTGGCGCTTCTACCTTGCTTCTGTGCCATCAGCTGTAGGAAATGCAACTGAGTTTTCGCTAACACACTGTGCTCCAATCATGCTAGGTTGAATCATGTGGATTGAAGACGTGTGCAGTAGTTGGCTGCAAAAATAGTGACTGGCATGTTAAGGAATAGAATGAATGTGTGTGGCCAAGTTCGCGGACCGCTGCTGCAACTGTCCGAACGTGTTACCGGCACTTCTTGATGTACGGCTTTCCTCGAGGATACAGAAATTTGCTCATCCGCCAGACTTGTATCGCTAACCTTCAAAGCAAGGGCTTCATCCCCAGAATGTCGGCAAGAGTGAGTACCACTCGTTAAACAATGCCAAAGCGAGTAGCGCCGGCCGCTTCCTGTCATAGTAAGTTTCGCGCACGTTATCTATACACATCTGTTCCAAATGGCAGGAAAACTCACACCCACTCTATGGACGACGTATCAAGAATAAGTGAATGGGCGCACACTGGAATATATGCGCACTGTATACGCACAATAAATGACGGACTACACCAACGGCGCACGAATCGAAGCTGAATGTTTCGTGACGGTCCACAAGAGTAAGCGAGCTACTAGCTGTAATATATATTTGCTACAAGGTATTACAATGTACAAAACAGCTACGTTTGAAGCCTTGTGCGCAGCAAGAACAAATCTATCGGAATTGAGGGCACCCGCGAGCGATTAGGCAGAAAATATCCTGATAGTGGCCGCACCGAGGAACTTCACTGAGTCAGAAACTGACAAGCCACTGCTTCAAAATATTTGCCGAATAAAGAACAAAGAGCAAAACGCACTAAGCCTGACTGAATTCATGAGCGGAATGTTTGGATAGCTTGGAATACATATTTAGCCCCGCTTTTAGAACAAGCACCATATACGCTGCTTGCGCCGTTTGGACATGGCTTAATCAGCTTCGAAAGCGCTTTTTCATGTTCTCTGAAGCTGTGATCAAAGCTTCGTGTCGTCCACCTAGTCACCGTCTAAGATATCTCTGAAAACAGAGGTTTTCTAAGCCGCGCCGGCGTCATACACTTCCATTGTAAACAAGGAGGCAACGGAGGCAGTTGAGGCAAGCAATGGACGCGTCACCACGTGATTAAACATGGCAGCGCCCACGGGATCACCGCGAAAAGGGTCAATATACAGGGTGTTTCAGCGAACACTTTCAAAAATTCTTAAAGGTTCCCTGTGGCAGATAGCACAATTCTAGTTCATGAGCTGGCCTACTCGAAGAGGCGGACATTACTTGCACAAGAACTTAAAATGCATGATCAAATAATTAACAAAGATTCACTAGTTAACTTTTAAACTAATTACCTGATGGCCCATATTGCAATTTACAAATTGTAGCCGTGGAGTTTGCAAGGCGGATCCACTTGGAACGAAATCTCGGGATGCCACCAGCTTCGAGATATTAATGTAGCTATAGAGAGTAATATAGAGTAATGTAGCTATAATGTAGCAAGTGCGTTCTAATACACCTCTCCTGGGGTACGTCACACCGCACCGGCGACGTCACAGCGTGACGTCACCGGCGCACGTGCGGTGACCCTGGGGCGCTATAACGTAAAATGATTCCAAACTGCTTTGATTCCAATTTCTGCAATCAGCCTCCACGATTGGTCAAAACATTTTCGGGCCACTCGCCACTCACAACTTCGCCTGTCTGTCACGCGACGTCACGAAAACCGCGATAGCTCCCCATTTGATGTAACGTGCACACACTGATTATGCATGATTATACCGAACAAAAGAAAAATAATCATTCTTGATTCGACGCCTTTTCCTCATTATAGCCCTCTGTTATTGGTCCAGTGTTTTCTGGCTACGCCCACTTCGCTTGTCTGTCACGCGACCTCACAAAACCGCGAAAACTCACCACGTCAAAGTGACGTGTACGCGAAAAAAATGCATTAATATGCCGAACAAAACTGAATTTTTTTCTGGATAGCCACCGACTGCCCCGTTCCGAAAGGAATAGAAGATGGCTGCCCGCCGATTGCTCAGGCCCTCGCTACTAGCACCTGCTTGCTGGTGAGTATGTATTTAATTGCGCATGACAAACCTTTTTGCGTGGCAGTAAAACGTTATCGAGCCCTTTCGGCATGCATACGACATCGCTCTGCCAACTATTTCTTGCTGAGCATCCATTTTAGCGGCATTCTCATCATTCCGTTGCACGCCACCGCGATTTTCGACCAGCCACCGCAAGCTAAGTAAGGCGAAGCGGACCAATCGGAGAAGCCGGCACTATCCTCTTCATGCGGTTATCTATTTTCACTGTGCTGACTTGGCCCCATCGAAACCCTCTCCACTAGAGCGTGCTCCTGGCCTCTTGTCAGCCAATTAGATAAGAAAAAACCGCTGAGTCTAGACAATGTTATTGGTTTTGAAAGCGAACAAAGGTGACCTCCTCTAAACGAGGAGAGTGTTTGATTGGGTCGTTCAGACAACGCTGCGGGTCACCACCCGATGTTTGCGTCGGTGGTTACGTAAATTTGATGTCAGGAGTTTGGAATCAAAACAGTTTGGAATCATTTTACGTTATAGCGCCCCTGTGTTGAAATCAGCCAGAAACTACTTACCACTGCCAATGACAATCAAAATTTCCTTAAGAACATCATAACAGGCGATGAGACGTGGGTTTATGGCTATGACATTAAAACGAAGGTGCAGTCGTCGCAGCGGGTGGGCAAAGGGTCTCCTCGTCCAAAAAAAAGCACGCATGAGTCGGCCAAAGTTCAGGATGACGTTCTTTGTGTTTTTTTCTGCAAAGGGCATTGCCCATCAGAAATTTGTGCAACGTGGTCAGATGGTAAACAAGGAAGTCTACCAGGTTTGAGGGATGCTGTGCGCAATAAGAGGCCTGAACTGTGGGAAAACCAGACTTGGATGTTGCATCGTGACAATGCGGCGGCTCACGCGTCGCTCCTTCTCCGCAGCGATCTAGCAAAACTTCCCACTGCCGTTGTGCACCATCCACCGTATTCTCCAGATCCTAGCCCCTGCAGACTTTTTCCTGTTCCCCGAACTTAAAGCCACGTTGAAAGGACGTCGTTTCCAAACCATAGAGGAGATTCAGAACAATGTCACAAGAAACCTGCGCGACAGCCCAGAAAGTGCGTTCCAGGAGGCTTTCCAAAAATGGAAAAAACGATGGGAACAGTGTATTGCCAGTAGAAGGGACTACTTTAAGGGGGACAGTGCTTAAAATGTTGTACAATAAACAATGAAGATGTTATAGCAAAAGCTCGGTTTCTTTTTGAACACACCTCGTATATGTTTAAATATATTGTGTCTATGCATGGTGTTCACAGTGAAAAAAAAAAAAAAATGAAGTGAAAATGTACGGATGAGGTATAGCTGCCGCTGGTGCTTCTAGTGCGCTTGTCATCCTATCGTCAGGATTTGCAGAAATAAAGCTAAAGTATGAATTAAAAGCCGTGCACGCCCGCGCCAACAATGATGCAGCAAGCTTTTAGTCAGAATAAAATTTTAAGAGAAAACATAGAGGCAACTCAAAAGAAACCTGAAGTGATGTGGGTAACAGAACTCTGGTATTACACTTTATGGGGGGGAGGGGGGGGGGGGGGGGGGGGGCTTTTGGAAAACTTCGGAGGGGGCTCGGGCCCCGGCGCCCCTCCGTAGTCGGCGCCTATGGTACAGACCACAACTTGATTACCTGGTTGAACCGCAACTTGCCGATGGCGGAGGTTGTAACGTCGTGCACCGATGCACTGTTGCTTCTTTATGTTCAGTCGGGCGAGTTGATGTGCTTTTGCGCGTTGCACGAAAAGCTCGGCGTCCTGGGTAAGATGATCGACGTTGTCACACGGGAACATTGCTTCCAGCATAGTTTCTACTTCACCAATATAAGCCAGGTAAAACGGCGTGCAGCGTGTTGTTTCTTGCGTAGCGGTGTTGTATGCAAACGTTATGTAGGACAATATCTCGTCCCAGGTCTTGTGCTGCACGTCTGCGTAAGCTTGTCGTTCATCGTTTCATTCAGTCTTTCGGTCAAGCCGTTAGTCTGCGGGTGATAGGCATTTGTCTTTCGATGGGTCGTGTAGCTGAGTTCAAAGAAGTTTTCAATGAGCTATAGGCTGTAAATGCGACGCCTCGGCCTGTGATAATATACGATGGAGCGCCATGACGTAGTTCGATGTTCTCCGTGAAAAACTGGGCAACCTCGGAAGCTGTGCCTTGAGGCAGCGCCTTTGCCTCAGCGTTCCGCGTTAAATAATCTGTGGCGATGACTATCCAGAAGACGACAATGGAAACGGGCCCAATAGGTCCATGCCGACTTGGTCGAAAAGTTTGCATGGTGAGTCAGTCGGATTCAGTATTCCCGCAGGCTTCACGGCTGGTGACTTCCGGCGCTGGCATTCAAGTCGCGCATTCACGAAGCGGCAAGTTTCGGCCAGTAGTAGGACTATCGCACTTCAGCAAGGGCTCGGGTGAAACCCAAGTGACCAGACGGAAGCTCGTCGTGGCAGGCGAACAACATGGTGCCACGGAAATCTGCTGGAACGACCAAAATGTCTTGTTGTTCGCAGAAGATTTCTTGGGCAAGACGTCCTGCAGCAAACAAAGGGACAATAGAGCTATCACCATCATCATCGGCCTATATTTATGTCCACTGCAGGACGAAGGCCTCTCCCTGTAGGAGTCATGAGGGAGGTATATGCAATGTGCTGGGATATAGATCCATTGTACCCCTCTAGGGGTTCGATTATGGCTCGTAGTGCGTCGTCTGCGCGGTGACATTTAGGCAAGTCGGTCACGCTTACGGCCCCAAGGAAAGCGCTGTCGTCCTCAATGTCTTAGTCACCAGCATCGATAGGCGCGCGCGACAGTGTGTCAGCGTCTTCTTGCATGCGGCCTGACTTGTACACGATGGTCACGTCGTATTCCTGCAGAAGACTGCACCGTGTCAGACGTTCAAAAGGTTCCCGCAAGTTTGCGAGCCAGCACAACCAGTGATGATCTGTCATGACTTTGAATGGGCGGCCGTAGAGGTAAGGGCGAAACTTGGCAAGCGCCCACACCACAGCAAGGAACTCTTTTTGCGTGGTGGTTGAGTTGGCCTCTGCATGCATTTTATAGTGCGATTTGCGTAAGCGATCGCTCTTTCAGTGCCTTCATGCCGTTGTAAAAGTACCACGCCAAGACCGATCGACGTTATTGGCGTCAGTACGAACTTTAGTTTCGGCCTCCTCGTCGAAGTGTCCAAGTAATGATGGTGTCGTTAGGCGGTGTCGGAGCTCAGTGAAAGCTGTTCCTTGCTCTAGGCGCCGACTACGAGGGGGGGGGCTCCGGGACTCGAGCCCCCTCCAGAGCTTTCATGGGGGGGGGGGGGGGGGGGGGGGGTCCTCCGCCCCTAGAGTGTCAGTACCGAAGTTCTGTTCTCCACCGTATTTGAGGTTTCTACCTACATGTGCCTCTACATTTTCTCTTATTCTGGCTAAAAGCTTACTGCATCATTGTTGGCGTGGAAGTGCACGACTTTTAATTTATTCTTTCGCTTTATTTCGCCAAATCCTGACAATAGGAGGACAAGCGCATTAGAAGCACCAACGGCGGCTACCTCATCAGTGTTTCCTCACTTCAACATTTTTTTTTTAATTTCCGCTGAAAACCATGCACAGACACAATATATTTAAATATATACACAGGACAAAGTTTATTATATTTTTTAAAGAGAAGGAGGTAGCCAACTAAACGGATAGCCTATACCTAGAGAATGAATATGTTGATGTATGTTCACCTCACTTCAAGTTACTGTGCGTGCTTTTTTGACCCTGAAAAAAACCTTCAGACTTCAGTGACCCCTTCAGCAGAGTCTCCTATCAACGGCGTGTGAAAAGCACGTGAGTGATATGCGTCTCAATATTGATTCTCTTTCCAGTAGGCAAGCTAATGACTGGCGACAAAAAAAAAAAAAAGAAAAAAAGCTCTTAAAATTATTTACAACATTTACGCATTAGGGATGGAAACGTCGCCTCTTGCATGCACAGTCCATAAATGCGGGGTGTTTCAGCAAACACTTTTAAAAAATAGTTAAAGGTTGCCTGTGGCAGATAGCACAATTCTAGTTCATGAGCTGGTAGATCTACTCAAAGAGGCGGACATTACTTGCACAAAAATTGAAATGCATAATCGACTAACAAAAGTTCACCAATTAGGTTTTTAACATATTAACTTATGGCCCATGTTGCAATTTACAAATTCTAGCCGTGAAGTTCGCAACGCGGATGTACTAAGAACTAATTTTCAGGATGGAACCAGTTTCGAGACATTAATTCCCCAACATTGCGGAGAAATTAATTGGTGTTCCAGTTACTTTCGTGCTTACCCGCCGCTATTGCTTAGTGGCTATGGTGTCGGGCTGCTAAGCATGAGGTCGCGGGATCAAATCACGGCCACGGCGGCTGAATTTCGATGGGGGCGAAATGCTAGAACACCCGTATACTTAGATTTAGGTGCACGTTAACGAACCCCAGGTGGTTTAAATTATTCCAGTACGACGTGCCTCATAATCAGCTAATCATAACCATAATTTATATATATATATATATATATATATATATATATATATATATATATTCATACTTTTGTGCTTCGATGCATAAAACGACGTTTTGTTAAGGAAGCGACTGGCACGCAAATGCATTTCTCCGCAAAGTTAGAGAAATAATATCTCAACACCGGTGTCAGCCTTAGAATTATTTCCAAGTGGATCAAAACTCCTCGGCTAGAATTTGTAAATTGCAACATGGGCCATAAGGTAATTAGCTAAAAACTTAACTGGTTAATTCTGTTAATTAGTCGATTATGCATTAAATTTTTTGTGCAAGTAATGTCTGCCTCTTCGAGTAGACGATCGCATGAACTAGACTTGTGTTATCTGCCACAGGCACATACACAATTCAGCACAATTTTTGAAAGTGTTCGCTGAAACACCTTGTATATAGAATTCACTTAGTAACCTAAATGATGCCAAGCCGGATTCACTCGAAATCAGAATAAATAGAAGTCTGGATGTCATGCGCAGCAGCGCTTATGCTCGGACTGAAAGTACTAAAGAACAAAAAAAGTGCAGTTTGGCCGGGAAGGCGAAGCAGTATTAGTGATAGCGAAGTAGAAGACAATTACTCGAAGGAAGATTCTTACCGTGTAGATCCGTTTAAGGATCGCAACCGTGTAAGGGCCGCACCCTCAACTTGACCGCCAATATTTTAAAAAGAGACATCCCACCGAGAAGCAATTCGCGTTCTGTGCGCTGATTCTGATCGGACTCAACAGCCAATTGTCGCGAGCAGCGTACTTTCACGCGTCGCTACTGGATGTCGAGAGGAGGCGATCACGGAGGTTTACGGCGGATTTCATACTCGTATAGGAAAAATGAGGTCGAATGGCCCGGCCCCATGAAAGGCCCGTCAAAATCTCGACAGAAAAGTGCGGCCCTTACACGAGTCTATATGTTAGTTATAGTGGCCATATAAATTGCAGTAAACATTCACATAAAATTAAAATAGTAAACATAGTGTAATGCACGGACCATGCAAACCTGTAAATACCTCACTGGATAACCTCGAGCACTCGCTTTCACAACGCAAGCATTATGAAGAACGCCGGCAGCGGAGGCGAACGGTTCGTACTGCCGCGCGATTCACCGCAACACAAAAAATTAGATTCATCATTATCTGCCTCTTGTTATGTCCACTACAGACGGCCTCTGTCAGTGATCTGCAATGACCTCTGTCTTTTAACTCTGCAACACTAGGGGCGCGGAAAGACCACCTGGCAAGGAAGACAGCGCGCATGTAAGCAGTCATCCCTGCTCGCCCTTTATCATTGCACCCACCAATGATTACCAACAATTAGATATGGCACGCGGGCCGCGTAATCGTCAACCGCCCACAGTCATCCACAGCTACGGCAGGGCTAGAGGAGAAGACGCGTACTCTCCTTCCCATTCGCGTTTGATTACGTGACCTATACAACTAACTCGAATATTGAGCGCATGGGAAGATAATGCCCATCAAGCCACCATCCTTTCCGCTCACTGTTACGTGCTTTTTCCCGCACCCACAGTGTATGGGTCGCTTATTTATATGGCTTTTGGATTTAATACGGAACATCACGGTGACGACAATAGCGAAAATTTGCCCGGAGTGTCGATATAAGTGCTTGCGCCATAAAGTGAGAAAGAGACAATTGTTAGCAGAGGGTATATATATATATATATATATATATATATATATATATATATATATATATATATACATGGGTGGGTTCCAGAAAGCGGGTCGCCCCCCCCCCCCCCCCCCGGAAAAATGAAAACTTTCCGCCTATGCTCTACACTCCAGTGCACGGCACATCATCCCTGGTGAGACACGTAATGGTTTCGGCAACCATTGAAAAATTGCCGATAGTGCCGATATAGTAGGCGCAAGGACCCAAGAAGCGTCGGACACTTTTCTTATTAGTAGGAGTTAGAAAAGTGGCCACGGGGGATGTCTTCTCTGGTTCAGGGTGAACGCTTTCCGCACTCACGACATGGCCGAGAAACTGGCTCTTCGTAGCCGAAGCACTTTTGCGGCTTCGGTGTCAGGTTTGCCGATCGAATTGCTAGAAGTACTTGGCGCAGCCGCGTAAGATGCTCGGCGAAACTGCCCGAAAAAACGACCACGTCATCCATTTAGACGAGACAGCTTTGCCATTTTAGGACGGCCAGTACAGTAGCCATCATCCCTTGGAAAGTAGCTGGCGCAGAGCAGAAGCTGAAAGGAAGCACTTGAAACTCGTAAAAACCGTCCGGAAAGACGAATGCAGTTTTCTAACGGTCCCGTTCATCAACCTGAATTTGTCAATAGCCGCTCTTAAAAACTAGGGGTGAGATATGCTCGGGAAAGATGAAGCCGCATGCAATCCTAGTCGCCTTACACGCCGATCACAGTGATTACAAAATTGCCACCTTCTTGAGTGTGGCGAAATCAGTTTTCGGGGAGAGACAAGAGCTCAGGCCAATTGTCATCTGCGAGAGAGAAATAAGCGCTGCGAATGGTTGTTTGGGCAGTTGAGATTCTCCAGCAGTGGGAGGCCTGAAATGCCAACAATGGTCATAGAACAGCCTGAAAAACCAACTATGGTCATTGCTGAGCAGCCTCATGTAGAAGAGCCAACAGTGGGGCTTTCGGTAAACGAGGTCCTTCGGCGCCACTCCTAAGTAACGGATCTGCTTCACACAGGGCCTGAGCATCCCAAGTGTGGCTGGCTGTGAATTTCTGCGGCAATGTCACCGTCGATGTGGCAAATTAGTTCCAGATATTTGAACCTGCTACACTGCTATGTATGAGGGGTGTCACTGACTGGGAGACTAAAACAGTTATACAATGCCAAAAATTCGCTAAAGGTTGTTATTGCGGAAGCAGAAGCACTGGCCAGCCAACATCAACACACCGTCTGATACGAGCATGCATCCATTACCAAAGGCAATTCAGTCAATAATTTAGGCTGAAAATGCGTTTATTGAGCACGTTTAGAAAACAGCAGTAAGAAATGACGTGAAAAACATTGAACCAATATATCGAACGTTGCCAGAAATAGAACTTCTATTCCTGAAGTCGTTAATACGTCATCAAACACGCTGCACAACCGGTATTTGATTGTTATTATAGAGTCCCTTTAATGGGTTGAAGGACAACTAAGGAGAAAAACTTTATCAGTTTTGAAAAGCTCTTTCATAAGCCTAATTTCGGAATTTCACAGTAATAGGTTGATGACTAGAACAGAAAATAAAGGTCAAAGTTCTATTTTTATATTTTCACGCCGAAACCCTAGTGCCTCTACATCAACGTGATGTCACAGGTTTCCAAGCAAATTTACGTATTCCGGCTGTTGCGGTTCAGTAAGAGTGCCTGAAACTTGCTAAGTTCAGTCCATGGCTCCTTTGGCATTCAATGTATCCATCTTTACCGATAACAAATTAGCTAGGCCCGAGCAAACAGTCGAAATCCACGTCTTCGCCACCTACGTAGTTTTCGTTGTCGCGCCTTTTCTGGTTAACCAAGCCTCTTCTCACGGTAAGAGTGACCTGTATTATTAAATTATCCTTCAACAATACAAAAAAAAATGTTTTTATCTCTAGGGGCCATTTAAAGGGGCCCTGCAACGCTCCCGAGAAAGCTTGTCGGGCGGTGCAGCATCACGATGCGGCAATATTGTGCGACGAACGTGGCCTCGAAGTGTGGCCCTATAAAAAAATGCAATGCGCGATTTAAATATGCATGATATTGCGAATACTGCGAAAGAACCTACGGCATTACGTTTTACAGCCATTTTAAGTATCGCCTAATTATCACACAGCCACGAGGAAGATGTTGCAACCATGGGACCGACGCATCAGCATTCCGAGCCTATTGCGCGCCAACGTCTGCCTCGCGGAAGCTGTTCGGACCGAGGTCGGACCGCTCGCCGCCCGATCGCGAAGGCCAAGGGAACGCCATCAGCAAGCTGAGCAGGCTTGGCCAACCATGGCGCGCAAACTTCTTTTACGTAACATCGACGTCTATGCTTATCGGCCGGGAGACCCATTACGTCATAGGAGAGTGAAATGTGGCAGAGAGAGCCGCGAAATTTAGAGTTCAATGTTACTCTCATTTTGCTTGTATTTTGACATTTCTGCGACCGATAACGTGGGCTTTTGTTTAAAAAATGTGCTGCAGGGCCCCTTAAAGAACTAGAATGGCTGCAGCTACCGACATGATTTGTAGCAATAATGGCATAGTAAAACGCGTGGTGATAACCTTGTATTGAAAGCTTGCAAGTAGAAGTGGACAAGTCTCTCACCTTGGAGCGTAGGCTTGCCATTGCCATTCTGCTGCTGCGTGGTCTCTTCCTCGGATGCCACTTGTGGCAGCGCCACATTGTAGCGCCGCTTGAGGGCCTCTTCCTTGAGCTTACGCGCTGTTTCAAGCAGTTCCCTGAGCTCCGAGTTCACGGCACGTGCAGGCGTCTTTGGTGCTGCGACCGCACGTCCATTGGCGGCGGCCTTCTCCTCTTCCTCCCGTTCCAGGCGCCGCTCGTCAAAGGGGATCTCGCTGGCCAGCTTCTTGTCCGCCGACAGCATGTCGTCGACCTGCGCCTTGTAGTCGCGCATGAGCTCACGCGAGTACATGAGCAGTGAGCGCAGCAGTGGTGAGCGTGCTGCTTCCAACTTGTTCGCCAGAGCAATGACCACAGGAAACACGTTATCCACCAAATTTGACCGCACCTGCACAGGAGAATGCGCAGAAGCTTAATAAAAACCCCAGCATGTTGGGGAGCTGACAAAGCGGCATCTTTAGCTAGAGCGTGAACACATAAGACAGGAGTACAGAAGAGAGAACGCACCACAACAAGCTCTTGTGCGGCAAATTTTCTCTTCCGTGCTCCATATTTCATGTTCACGCTGTAGTAACAGATGTAGCAGAGCAAAAGCTGCGCCGCATCGTCCCAACGGGCAAGTAATAGACACCTTCACCAACTGCCACCCTTGCAACATCAACATGCAGTGAAAGTGCACAACCACAGCTGGCCCTCAGCAATGCAATGGATATTCATTTGTATACCCACGTGCCCCAAACTTGTACAGGTGATTTGTAAAATCATTGGCAGGTCAACAATGCAGAAGAGTTTCCTCCGATAAAAGCACCTGCTCTCCAGCCGTCCACACTTCTGGAAAGTAGCTTCCTTAGAGGCGCTACAGCAAGACGAATAAAAACTACAATGAACTTGCACACATGCCCTTAACTCCGCAGTGCATGGCAAAATATGTCGATGTGTATGATAAGTTTCAGGTCAGCAAAGAAAAAAGTCGCAGTTTCGCCCGAAAGGCGAAGCATCGATTGCGACAGCAAATTAGTAGAGAGCTAGGCGAAGCAAGGATAGCAGTTCAATGGTACGTATAAAGTTGTAAACATTCGCTTACTAACTAAATAGACAAGCATAGTGTCACGCTCGCACAGGTAAATATCAACACATCTCGCTCGATGACCGCGGAAACTCGCTGTGAAACTCGCGCCAGCAGCAGCGGGCAAATTGACCTTCGCGCTGTCTCTCGTATCGCTTCAGCGCGAACTAAACGTCGAAAGCACAGCGCATACGAAGCTACCGGCACTCGGCGCATGCAATTTGTCCCCATAGCAGATCGCTTTGAAGATGAGGCCCGCGCGTGCGCGCACTTCGCCCACATCGCAGATCGCTTTCAAGATACGGCGCCCGCGCGGCCGCGCTGTGAGCAGCAGCCGACAGAGAAGAACGAACGCTTCCCCCCCCCCCCCCCCCCGTCGCCTCGTCCCCGTGCCCCGCGCACGAAATAACACGCGCTTCCGGCCTGCCTTCCTCCCTCGCATTGAGCCGCGATTGCCGGCTCACCCTCGTACGCTACTCGCACACACAGCGTACGGCGCGCGGCGACGATTTTATCGCGGTTGGACTTTATACGGAACGTCACGGTGACGGCGACGCCGATGGCAGAAATGCGCTTGGAGTGTCCATATAATTGCTATCGCAATAAAATATAAACTTTAGCATGGACGATTAGGAAGTACACTCGACAGAACTGCCATAAACTGGTAGGATGATTACAGCTAAGGCGTTAAAGGTTTAAGTACTCACCACAAAGCTGAGAATTGTTTTGCGTGTGGTGTGCAGCAAGGCCCGCTCAGGATTCTCCTCTGTAGCTGCATCCTCAGCTGCAGCTACAATGGTCTTCAGCTGGATCTCCTCGGAGCCCATCACCGACAATGCGTCATGCAGCAGCTCAGGGTATTCCTCTTCCATACCGAGGCCAGTGTTTGTCGTGTCCGCACACGGCACAAGCACACTTTGGGTCAGCGCAAGGGTCAGCTTGAACCTATCTTCATCCGGCATGTGGAGCAACATGAAGCGGTACAGAGCCATGCGCTGGTCCCGCCGCCCGTGCCCTTCGAGGCTGAACAGGCGCCGGTCCCGCTCGGTTACCTCAACAACGCTTTCCTGTGACGCCTCGCCGCTGGAACTTCGGTAAGCGTTGAAGTAGAAGAGGCAGTTCACGAAACGGTCATAAAAGACATGCGTATTTCGCTTGAGCACGCAGTCCACCAGCCCGAATTCTGCCAGCTCGCGAATCTCTCGCTCATCGTCAGTAAGGGCTGAAAGTAGCCGGTAAAAGAGCCATCCGTGCAGCTTCACAAAATTCTGCTGCAGCAACTGCAACAGGCATGTGAGAACCAAACTGCGAATAGCTGGAACCGAGTCTTTGATGCAACGTGTCACAATGGGTAGATACGGGTCGACCAAGACGGCGTAACGCTTGCATATGTCAGTCAGTACAACTATCAGGTTGGCCCGCATCATTGGATCCTGGCTGCACGACAGGGAATTTCCCATGGTTGGCACTACGGTCTTCGCAAGCATTTCATTCTGTATGCAGAACATACCCATCACGATCACCGCATGGGCACGCACGCATCGAGTAGTACGCAGGCCACCACCGGACCGTTGTGCCCGGGACCGCCTGGTTCGTTTCTTCTTTATATCACCTCTCTTGGCGTCGGGCTCAGACGTGGGCTCTGGGCTCCCCGAACTGGTCATGCAGGCCTGAACCAGGTAGTGAAGCTGGCTTGAGACAGCGTGAGGTGCGGGCTGAGATGCCTCTCCAAGAAGCACGAGATGGCGCACCAATTGCTCTTCCACAAGTTTGCTGTCCTCATCCTTGACTCCCATAACTGCCTGGTAAAGGAACGTCTCGCACTTGTCCAACATCTGTCTGCACCATACCTTGATGGCACGTTCGCCAATTTTAGGCTGATCTCGGTGCACGTTACGCTTGAGAATGTGCAAGCAGTCCACCATGTGAGCGATAACCTCCACGGGGAGACGCAGCTGAGATAGCCGCTGCTCCAGATCTGCAATCATCTCTCGGAGTGCATTTGAAGGCAAGTGGCGAGAAACTCTCTTCAGGACAATTAGCACGTGGTTGACTGTCTCGTTGGAGGCACGCGGGTTATTTGACCCCTCCGGCTGGTCGTCCCACTGCTGCTTCCAGTAGCTGTAGGCGAAGTCGCCCTGGCCAAGATCACAGTAGAGAGAGAGCTTGGAAAGCAGCAGCCAGACTGATGCATCATTGGGACCTCCAACGTAAGTTTTCAGGACGTTCAGCTTGTCGGGCCGCAACTTCTCAGCACGATGCAGCTGCAACACAGCTTGCTGGAGGTACTTGTGGTGCTCACGAAACGGGCCTTGAGACATCTAAACATGGGCAGTAATACCAAAAAATTATTATGCGGTTACGGCTGGAGTACACTATTAAAATATAAGCCAACGCTTAACAACGCGAACGACAAAGCTACACTAGTGGCGCTATAACGTAAAATGATTCCAAACTGTTTTGATTCCAAACTCCTGACGTCAAATTTACGTAACCACCGACGCAAGCATCGGGTGGTGACCCACAGCGTTGTCTGAACAACCCAATCAAACACTCTCCTCGCTTATAGGAGGTCACCTTCGTTCGCTTTCAAAACCAGCTGCTGAGCACGAGGTCGCGGGATCGAATCCCGGCCACGGCGGCAGCATTTCGATGGGGGCGAAATGCGAAAGCATCCGTGTACTTAGATTTAAGTGCACGTTAAAGAACCCCAGGTGGTCCAAATTTCCGGAGTCCCCCACTACGGCGTGCCTCATAATCAGATCGTGGTTTTGGCACGTAAAACCCCATATTTTTTTTTTTTCAAAACCAATAACATTGTCTACACTCAGCGGTTTTTCTTATCTAATTGGCTGACATGAGGCGAGGAGCACGCTCCAGTGGAGAGGGTTCCGATGGGGCCGAGCCAGCACAGTGAAAATAGACAACCGCATGAAGAGGGTGGTGCCGGCTTCTGCGATTGGTCCGCTTCGCCTTACTTAGCTTGCGGTGGCTGGTCGAAAATCGTGGCGGTGTGCAACGGAAGGATAAGAATGCCGCTAAAACGGATCCTCAGCAAGGAATAGTTGGCAGAGCGATGTCGTATGCATGCCGAAAGGGCTCGATAACGTTTTACTGCCACGCAAAACGGTTTCTCATGCGCAAATAAATACATGCTCACCGGCAGGTGCGAGTAGCGAGGGCCTGAGCGATCGGTGGGCAGCCATCTTCTATTCCTTTCGGAACGGGGCAGTCTGTGGCTATTCAGAAAATTTTTCAGTTTTGTTCGGCATATTAATGCATTTTTTTCGCGTACACGTCACTTTTACGTGGTGAGTTTTCGCGGTTTAGTGAGGTCGCGTGACAGACAGGCGAAGCGGGCGTAGCCAGAAAACATTGGACCAATAGCAGAGGGCTAATGGTGAAAAGGCGTCGAGTCAGGAATGGTTATTTTTCTTTTGTGCGGTTTAAACATGCATAATCAGTGTGTACACGTCATATCAGATGGTGAGCTATCGCGGTTTTCGTGACGTCGCGTGACAGACAGGCGAAGTTGGGAGTGGCCCGAAAATGTTTTGACCAATCGTGGAGGCTGATTTCATAAATTGGAACCAAAACAGTTTGGAATCATTTTACGTTATAGCGCCCTAGAAAGCTGGTGGGGTATTCTGTAAGAGTCCACCTAGTGAACTGTCCATTTCGGCTGTCGCTGATTGGCTGCAGCTGCACGAGCGAGGAGGAGACTGGCTCAGGGCACCTGTCACCCTCTCGCTCGTGCAGCTGCAGCCAATCAGCGACAGCCGAAATGGACAGTCCATTAGGTGGACTCTTACAGAATACACCCCTGCACTAAACCACGATATCAACAAAGGTAGCACCTGATGGTTGGGGACTGTTGCATGGTACTGTTTGCATGGGCTGAGCCAAAAAGTCTCACTTTTTGGCTGAATGCATGCAAACAAATTTATTCACTTGCCAACCTGAGGCCACGGAGAAAAAACTACCAAGCCAACATCACCACGAGAATGCCGTAGTGAACAGCCAATCTGTGACGCCACACAGACGCCAAGGGGTGTCACTGCAGTGTCTCTTTCACACGAAGCTGCATGCCGGCTGGTACCATCGGACCGCTGCCCTACTACAACATACTCTTCGCCCTAGCTCAACAATAACTAAGGTTGTGTGCCTAAGTTATTGCAAAATCAAAACTCAGTGTCACCTGCAGCAATGCCAGAGAACTGGAAGTGTTCTCCATAAAAAGAACGACTGCGCCATTGTATCCTAGCAGGGCACTTCTTGCTCAGTGGCCGGCACTAACAAGCTGCCTGCTGACTAACTTCGTCTAAAACGTCTAATAACTTACAACGACCACTACGCCAATTCAGAGGCACTGTTACTTTGTGGGGGCCCACGGCTATTTCTCGGTCTCCTAGCATCTGGCTTCCCCGCATAGTACACAAGTGACGGATGGAGTGGGTATCGTATATAGCTACGCATAAAGCCCCTTCATGACGTTTTCTTTCGGAAGTGCGTCGATCAAGGCGTGGCCTCTGAGAATGCACGCGCTGGCAGATTTTGCTCCGGCCGTCTCATTCGGTGAGCTCCCCAGCAAAAAAAAAAAAAAAAAAAAAAAAAAAAAAAAAAAAAAATGTGCAAGCGCGCTTGGATGCTCTGAGGTAGTGCTATTAGCCGAGGGCGCCTGTAGAAGCGGCCGTAGAAGGCTGACCACGCTAGATGTCAACGTGCGCATTGCCTCTATTTTCACGTGTCGCGGAAGATTTCTACAGTATTTATCTCAGGCAATTTTTCAGCTCGGCCTCGGGCATTTTGCAGTCTGAACCGTTTAGCCCTTTTGTGCCGTTATTTTATACCGTGCATTTCTATATCCTTATACATTGATTTTGTAGTATCTATAGTCCATACTTATAGTATGTTTATTATTCCATTGTTCTGAGAAACCCGTACGGGTTTCAATTGCAGCTTCGTGCTACAATTAGGGTAGATGACAATTTTTCCCTCTCTTGCAGTATCCATCTATAGTCCGTACTTCTGTTTAATAATTTTTTAACAATTCATGTGTGGGTACACACACCATTCATTGTTTCTGAACTGATGGCTTTATCGTAGCTGGCAGAGTTTAAATGTTGTCTGCCTAGTTTGTTTTTTGTTTTTTTTTTTCACTTTGCATTGCGGTGATTAAGCAATTGATATGGCTAATTTTGCGTTTTACGCATATTCTGTAGTGCAGGGATGTTTGTTTAATATCAAATGCGTAAGCATTTCTATGCCTACACTCTAAAAAAAGTTTACACCCTTTGGGTCGCATTTTGTCCCCAAACAATAATCGTCATCTGCCTTGCTTGCGTTTCGTTTCTTGAAAACTCAGCGCTCGCTACTTTCCTGCCGAGAATGCTGTGTCACGCTGATAACACGCAAGCCTTTCGTGACTAGGAAGTGCCGGGCTCGCAGCGTTAAAGAAAGGAAATGCGGACAAGACAGATGACGATTATTGTTTGGCGACAAGATACACCCGCCGCGGTGACTCAGTTCGCTAAGGCGTTGCGCTGCTGAGCACGAGATCGCGGGATCGAATTCCGGCTGCGGCGCCCGCATTTCGATGGAGGCGAAACGCAAAACCGCCCGTGTGCTTGCGTTGTAGTGCATGTTAAAGAACCCCAGGTGGTCAAAATTAATCCGGATCTCTCCACTACGGCGTGCCTCATAATCAGAACTGGTTTTGGCACGTAAAACTCCAGATAGATGATGCTGTGTCTTGCTTCACGCCCTGTCGCGACAGCGAAATGCACTGACGAAATAAGTGCTGTAGGTGACTCGTCCAAAGCTTTGGAAGCAAATAAAAAAATTATAAACATCCATATAACCCGCAAGCTGTGAAGTATAGTGTTTTTCCTGCACATGACTACTCTTGCAGATATATTCCACTTCTAGATACCAACGTGAATGTAGTGGGAGCTAGTATTCGCAAGGTCGATCCAAATGGTCGCGAAGCTTCGGGCGAAAAGCGGTTCAGAACGAATTGTCACCGACATCAGCAAGCGTGGTTATGGGAGCAGCGATTGAAGCGCGACTATGTTTGAAGGGAACAAACATTGCGAAAGAAAAAAAGCGTTTTTTAATTAAAGCGATACACAGTTAGATTCATTCAACGAAAATAAAGTTCCTAATCAATTTTACATACGCATGGCCAGAAAAGAACAACTCTATTTTACTTGATCATTATCAATAAATACATTTTCTGAGCGCCCACCGTAAGAGCGCCCACCGATAGCGGCGGGCGTTGACGCCACTATCACTTACAATGCAATGCAGCTTTTGAAGTGGGCAGAAAGCTAGGGGCACTCGTAAAGTTCACCTGTTACAATACGCCCCCCTCATATGTTGTGTTGCTTTGCTTGTCGACGTTTGTCTGAATTCGGTGACGCGTGTAGTTTCATTGTTTCTTAACCTGTTCAGTCAAAAGTAGTGAGTTGCGACCGCCAGATAATTGTTCACTTTAGTTGTTTTCGTGGGACATCGCTGGCCGACGGGCTTGGCGTCCAACGAAAGGACGAGCACTCTACGCCCAAAGCGTTCGTCGGCCTCCAAGCAAAGTATGTTCTGCGCAAGGGTGCGGTTTCGACACCCGTATGGCTGAACTTTTCCTGCGTCGGTTTCCACGCTGAAAGCTCGAAATGTCCATCACGTCGAATGGCGGGGCGTTTGAATATACAGCTCTAATGGCTGGCCCCCGAAAACAAATTTCGCGCCTTTGAGAACAAAATGACGTCACTTCTGTTTTTAACGGATACGGCGTCACATTATTTTTTCTTCCGCCGGACGTGTTCCCTCCTCACACAGATGGCGCTAAGCCCCATGAACCGCCGATGAACCGCCATGTTTTGAACGTATGGGCTTCTATGGAAGCTTCGCTACCAGGTGTATTTACCTTGGTATTCGTGTGTAAAATAAAAAGAAACGCGCACTCGAGAATATATCAGCACCAGCATGCACTGTGCCCCTCGCAGACCGCCAGCGGTCATCTCAAAATCAGTAAGAGATCACATAGCACCGCAAAATCATTTTTTTCCCTCGCCTCATCCAAGCCACAGCAGCAGTACCGGAGCGCCCAAAAGCCTTCCACATGCATGTAAAACCTTCGATTGCGAGCGTGCGGCTAAAGAGCCCACCACTGGACTACGTGCGAATGAGACGGCCGGAGCAAAACCTGCCAGCGCACCCAATCTCGGAGGCCATGATGCTTAAGCTACGCAGTGCGAGGGGAGATGATGATGATGATGATGATGATGATCTATTGGCATCCCCTTTGAAACGGGGCGGCGACAAATAGTCACCTAGCCTGCTTGATTTAATCAGGTATACTATACATGTTCTTTATCTTGCATTTTTGTATACCTATCATTATTTTTCTTTTTCAAAAATTTACCTTGTACCGCTGCCTATGATTTTAAGAGATCAGGTCGCATCCATCTTTTCCCTACTTTTTTTCCACCAGTACTCTAATCGTCTCTTGCTGATCTCTACGGCTGATCTGTTTATGTTTCCTTCCAATTTAAACCCAAGCGCTTCTGGGAGTTGCATGTTACCTACGGTTCTCGCTGGGTGGATCCCGTCGCATTCCATTAGGATGTGCTGAGTGGTCTCTGGATCTTTACTGCAGCATACACATGTCTCATCTAATTCCGAATATTTGTTCCGATATGTTTTCGTCCTTAGGCAACCGGCTCGAGCCTCAAATAGCAAGGCACTGCCCTTTGTGTTATCGTACAAAGATGTGTTCTGATGCTAGCGCCACCTGACGACGTGGATACCCTGGTGCACTTAACTTTCTCCTCCACGTTGAGGGCGGACCATCCGCGCGCTCGTTGGTGCGCTCCGCGGTACAGAGCGGTATGGGAGAACTGAAACTCAGTTGCGCTTCCATTTGCGATACCCCACCCCGCGAATTATTTAGTCGTCTGCGCGGCATTGGAAAACATTATTCGCTCGGTATGCTTGCGTGGGGAGTCGAACATCCTCGATCCCTCAGCGTGTTGCATCGGCACGTTCCAGTCATTGCATATCAGCTAGCAGGCTTATTGTATAGAAGGTGCAATAAATGCCCGTTTGCATGCTGTGTTTCTAGAGCTTTTGAGACCTCCCCTTCCCCCCAACTTTCTAGATATTTCCCTGTGCCAGCAGACGCCAGGCCAGGTCAGCATCAGGTCCTGCTGGTGCCAAGAGGGACAGGGGCCCCAGGATCAGCTCCTCAACGGTCTCGACAGCCTTCTCCATGACAGAGCTCTCGGCATCCAGCACCAGTGGAAGAGCCCCTTCCAACCAGTGCCGCAGCAGCAGCTCTTCCTCTGGGTGTGCGCGCAGGCACTTGGTAAGGGCCAGAAGCGCCTCTTCGCGCACTGGCAGAGCCAAGTCCAGGCAGCTCTCCTTCAGAATCTGCACATGAACACATGCACATGTCCGTGTAAACGATGCGATTGCTCGTTTCGCTCCCTCTAAGGTTATGTCCTGTAGTGGAGTTCTGGCTACCCTCTCATTCTGCTTTGAAACTGGACAGTTAGGAGTACCGATTCTCTCAACACTTCAATTTGTAGCCCGGAAAGTTCAACGGGATCCTCAGCGACAAGCGGGATAAATTCTGGTGCATACGTTACGCCTAGCTGCAGTCGACTCCTGACAAATATGAAGGGACCGCAAAACCTTTCTTGTCTTGGTGTTGTTTTAGCTCGTACATGTTGTGAGCTGTGAACGTTCCCGCGTCACTACGCTACACTAGTGTAGCGTTGTCCACAGAAATACCATCCGCTTCTAGTTGGCAGAGTCCTTCCCTCCCAGTTGAGCGATACGTGCCTCCCGCTGAGCCGAGTAGCAGCCATCTATGGAGGCTGCAATATAACCAAATTTTCTATTCGTGTTAAACACTTTTCTTTCTTTTGTCTATTGGAAACCAACCAAATATTGACACATTGTTCCTAATATAAAGAAATTTGGCTTAACAGGGTTCGTCTCAACAGGAATCTACTGCATTACATGCCTTTATCATTATGACATACAAGAGTTTGTTCTTCCGCGCACAATTTCCTATGCAAATATTTTAAATCTGAAATTTCATCTCTGCGTGTATACTATAATCTGTGTGGTAATCATGCTTTATTTTGCGTGCTTCTGTGCCCACTCCAATGCATGTGTCACACATTTGAACTTGTCTTTAGGGTAGAACAAATAACCACTGTTTAAATAAGCAGCAAATAAAAACATTGTACAGTGTGAGAGAAATAAAGTTCATCTTCAAACTAACAAAACCAAATAAAAGCGCAGGGCTTTGAACAGGAACAGGCAAGAGCAGGCCTGATCAACCTTGAAGGTATACTTGGCTTGTATGTTTTGAACGCACTTTTATTTCAAAGCGCGCACTGAGAAGCTCGCCCGCGCAGGTTTTGTCTATGAACATGTTGATGCTAGATACTGGCAAGTTCACCAGAATGGAAAGGGAACGGTAAGATAAGCACATTCAAAAAAGGCATGGCATATGCTCATGCTTGTTAGCCCCAAATAACGAATGTACTGGAGTAACAAAAAGAAGCAGTGGGAAATTTCTCGCTGAGAGCGATAAACATACAGTGCGACGCAACTTGAGAAATAACGATATTGAAATGTCCAAGAATTTATAAGAAAAAAAAATGACTGAATCGTCGCGAACATCACAAGTCGCCGTATAGCGTCGAAGTCCCTAGTTATAACGAAAATATTTTTGAACAGTTCTGATAGTGTCCACGCAACGATGGTTGCTTGCGTACTGCCAAATGTTCATATGCTGCGGCCTAAAGCTCACGGCACGGTGCGAAGACGCGCTCGCATGCAGACGCGTACTCGGTCGCTGCGAACCCGTGCGGTCGCTGCATTGAGGCTTCATTCTGTTACACTCCATTTGGCGATACAGACAGCTCAATATAAGAACATATTTCACATAGACTGTTCTCGGCGATTGCCTACCTTTCACTCAAGAAGCTGGTTCGGGGACTCCATCGCGGCGACTGCGCGCAATGCGCGTTCACTGTACGTATTCGGTGAAGAGATAGCGCCTGTAAACTATTCTGCGCTTTCTGTTGCCAAAGATTATTATTTTTACAGTAAGAAACTTCCCTCGTTTAGAGAGTACTTACAGAAATGGCCAGGAGGGCGCCCGCGTGGTGCTGAGCGCCCACAGCCAAACCTATGAGGAGCGCGCCGCGTTATCCCTCATACTATATATGTATACGCAAGCGAGGCGCTTCCGACAGATGGCGACTCCGTAACTCCTCGCCCCCAATACTACGTGCATGTGCAAAGGTTCTAACATCTTACGTATCGCTGTAAAGTATCGTGTGTCAAGCAAAAATAAAACTCTCTAATCCCGCCAAAAATCAGAGTTAAGCCCGGAACTACATTCTGCTGCGCAAAGATATTAGACAGTTTTAGTTTAGCGTTAGCGTAATAGCGGGGTTACGGGAAATAGCGTTACCGTTCCGCAAACGAACTTTGCAGAAAGAGAGTTTTAGTATAGCGTGATAGCGTAGTTTACGTGCGGGACGCTATTCCATTACGCTTTGAATTTCGCATACACAGGGCACCTAATTCTATGTGTGTGTGCGTCCGGAAAGTGCGATAGGCAGCGCAATAGAAGCCAGGAGCGCGTTGTATTTTTACTTCACATGTCCGTCGATCTGCAATGAAACAGACAAGCAGTACAAGCTGTCTACCATAGCCTCCGAAATCCTCTCATCTCAGAGGCCATATGCCGTCTTCGCGCCTATCTCCTGACTTTAGCGACAGATGGCGCTCGCATCTCAGAAAAAATTTCTCTCGTTAGGCTTAGGCGCGTTCGAAACGAGAAGCGATCTCGAAAATTCCTCAAGATTAGCCATAACACTCTCTCGGCGAAGCGGCATGAGACTAAGCAAAAGCCGTTTACGCAGTCGTTTGCTACGAACGAAGTGAATTCTACAAAAACAACGCCAAATTCAGTTCGAAGCGGGCGACCGGGACCGCCGCCATGTTTTACGTACACTACGTACACCACGCTAACACGGTAACGTTAACTCTTGAGAAATAGCGTGCGCACGGTAAACGGTATGGGTCGGTTAGCGTTCTGCGCATGCGCACTTCGATCCCGCTATTCCGGTACGCCCGCTATTCCGGTAACCACGCTAAACTAAAACTAGACAGTAGACAGTTTTAGTTTAGCGTGGTTACCGGAATAGCGGGCGTACCGGAATAGCGGGATCGAAGTGCGCATGCGCAGAACGCTAACTGACCCATACCGTTTACCGTGCGCACGCTATTTCTCAGAGTTAACGTTACCGTGTTAGCGTGGTGTACGTAGTGTACGTAAAACATGGCGGCGGTCCCGGTCGCCCGCTTCGAACTGAATTTGGCGTTGTTTTTGTAGAATTCACTTCGTTCGTAGCAAATGACTGCGTAAACGGCTTTTGCTTAGTCTCATGCCGCTTCGCCGAGAGAGTGTTATGGCTAATCTTGAGGAATTTTCGAGATCGCTTCTCGTTTCGAACGCGCCTAAGCCTAACGAGAGAAATTTTTTCTGAGATGCGAGCGCCATCTGTCGCTAAAGTCGGGAGATAGGCGCGACGACGGCATATGGCCTCTGAGATGGGAGAATTTCGGAGGCTATGGTAGACAGCTTGTACTGCTTGTCTGTTTCGTTGCAGATCGACGGACATGTGAAGTAAAGATACAACGCGCTCCTGGCTTCCATTGCGCTGCCTATCGCACTTTCCGGACGCACACACACATAGAATTAGGTGCCCTGTGTATGCGAAATTCAAAGCGTAATGGAATAGCGTCCCGCACGTAAACTACGCTATCACGCTATACTAGACAGTTTTAGTTTAGCGTGGTTACCGGAATAGCGGGCGTACCGGAATAGCGGGATCGAAGTGCGCATGCGCAGAACGCTAACCGACCCATACCGTTTACCGTGCGCACGCTATTTCTCAGAGTTAACGTTACCGTGTTAGCGTGGTGTACGTAGTGTACGTAAAACATGGCGGCGGTCCCGGTCGCCCGCTTCGAACTGAATTTGGCGTTGTTTTTGTAGAATTCACTTCGTTCGTAGCAAATGACTGCGTAAACGGCTTTTGCTTAGTCTCATGCCGCTTCGCCGAGAGAGTGTTATGGCTAATCTTGAGGAATTTTCGAGATCGCTTCTCGTTTCGAACGCGCCTAAGCCTAACGAGAGAAATTTTTTCTGAGATGCGAGCGCCATCTGTCGCTAAAGTCGGAAGATAAGCGCGACGACGGCATATGGCCTCTGAGATGGGAGGATGTCGGAGGCTATGGTAGACAGCTTGTACTGCTTGTCTGTTTCGTTGCAGATCGACGGACATGTGAAGTAAAATTACAACGCGCTCCTGGCTTCCACTGCGCTGCCTATCGCACTTTCCGGACGCACACACACATAGAATTAGGTGCCCTGTGTATGCGAAATTCAAAGCGTAATGGAATAGCGTCCCGCACGTAAACTACGCTATCACGCTATACTAAAACTCTCTTTCTGCAAAGTTCGTTTGCGGAACGGTAACGCTATTTCCCGTAACCCCGCTATTACGCTAACGCTAAACTAAAACTGTCTACTAAAACTCTCTTTCTGCAAAGTTCGTTTGCGGAACGGTAACGCTATTTCCCGTAACCCCGCTATTACGCTAACGCTAAACTAAAACTGTCTAGTTTTAGTTTAGCGTTAGCGTAATAGCGGGGTTACGGGAAATAGCGTTACCGTTCCGCAAACGAACTTTGCAGAAAGAGAGTTTTAGTATAGCGTGATAGCGTAGTTTACGTGCGGGACGCTATTCCATTACGCTTTGAATTTCGCATACACAGGGTACCTAATTCTATGTGTGTGTGCGTCCGGAAAGTGCGATAGGCAGCGCAATGGAAGCCAGGAGCGCGTTGTATTTTTACTTCACATGTCCGTCGATCTGCAACGAAACAGACAAGCAGTACAAGCTGTCTACCATAGCCTCCGAAATTCTCCCATCTCAGAGGCCATATGCCGTCGTCGCGCCTATCTCCCGACTTTAGCGACAGATGGCGCTCGCATCTCAAAAAAATTTCTCTCGTTAGGCTTAGGCGCGTTCGAAACGAGAAGCGATCTCGAAAATTCCTCAAGATTAGCCATAACACTCTCTCGGCGAAGCGGCATGAGACTAAGCAAAAGCCGGTTACGCAGTCATTTGCTACGAACGAAGTGAATTCTACAAAAACAACGCCAAATTCAGTTCGAAGCGGGCGACCGGGACCGCCGCCATGTTTTACGTACACTACGTACACCACGCTAACACGGTAACGTTAACTCTGAGAAATAGCGTGCGCACGGTAAACGGTATGGGTCAGTTAGCGTTCTGCGCATGCGCACTTCGATCCCGCTATTCCGGTACGCCCGCTATTCCGGTAACCACGCTAAACTAAAACTGTCTACTGTCTATTGCCTGTGTAAACCTATAGTCGGGTACAACTTAAGAAGACAGGAGAGGGGCCCAGATGACCGAAGCGCAGCAGCCGATTCCCTCCGCGACTAAAGAAATGGCCCCGCTGACGCGACTCGCCCCGGCTTGAATCGCGGGCTGCCATGTTCTCCGTCAGCGGGGACACCGGCCGTCCGGCTCATGACGTAAGTCTTTAGTGCGCGCCCATTGGTGGAGGCTCGTATGCATCCACCTTTGAGGGGGCAAATGCCGCTGCCTTCTAAAGTTGTTCCCGACTATAGTATCTTCGGCAGTGCTGCAAGTCGCTTGTGAGATAGAGCATAGAGGGACAATAAAAGAGGGATATTAAGCTGTGTTTGTATGTTAGTTTCGACAATAATAAACGGCCACTTTTACTGCGAGAAGAGGCTTGGTAAGGGAAAAAAAAAACGATAGACCGGGGATGAACTAGCTCTAAGGTTTAAACACGAACTCATTATGAAGTCAAGGATTTTGATATATCTGCTCTGGTCTGGTTAATTATCAATTCGTAAAAATTTACCACATTTTCTAAGGAACATAAGAATCAGTCTGGAAAGCTTCAAAAGCTTTTCCTGCATGAAAACGAGCCAAGCACAAGAAAATGTTTGAAATTTGTTATGTCACGCTGGCGCACCGACATGAAGCGTAAAAAAATTCCCAGCTCTCCGTAGCTATCGCCTAAGAGACGCGAAGGCGAAAGCCTACTGTAATTCACCTTAATCCATCTTAATCCATCCTAATCCTCCTTCATCCACCTTAATGCACCCTAATCCACCTTAATCATCCTTAAAGGGAAACTAAAGAGAACCAGGAAGTTCAGCTGGAATAAAAGAGGGACCTTCAGGAATGCATGCAGTTTTTGTTGGGTGCAAAAATATGAGTTATTAGCGGAGAAATTCGTAAACAAAGACCAAATAACGTTTACTCAATTTCTCTCACCCCAGAATCGGCGCTGAAGCAGTGTCGTCACAGATTTCATAGCTCTCAGCGAATCAGAGGGCGCCATAATACGTCACCGCTTGCGTAAACAGCCGAGGTGCTCGCTCCATCATGGCTGCATGGCCGCTGCATTTGCTGCGACTTTTGCTAAGGTGTTCTGTGGCCGCGATGAATACCGTTGCTGACGCTGAACTTTGCAACGAAGAGCTCGCCAGGGAAGTAGGACTGCATTTGAGAGACTTCAGTGAAACGGAGCACGAAATGATCCTCCGTGCTCGCGCGGTAGGTGCTTCCGCGTACGATGGCGGTGAGCAGCCGGCCGCGCCAACGGAAAGCGAAGCGTCGTTTTCGTCGACGGAAGGCGAGGCGGCCTGTCCGCGAGGCGACGATGTTCCCGACAGAACAAGCGTAGAAAGTTGCGCGCGTACTCGGTATGGGTTTTTTCGTGTCTTTTTTTAATGACATTCACCACTCACCGAGCCGCCAGTTTGCTGCTGCAGGGGCATCAGTAGGGGATTTGATGAAGGCGACATTGATGGGACAGCTGGTCGAGAAAGGACTGGCCTCTGGGGCAGGATTATATACATAATCCGAGGGCGAGAAATGAGAGCACACCATCGGTTTCTCTGGCTCTTTTGCCGTTTTATCATCGGCAGAGCACAGCCATTGCGAACGCCGGGGCTCATCGCGCGGCACCACATGAAACAACACAGTCGGGTCAACACTGCCGCTGCCCCTGAGCAAGCGCCTTGCGCCGTTGATACAGCCCTCAACACTACACACACGAGGAACTTTCTGGCTGTTTCCCGCGAAGTCAACGTTTTTCGAGCCAGGCGACACGCAACCAAACACTGCAACATAGAGCGGAACAGGCGCGCGCGATCATGCATGGAGCAAAAACGAAACTACGAAACTATCACGACCGCATGTAGCGTCACGCCATTTTTTCTTATTACTTATTTAATTTTGCGCTAAACTCGTACGTCCGTCGACCATGCCGAGGCGGTGGCTGCTACCTATGGGGCCCCAGACTAAGGGCTCCACCTTCGAGGCACAACTGATCACGATATTTTAATAAAGTTTATTCTCTCTCGCTTGAAACAGCTTAAAAAGTTGGCAAATTCTGTTTATGTACGTTTAAGGTATATTTCATTTTGCGTTTTATTAACAGCGATAAATCGCTCTCCACCAATCGCAGCTGGGCTGCGTTTGGGATCTCCGACGTCACGAACGTGTAGTGCGGGAAATTCGAAGGGGCGTCAGCCCCTATCCTTCAGTTTTTCGCTATTTTCCCGCTTATTAAACCTCTGTTCGCAGCACGGTGTAAGATATATACTCTTTAGGTGAGGACACTCGCCAGACTCGATCGACCAGATAAAGTAGCAAAGGCGCGCGCCGATCTGCCCGGTGACGGCAGCGGATACCTATCGGCAGTACGACGCAACTTCACAGAAAGATTTTTATTGGTTTAATCTCCCGTTGTTATAGCAACCGGCGGTTCGCGGGAAATCCGAAATGATTGAGTGACGCACGAAAGAAGGTCACCGGGGAGAGGGCATGCGCGCGTTCCTTGTCGGCGCACGCTCTCGCGTGCGTTCTAACCACGGAGTAAGATAAACAGGAGCGCCGACTCCGCCGCCGCGCAACGCATTCGCTCGGGACAAACCGTGCAACGCAAATTATACATCGCGTAGCGCCATCTGTCGAGGCGCGTGGAAAACACTCAACAGCTTGCGTCCATGTGCGCATGCGCTGAGTGGCGGAGACCGGCGGCGACGGCGCCGCAGAACCGGCAGCGCGGCACCCGTAGAGCATGTCGTCTGCTACAAACGTGGACCCTCGGCCGTCTCAATTTGACAGCAATCAAACACAAAAAAATATATGCGCACGAATAATAAAAGCGCAAATAAACACGTGGTAGCGCTTTTATGCACGTATGCGAAACATTTTTACATGTCTTTAGAGGAAACAGACGATAAATGATGTTTTACAAAAAGACACAACAGAAGTACTTGTTTTTCACTCTAAGTCTGCGCGGAAGCGAAGGTGCGAAATTTCCGTCGTCCTCGCTTTGTTTACCATGTCTGCAGTATGTTTATTCATGCCTGACGAAACAAGGTGTCTTGATGGTTGTGCGTGAAGAGACTGAGCAAGAGGACAGTGTTTTGCTCCCGGGTGTAAATCTGGGTATGGCAAAGGACGCGAGAAGTTTTCGCTCTTCGCGGCGCCATCTGATCTTCAACTACTGCACCAGTGGCGTAAAAAATTCCTGAAGGTAAGTGAGCGCTTAAAGCAATGGACAAAATATGTTCGCGACACTTCGAGAAGCAGCTTATGCTTGATAGTTACTGCAGTAGAGACAGAGGCGATGTCCTGCTAGATGTAAAGAAAGCGCCTCGACTTCGAAGTGGAGCCGTTCCTTCAATTTGTTTAGGGAAGCCTGGCGTAGCTCAATGATGCTGAATGCCAGGAGGAACCAGAAGACGCCAATGTGGAAGGACGAGAGGAGCTCAATTTAAATTTCCATACAACTACACACAGTGCAGATGCCTTTCCTTGTCCAGAGACATGCCGTAATGTAGAGAGAGAAAAAAAAGGGAAAGAAAGACAAGGAGGTTAGCCAGTGTAAATACCGGCTGGCTACGCTGTAAATTCTCAGCCTCGCCTTCGAGATGATTCCCCTAGTTATGTAGACACATAATCAGAGCTTCTCTTCTGAAATATTGAGTAGGAAACACTGGCAGGAATTCCCAATTATTATGTTTAATGAGAATGTGGCGATTCTGCTCGCAAGAGAACCGGGCGACACGAAAAGCACCGCGACAAACAAAGAAGCAAGCGAAGTATCTTAGTACTTGATGCGTGCTCAGATAAACAAAGTAATAAACGTCAGCTTTTGCATAAAAACTTCTTTTCGTTGTCGTCTGTCATTGCTTGAGACCACCCGAACTGCCGTTATATCGCCTTACCATTTGCTATAGCTTTACTTTCCGTCTTAGTTTCCGTAATTTGCTTATTTTCTGTTCCTGTGCCTTGTAAAGTTTCATGTAGGCCACCTGACAAATGCCCTGCATTTGGCCTGTATAAAATAAATTGAATAAAATGATACATAACTTGTTTCTCCTGCTAACGTCACTCCGTGAACCGCAAGAGCTATGCGCGCTACAGGCTTCAGGGCATGCGCGGGGCAGCTTACAAGCAGGTGCCGCGAGGGAGTCCCCGCGCCTTTGTCCCTTCGGTTTGTTGGGCCCGCCTCTCTGCTGCAGAGTTTTTCATAATTCGTAGCGCCGTCTGGCGAACACGCCATGAAGCAGGAGCCGGCGTTGCAGAAAGTGTCCCTTCCAGACGAGCCGAGTCGGCGCTCCTGTCTTATCTTACTCCGTGGTTCTAACTGAAGTTGCGTCGTTCCGCCGATAGGTATTCGCTGCCGTCACCGCCCCGATAGACGCGCGCCCGTGCTACTTTATCTAAAGCCCCTATATTTATAATAAATATAGGGGCTTTAACTTTATCTGGTCGATCGCGTCTAGCAAGCAAGCCGAGAAGTGTCCCCACCTAAAGAATATATATCTTACACCGTGGTTCGCAGTAATAATGGTATGTCTGTGATCGTGATAGGACTATCTACCATTGGGCAAGACGGCAGCAGCACCGACACGATGCTTAATCGCGTCTTATTTCTCGTGCAGTTTCTTTGCTGTTTACCTGGAATCTTCAACGCCGTATTTTCCTCGAGATGCTGCGAAATGGAGCCGTCCGTTGACCATGCGCTGGATTTGAAGCTACAGCCTGTGCCCGCGTATGATGGTCTGCGTCCGAACTGCCCTGTCACCTCCCCGTGTGACAGCTTCGGCAAGTGCGATAGTAGTCCTATCCGCGCGCCACTTGCTTCCAACTTATATGTGACGTCATCGGATGGCCCAATCAAGGCATGCTCTTGGACAATGACGTCATCGACACAACGCTTAAAAGGCCTGGACCCGGCATCACTCGTCAGTGGGCAAGACGGCAGCAGCACCGACACGATGCTTAATCGCGTCTTATTTCTCGTGCAGGTACGTTATTTTGAACACGCCCATTGTTTTAGATCAGATGATCGTTGTTTGCTGCTGCTCTCTTGCCCACAGAGCTTTCTGTCCTGTTTTATACATGCACTGTACTGCGTCAATAGGCTGGCACTTAGCGGTGATGTAGAATTAAATCCTGGCCCTATGAGAAAGGGGACTCGTAATACCAGTAACTCAGATGATGCTTCATGCTCATCTGAAACTGATAAGACCGATAACGACTCAAACAGCATTTCCGGAATGCTGACCGAACTATTAGCTGGGCAGAAACTGATGGCTCGTGATATCGCTGATATTAAGCTTTTTCAGCAAACTGTCAACAAGCGTTTTGACGCGCTGGAATCCCGTGTGGCCGCCCTTGAAAAGAACACCGCCGATCTTAGTACCTCGTTTGATCAGTGTGGTTCTGATGTACGTTCTTTATCTCGGGCCGTTTCGGAATTAATGAAAAAGAATGATGACCTTGAAAATCGTTCCAGACGCAACAATATAATTTTGCATAGACTTGACGAAAATGATGGTGAAAACAACAACACGCTTTTTTCTAGTGTACGCCAATTTTTCACAGAGAAACTTAACATTGAATGCCCGCCAATTGAACGCTGTCATAGAATTGGTACCAAACGTGAAGGTAGATCGCGCCCCGTTATATTACGAGTACTAGACTTCAGGGGTAAGATAGAGATAATGAAAATCGTCTCAAAGCTTAAAGGGACAAAATTTTATGTTACTGAGGATTTCTCAGCTAACGTGCGTGTCATTCGCAAGAAGCTATGGACAGCAACGTCTTCTTTTCGTAACCGTGGTTCTGTGGTGAGGTTACGCTATGACCACGTTTTCATAAATAATGTGCGCTATTGGTGGAATGACACGGAAAATGCCCTAGTCGACGATTCAGGTCTCGCTGCAAACACCCCAGTGAACAATTCCAGTCTCTCTGCAGGCTTGTCAAACACTCCCCCAGCTACTTCATCTTCACATTCACCGCGACTCTTGCAACCTCACTTTCTTGAATTTGAATGCAAGAAGTCTAGCGAATAAGTTTCCTTTGTTTCTTTCTCTGGTAACATCCTATTCCCCTCATTTCATCGGCGTCACTGAAACCTGGCTTCACGATCACATATATGACTCTGAAATCACTCCACCCGGGTATGTAGCTGTCCGATCAGACCGCAAAACTGGCAAGGGAGGTGGAGTCGCCCTTTTTTTTTTTTTTTTTTTTGAAGTCTGACCTGAAGTTTTCGGTTATCTCTCCTCCTGCAAATCTCGAATCTGTCTGGTGTAAATTGTACCTGGGCAAAAAAACAATCATAGTCTCCGTTTTCTATCATCCACCTGCTTCCTCCCTCGATAACCTTTTTCTTCTAACTGATTATATGAACACGCACAATTTTCATGCAAATAGTTTAATTCTAATGGGAGACTTTAATACACCGGATATTCATTGGCCCTCACTTTCGCACCGCAGTTCTTTAGGTAGCGAACTGATTAACTTTTCTTTATCATTTGGGCTCACACAAGTAGTTGATGGCGCAACAAGACAGAACGCACTCCTTGACCTGGTGTTTATTAGTTCAGACCTTGTTGATAAATTGTCCGAGTGTGAAATTATTGACGGAATTTCAGATCACAAGGCCGTGTTTATATCGCTCAGTTGCACAATCTGTAAACCGCGTACCGAAATTCAAACTTTTTTCGACTTTAATCGCTCTGACGATACTTCTATTCTTGAAGTTTTATCAGAAGGCTTCGAATCATTTTGCACACTCAGTAAAGATTGTGACGTGAATACACTAGTTCTAGAATTTTAAAGCATTACAAAGCTCTGCATTAACCGATTTGTTCCGTTAAAAAGTAAGAAAAAGAATCGTGCCATCCCTTGGATGACGAGAGAACTTTTGCAATTATCACGCCGCGTTAGACGGCTGAGACGATCAAAACGCAGTAATGACCCCGATGCCATTACTAGATTCACATCTGCCAAAGAGGAACTAAATCTGAAAATGTATTTAGCCAAAGATTTTTTCTTTCATGTCGAGCTGCCAGGATTGCTAAGAAATAATCCTCGGAAATTCTGGCGTTCCGTCATGCCTGTTACAGATTCTTCATCTTCCTTTACTATTAATGATGAAAGTGTAAATGATCCTGTGCGCATCTCCAATGCATTCAATGCACATTTCCATTCTGTCTACGCAAACGATGCTCCCATCTGCCCGGCTTTCGATAATCATTCAGTTTATTCCATTCCCGACATTTCAGCTAATGTTAATGGCATCCTCAATTTGATTTTAAAGTTAGACACAAAAAAATCTGATGGCCCTGATGGTATTCCAAACTCGTTTTTACTTCGTTATTCACAATGGACATCACGCTATCTTGAAATTATATTCAATAAATCTCTTGAAAGCGGAATCGTTCCTTCATCCTGGAAGCTTGCAAGAGTAATACCCCTTATATAAAACGGGAGACAAGACAGACCTAACAAATTACAGACCAATTTCTTTAACTTCTCACTCGTGCAAAATGCTGGAACATATTATTTACAAACACATCATCGATTTCCTTGAGTCAAATAATATTCTAACTAATGTACAGCATGGCTTTAGACGTGGTTTCAGCACTATCACACAATTAACCGAATTCACCCATGACATTGCTTATCAATTAGATCTCGGTAAACAGATTGACGCTATCTTTATAGATTTTTCTAAAGCGTTCGATTCAGTACTTCATTCTCACCTCTTGCAAAAATTAAATGCCGTTCTAAAGAATTCCCGTCTGGTCGACTGGATTGCTAGTTTCCTTTCTGACCGGTCCCAATACGTGGACTTCAGTTCCGCAAGGTCATCAATTCTTAAGGTAAGTTCTGGGGTTCCTCAAGGGTCAGTCCTGGGTCCTTTATTGTTTCTAATTTATGTGAACGACCTACCAAAAAATGTTTCTTCCAGCATTCGTCTTTATGCCGACGATTGCGTCTTATACGATGTGATTGATTCTGCGTCTAATCATAAGCGACTAAACGATTCCTTTGCATCCTTCGGTGCTTGGTGCGAAAAATGGAAAATGAACATTAATTTGAAAAAAAAAAGACCGTTGTTTTGACCTTCACAAAAAGAGCAGCGCCAGTAATTGCGACATATTCCTTGAATGGATCATCTTTAACCAGAGTTCGACAATATAAATACCTTGGCGTAACATTTACTCACAATCTCTCATGGTCTGCACACATTGATCAAACATGTTCTAAGGCATTAAAAAAACTTGGATATTTACGTCGTACTATGCAGAAGGCTCCAAAGGATACTAAACTCTTAATGTATAAAACACTTGTCCGCCCCATTATCGATTATGGCGCCACAGTGTGGTCACCCCATAACCAAAACAACATAATCAAACTAGAAGCAGTTCAAAAGAAAGCCGTCCGCTTCATTTTTCGCCGGTATGACCGCTATTTTTCACCATCATCTGCCCTCCCTTCTCTGAACCTAACATTACTTTCTGTGCGTCGTGACGTGGAATCTTTAAAATTTTTGCACAACATAATTAACACATTCTATCGTACTTCGAACACAGTTTGCTTATCTTTCGCCAAACATTCTTCTACACGTAACTTCCACGAGCTGAATCTTTTCCCTTTCTATGCCCGTACAAATACTTTCAAGTACAGCTTCTTTCCCCGCACTATAGAAGTATGGAATTCCTTACCTGGCTGTCTTCGTTCACTCCCGATAAGCGAATTCGAAAGTGCTCTTTATGAAAAGCAGCGTGTGTAACTGCTTGAGTTACGTTTGATTTATGCTTTGTGTATGCATTTCAGTGTTTCGCTGCTTTCTGTATTGAAGAAAATAATTTTCCAGTGCTTTACGTGTTCTACTAATATTTGAATTTGCTAATGTTGTAAGATTCCTTGTTCAGTTTCACTTTTTTTTTTCACCCCTATATTAACCTACTCCTGCAATAGCCCTGTTATAGGGCTGCAGTATGTACAAATAAATAAATAAATAAAGCTGAACTTCCGGTTTCTCTTTAGTGTCCCTTTAAACACCTTAATCCACCCTAATCCTCCTTATCGACCTTAATCCAATCACTAATCAATCATTAACTTTGCTAATCATTAATCATATACACGACTGGACATGTTTTGGTACGCTTCTGGCCTTCCTTGGATCACGTAAATTTCTGTACCTCACAACGTGACCTTGAAACATAGAGATCTAAGGCTTTCGCCTTAAAATATACAAATAATTTCGGCCTTCACTTTCTACGGCAATAATCAAGCTCTTTTTACCAAATGAATGAAAATAGGGTTTCACAGGCACCAAGGAAGCGGGTGCTTCCAGGTACCACACTCACCTCCACGTACTCTTCCTTGACGAAGTCATGACTGGCGCAGACAACATTCTGCAGCACAGAGAGCACCGCTTTCCTCACGTGCATATTAGAGTCTTCCGCACGATACTTGAGCACCTCCATCAGCTGAGAGAGGCGGTCGTCCTCAACGGCCCCATGTCCCCCTTCACCCTCGTCTTCCGGCTCGACAGGGTTCGACACCTTAAGCAGGGGTATCCACAGCTCAGGTTGCTCGTTCGTAACGCTTGCAAGTACGGATATTGCCTTGGTCTTGACTGAAGCAATTTTGTCATTGCACCGCTTTATGGCAGCAAGCAGCAGGTCTGGCCGCTTGTCGGCCGCCCGATCGTTCCAGATGAGGGCAAGGATCATCTCGAGGGCAAAGATACGCCGTTTGGCCAGCGGCACCATTGTGAGCTTTATGAACCACTGGACGATGCGCTTGAATCGCTCCTCAGTGAGCTCGCCCATAATCATGAGCACAGCGTGAGTGGTCTTCTGCCGGAAGTCGATCCGGTTCACTGCATGGAAGGCGACGTTGTGGATCAGGATGAGGGCCACGTCCTGGAAATTCTCCCTGATAGAATCGCCGCACGACTGCATCACATAGCAGAAGAAGGCGACGGCATTGTCTCGAACTTTCGTGAAGGGCTGGGCCACGGTCTGCGCGTTGCCGGCGGCCAGCATGAGGATGTGTGGCATCAGGCTCTTGGCGATGACCCGGAAGTTGTCGGCAGGTTCCCCGTGCTGCGGCAGGCACAGTAGGTTCAACGTGCAGTAGACGTACGAGGTCAGCTGGCTGTAGTGGCAGCCGCGGAACTGCTGCTCTAGGCCGACGTTGAAGCACACGTCTGCACCAGGAATGTCGAGCTGGGCCAGTTCACACAGATGTTGGATGAGGAATTCAGTCACTTCCCTGTACGAGAGCAGGCTGAATGAATGAAGCGCCCAAACGAGGTCCTTCAGTGAGTCGGTCATACAGGTAATTAAGTCCAGAAGCATTGACTCGGAAATGATCTCACTTTCCACAGTCGTGCTCTCATCGGCGTTGGCGTCTTTGCTAGCAGTGGCTGTGGCGAACTGCTTTTGCCGGCTGCTCCGACCGCTGCCTGGCGTACTACCGCTCTGTGACGCGTTTCTCGTTCCATCTCTATTCAGGTTGGTGCTCTTGTTCGGAAGGCAAACGCACTGAATCGCGCTCTGGAACAGGCTCTCATGGAATACAGAGCTCCCCAGCACAACCATGAGATTGAAGTACAGTTTAGAAAAGCGCAACGCTATCTTCTTTTTCACGAGGGTGGCACCTGGCGAGTAGCCCTGACCGATTCCCAAATATATCAAGCCTAGCAACGCTTTGTAGTTCACCCCATTATCCATGATCGTTCTCCACAGCTTGTCGTCGCTGTCT
The DNA here is from genome assembly GCF_013339745.2 of Dermacentor silvarum. Taxonomy (NCBI): domain Eukaryota; kingdom Metazoa; phylum Arthropoda; class Arachnida; order Ixodida; family Ixodidae; genus Dermacentor; species Dermacentor silvarum. The sequence goes on from NC_051154.1 coordinate 174,514,654, forward strand.
TCCTCTCCTACGTCCACGTCAGTCTTAGAAAAGCGAGACCACTTTTGGCAAGCGTCGCACGCATTCGACAACGCGTCTAAGAGGTGATTGCTGTTTCCCTCGAACGATTCTAACAAATCGACATCAGGGAGAAATATGTCGGTGTACCTGTTATCCCATGCCGCGTTGATCCATGACTCCTCAACAACGTCGAATAGCAATTTTCCCAATGCGGAGAGTGTGCAACTCACGTGCGAGGCAGCGTCGTTCATGATCGGTGTACGCTTAATGGTACTTGAAGGAAATGCCACTGAAATGAAACATATCGACTTGAAACTACAAAAATATTCACCCAAGGGCACAATGTCCCCGCCTAAAGTAAAACTGTAATTCGCATCCGTACGGACGCTTCACGAAAAAGCTTCAAATGAAACAAACAAACTTGCACAAACGCACACTTACCCGAATATGCTGAATGTGACACTTGCGGCTCGTCTGGTATTGTTTTGTGGTTTTAGTCGTACTTAACTTCGCCGCACTTTCGCTTTTCCGTTTCGGGACTTCCGGTTTCGCGGAAGCTGAGTATAATGGACTACAATTTGCTGCCTAATTCACGACACATTCCACTTTGATAATATGTATCACCGGTACTTTGAAATAACCACTCGATGTTGGTAGTAGTTACTGATCTTCAATGTATTGTACTGGGCGCCTCCAAGACTGCCTCACATAGAGGAAGGAATATACTACGAGAAAGTGTCACGTGACAATCTTGAAGCCAAGTCACATAGAGTTTCTCACTATAATACTGTTAGAAACTCTATGCCTAGTCATAAAAATATAAGATACGAGTCATCGAGTTTCTAAGTATAATATAGTGAGAAACTCTATGGTGGGTGGGGGTGGCAGTAGTAGTAGTAGTAGCAGTAGTAGTAGGAGGAGGAGAAGGCCCTAGTCACGTGATAGGCAAGCGGTAGATCCTAGTCGGCTTGCTTTGGTTTTCTTTCGCTGCAGTTCTGCAGCGGGGATGTTTTCTTTCGATGCAGCGGTGATGTTCTCGGGCCACAATGGCGGCTTTGTTATGGTTGTGTGCCCTGTGTGCGCTCACACGTGTTGCTCCGTAGGTTTCGCACCGTGTCGTGTGGGCAGGTTTGCGTTAGTCTCCGTGTTTAGTTGCGCGCTCTTATTTGGACCGTGCTCTCCCGGATGTTGCTTTGGCCAGGTGGGACTGGAGGGACTAAAATGCGTGAAATGAACGCGCATGCAACGCTGTACGCAATGTACCGCGCCACGGCAATGGCCACGGACGAAGGACAGAACTTTGCCGGAATATCTGCGGGAAATTTTCCCTCTTCGGCGGTATCATGCTGACGTGCCACCATCGCAGACCGAAACCGCTGTGTTTCAGAATATGTACATACAAGGAACGCCTTGCAGGTCAGTGACAGTCGTGCAGTATTCCTGCTTTTGACAGCGGATGATGCATTTGCGGCACGTGGAACGTTGTTCAAGAATGCATAATCCTGGCTTTAGAACTTCGTGTTCAGTAACAACTTGCTTTTGTGCAATATTAGTTGGTGCAATAACTTCGTAGCAATATTAAAACACATGTTGCTCAACTGTTGCTTGTTTCTCGCAATAGACGCATGGTCGCACGTAGACCGCGTCTACGCATTTGGAAGAATGCACCTAAGGCCATAGGCAGTGTATCAGAACGCGGAGACAGAAATGACGTTCTCTGCCTCCTCGCCGGCGCGCCGTGGTAGTGATGCGCGGTCGCCCGAAATTTGTTCAATAAGCCACAGCGAGACACGTGTTTGTGCTCATAAACTTCAGATGGATTGCAAGTGGGTCGGTGTGTCGTACGTGTCTTGAGTGCGTTCTTACAGTGCAGTGAGAGTGCGTAGAATCGTTTCGTATCCCCGGACTTCTAGCTCGCAAGTCTGTCTGATAGCCACCAGGTAATCCAAGCAGAGAAAAAGCAAGTAGAAGCGTGCGATAAAGATGATCTTTTTAAAAGGACGCAAGAACTGGGTAGCGGCTGGTGCCTGTGGTTGATGAGAACCTGTTCATTTGGCTCGGCTGATAAAGCATCTTTATTTTCATAAAAGCGGGTAAAAGCATCGGATTCGACCTCACGGTCCAATTTGCGAAGTTCATTATGAACTTCTCTGAACATGACTTCGGCAGCGGTAATGCGGTGACATATCGCGATTACATCCTTCAATTTAGGATCGCTGGGGAGCGTGCGCGTCCGTGCAGCTCGGTTGCGCGCAGCGTGGTTTCGCGAGGAATGTAAACAAGAGGAGAATCTGGCCCGACACGATGGCAGGGTAACGCTGACTTACAGCGTCACTTAATTCACAAAGAGTGACGTCAGGGCCCCTCCTTAGATTTTCCTTCCTCCGTGGCTGCAGGGATTTCAGAATAGGCGCACGTGGTAGGCGTGACAAACGCATGCCGAGGTTTGTGAAGGTTCAAGCGTGTGACCCAGTCGGATGTGTGTTATGTCAAGCCCGTTTCACATGGTGCGATTTTGCAGTGCGTTTTTCGCAGCTGCGATTTCCGCAGATGCGAAATTCGCAATCCCGTTTCACATGGATCTACGGCAGCTGCGTTTTTCGCATACTCGTTAAGCATTTTGACTGGCGATGACGTATGAGCGAGCCGCTTACTATTGGTCGTCTGTTTCCACCGCTACAGTGGCTACCACCGCATCTGCGTTTTTCGCAGAGAAGTTCAGCACGCCGAACATCAAAAAACGCACGCACGAAGGGTCCGGCGGCCTATTTACCGCAGCTGCGAATTCGCACGTGCGAATTCGCAGACAAAATCGCACCATGTGAAACGGGCTTTAGTCAGGTAACGCACCGAACCACCACACGTTACTTAGACGCGGCTCGTAGTTTGAGCAGTAGACAGGCGCCAAGGGTGTAGCGAACGAAGGCGTCGGGTAACCGGCACTGCACCCAAAACCCGAGGACCACCTCAAGCACGACTGGTCGCCTTTCGGGGCGGTTTCAGGGAAACGAGGACAGTATATTTACCAGACATAGGTATATTTCTCAATCACGCATGGTGAACCATGGGGGCCCGAAACATTATTTCAATTAGCATTTATTTCTTTACGCTCTAAAATCTTATATGTGATGCAGGGACAAATAGCATTAAGCGCCCAGAGGTCCCTGATCCAGCCAAAGGGCGCACAGCGCACATAAAAAATTGCACATTTGTTGCAGACAATTTTACTCATTTAAAAAATAATCTTACTTGGTGTTGAAGTCTACAGCACAAATGTTTCGCTAGTTAAGTTATATTGTCGAGGTTATACAGAACGAAGTACAATCAACATAAATTACTCTCAATACTAAAAAAAAGAAAAAAAAAAGAAAGACAGCAGATGTGTGCGGCCTTGTAGCATTACAACCCACTTTCCAACGAAGCTGCTTTTTTTTTTTTTTTTTTTTTTTTTTGAGCAGTTGCATTAAATGTTTCAGTTTCCTGTAATTATATCGCATACTTTAGAAACTTACCTGTATATGACTGTTCCGTTTGAAACCTTGTCCCGATTTATATCGGGACAAGAAGTGCTTTGGAGCACTTCTTGTCGGAAATTTTAAGGAAGCCAGCGATTCATCAATACACATTGCATTTTCTCAAACACTTAAAACTCTTGGTGTTCTCTTTCACGAACATATGGCATGGAATTACCATACTGAACACATAAGTCATAAAATTTGCTGAGTCTTAACTGTGTTGCGTCGGTGTCAAATATACTACCTGTAAAAGAAAAACTATTATTATATAACGCTCTTTTTTCTTCACATTTATATTATTGTCATCTGGTTTGGTCCGCAGGCTCTAAAGCATCATTAAATAACCTGGTAGTGTTATAAAAAAAGGCCCTACGGTGCATTGAAGGTGTATCACATAACGCACACACCGCTTCATTATTTATAAAGTGTAGAATTTTAAGAGTAAACAGTTATTACGAATACCAGCTTTTGTCAACATTTAAATCAGAAATACGCAGAGGAAGTACCCTCTTACGTGCTGTGGCCGATTTGCAACCAAATCCAGCCAGTCGCGTCACTCGACATACAGTGAATTGGTATGTATCATGTCCTCGTACTAATTACGGACTCCAAACATTACATTTCTGTCTTCCGAGTGTACTGAACAAGTGGAAGTTAACAATTGAAAGTTTACGTATCTTGTCTAAAACTGATATATTACGTAGGATGTGCTCATTGTGCTATTCATGAATATTAGGTCATTTTTGTGATGGCTAATTAGTGTCATTCATTTATCTATTGATTTGTTTTTGAATGTTTTTTATGTATTTCAGAGTTTTATTTTACGCTTTGCTGTGACAGGCCACATGCGTGTTCCTTTTGTGTTGTCGCTCTCCGCTGCCTGTAATTTTGTTATTTTGTTTTGTTTTCCGAGTGATGGGGCCAGTCAAGCTGTGAATTGCAGCTTTTTTCCCATCACACCTAACCACGTCTATGTGTACTTTTATGTACCTGCCATGTGGTTAAATAAATTCAAACTCAAACTCGCATCTAACTTCACCAGAAAATTTCATTATGTCCTCCCTCCCACCCAAGTTTCGCTAGATTTGATATCGGTTGAGTTCACAGTTTTCCCAGGGCAGCGGAATAAATTCTGATTTGTTCGAAAAACACATTCATAAAGCTCCGGATCGCTTGCTTGCGTGATTTACTGCAATATGACAATTAGTCTTCTGTCTTTGAAGTTTACTTGCACTGTACCCATCATACCACGCCCTTTATTTTCGCCAAATAATATAAACAGTGATTTGTTTAGTTCACTGAGGACATCGTTGAAACCAACTAGGAACGCCTTATAATGCATGGAAATAGGGGGAGAAAATGACGGCTCAGTAATTATTAGCAACGCTTATAACTACACCAGGAACGTAAAAATTTTGTCGTACATCGCGCTTACCATGACCCCTCTGCCCTTTCCGCGAAATATAAATCTATTGTAACCAACAGCTATGTCGGCACAATCGGAAGCATAGCTGAAAGCGGCCATATCACACGCTCTAACACTTTAATATGATTTTTTTTTTACAAAGACTATGTTTGATCCAACCGCTTGAACTTCGCACAAAGAGTTTTCACAGTGTACCACAAATTTCCGCTAAATTTGATCTTGGTGGTGTTTATAGTTCTGTCAGGGCAGTGGGCTCAATTCTGCCCCCCTCGTTAGACAGGCTCATAACACTATAGAGTGCTTGCATACGTAATTTATTGCGAAAGCCCCAATTACCATATATTTTGAACTTTACCTACACATCAAACATTACCTGGTCCTCAGAGTCACAAAACATAAACTGCTTCCTTTAGTTCAGTGAGGACACCAGGCCAACCCAATATATCGCGCATAAAAAAAAAAACTGGTTCAATAATTATTTGTAACGCTTCTAAATAAGCCAGAAACATTAAACCTTCGTGACACATTCTACTTAAAATGCTGCCTATTCTGTCACAGTATAAAATATCTGAAACGCAGAGTTCTCTTGAAACATCGACAGACCCAGCAACAACATCAGCAACAGTGTGATACTTTCCAATACTTGCTTACAGTTTTTTTTTTTTTTTAAGCTGCATTTGATCAACATGTATTTACCATCGCCCCTATATTAGCGAAATTTGACCTCAGTTGTAGTTGTAACTATGACAGCGCAGCCCTCTACTGTATTGGAAAATGCGAATTTAACCCACTTATTTGTAATATTGCCTACATATTGCCCATACCATGCCCCTAACTTCCCCTAGATATAAACAAGATGCCTTGTTTAGCTCGGAGGACACCGGAGAAACAATCTATACGCATCCCGTATGATGTGCACGAGAACACATGCGAGAACGAGGGTTTAGTAATTATCGGCAACACTGAAAGTGAAAGTTTCGCAACGCACGGCGCTTAAAATTATCCCTATTTTCATGGAACTTCAAGTCCATATTTCGTGCAGTTCTTTTAGGAGTCTGGGAAAGCGGCGATATGACACCCTGATATGCAACTATCTACGAAGGATGTAATGAACTTACACAGAATAAACATTTATCGCTCGTCACTCAGAACATTGCTTCGTATTTTGAATAAATATAAACACCGTGTCCCACATAGTTTACCGTGTATACGGGAGGCGGGGGGGGGGGGGGGGGGGGCAACTAAATGCCGTATATAAAGCATAAAAATTGGGAGAAAGCGAGTATTTTGTAACTATTTTTTCAAGCACATATAAGCAACCTACACAGTTCAAATTTTCGGTACACGTCACCAAAAGGTGGCCTTCATTTCTTCAAAATATAAAATATCTGCTGTTCTTGCTCCTGCCAGGAAACAAGTAAAAGTGTAGCTCTTATTTAGAAAAGGCCTGATAATGAAATCGATAAAATCAGAAGTGAAACAGGCCTTAACAAAAAAATCAGTTCAGTGTTCTGTTGGTATTGAAATGGCTCTGCGCGTTCGACCAAGGTCATTTTCACGAAGACATATACGATAAGTCGTGATTACACGATGAAATTTGGCAGTTAGACATGTAAGTGGTTTGCTTACATTTTTAATGGTAATAATATATTTAGACTGCAACGCTACGTAGACTATCTTTGGACGGAGATTCAATAGTTCCAGCATTTCATAATCCAACGATTTCGTGCAGTAAGGCACACCAATCGTTGGGCGCGGTTGATAATACTTCATCCGGACCTCTCCCCTCGCCCGCAGGTTAAATAGAGCAAGCCGATTGTTTTTTTTTTTTTTTTTTTCAAGTGTGGTTATGGCGGTCTCAAAAAACTGGGCATGAAAGTAGCGCAAGCGAAAATTTGTTACGGCGGGAACTGTCCGTCGCCAGGATTTCTGCGCATTGCGAGCGTGTATGGCGAATCCCGCGCGCAGCCCGCTAAAGCGCGTCGCGAGGAGACACAAAAGACAACCCTCGCTGCCCAAGCAGGGGATACGCTGTAAAAAAAAGTTGCAGTGGCTTAGCTCGGCTATGCCAGGATATACGTAGCGTTAGCAAAGGTTCAGCTGATTATTCTTAGCTTTCCTGGTTGTCTCCTACGCTCAACCGCTAATTGCCAGGCAACTACTTCGGGATCCGATGAGCAAGCTTCTCCGTTCTTCTGCGCTGTTGAGCAGCATTTGCGCTCTCCTTCTCCATGGCTATACCACACTGACAAACGCCTGTCAGAAGCGCAGCGGCTCCAGCGCAGTGTCAGACGGCGACTGCACAGCGAGCGCGCGCCGGCGCCAGTGCGTCTACCACGGCTACGACGTCACTCCTCTGGAATGCGCAGACCGGCGGCGGTGAGTCGCGCGCGGCGGCGGCGGAGTGCGCGAGAGGTGCCGGCTCCGGTGGCTCCGGTGCGCAAGCCGTGTGACATCACTGATCCTTGCGCATGCGCAGCACTGCTCTTGATGTGCCGCGCGAAACGGGCTTGGCTAGGCCAGTGTAGCTAACGCTACAAAAAGCATTACTTAGGTGGCCGCTCTATTAAGGAAAAAAAATGTGCTTCGGCTGTAGTTTTGTTGGACTTTCCAGCGTGTCGCCGAAAGGGCCCGTTTTCAAAAGTGTGTGTGTGTGTGTGTGGGGGGGGGGGGGGGGGGGGAGTGGACATATGACCCGGTAGATACGCCCCCGGTAGATATGCCTATGAACGAGGAAACATTTCGCCTTACAAACGTGTGCTGGCTACCAAGCCACACTTCTGACGCCGATTCGTCGCGTTTGGGGACGTCTTCTGGAACCACAGACATAGAAAGACATAGACAGACCGTTAGGTGGCGCTGAGTTTCCCTCGTTAGGCTTGAAACGAGAAGCGATCTCGAAAACTCCACAAAGTTATTCATAATACACTGTCGTCGAAGCGGCCTGAGACTAAGCGAAAGCCGTTTACGCAGTCATTTTCTACGAACGAAGCGAATTCTACAAAAGCCACGCCAAATTCAATTCGAAGTGGGCAGCGGGGACCGCCGCCATGTTTTACGTAAACTACGCGAGCCACGCAAAGACGGTAACGCTAAGTATGAGAAATAGCGTGCGTACGCTATACGCTATAGGTCGTATAGCGTTCTTCGCATGCGCAGTGACGACCCGCTGTTTTATAGCGTACGAAATGGTATAGCGTACGCTAAACTCGCCCCCGCAAACATGTGCAGGCGATCGAGCGTGCAGGATCTGCAGCGACGGCTTCCCCATGGGGAAAAAAATCGTCCCTTTTTGTGCCCAAGGATGGACTAGCGAGCCGGGGGCCGTGCCGGCCTATTGTTTCACTTTCGCTATTTTCGCGGGAAAGTTACGCCGAGCGCGGCGGTGGGCGGGCCGCCCCGGCTGACGTGGTCTGGGGATTCGTCTGCGGGAGCGCTCGCCGCCCTGTCGGCTCTATCGCCGACGCTTGCGCAGTGCTTCGACGGCTCCCAGCGTTCTCAAAGGCCCCAGTCGGCGCTGTCGTTCTGCTCAAAGTCTTCGGCCTCTCAGCAGACCGGCAAGAACTCAACAGGCGCGTCAAAACAGCATAACGACGTGTACATAAATCTTAAGGAAAGGCGACTACTTCGGCGTTTAGGATGCAGCCTAATGCTATTTATTTCTCTCAAAATGAAAAAAAGCACAGCAGAGCCTTTAAGTAAGGGAAACGCGACAATGAAGATGCAAGACAGCGCGACACAAATTAGCAAGAAAATACGCACCGCAGTTTAAGGTGCACGACAGCTGATTTGACGAAACTTAAGGAGTGCATGGGGGAAATAGACCACGCTCGGGAGTTCTGGACGGGTAATGACGTAGCCGCCATGTTTTAAACGTTATATACTGCGAGGGACGCCACCAAACACAACTTCAAAGTTTGGTTGTAAAAAAGCCAGGCAAGTAACAGGGCCAAGTGTTACACTGAACGATATGGACCATAAAATGCGATATTTCTGCGAAATCTGAGCAAGGACGGAGAAGCGGTAAGCGCAAATCTTTTTTCTTAGATTTTGGGGTAAATGAGCTCATCCTTGCACTGCAAACGCTGATCGAAAGTGATTGCAGGAGCTGTAAATACGTCATAGTGGCTGTGAGAACGCTGAAGTTGCGGTTGCACTGCCGTCGCCTTATCTTGAAGCTTGGGCTGCAGGTTTCGGCTGCGCCCAGTGGCTTATCCGAGCTCACAGGCGGAGTCGCTATTGTCTTCTCGACGTACCGTTGTTCTTTCTCCATTTATTACAGCGTTAAAAGCCCCGTGTCTTCTCGTCTTCTATGAGTAAGCAAGCAGCGCTCGCGCAACAATTCTGCTGGTGCGCGGGTCAAGCAAACAACGCTTACGCAATAATTTTGATAGTGCGTGGGTCACCGTCGTCATCGTGTTAATTAAGATAGAGTTAATTCAGGCACTCGAACCCACGACCTTCGGTGAGAGTCTAACCCTCAGCTTATGTGGCAGTCGAATCCACCACCTTTGGCGTTAAGGCGAAGTTAATTAAGGCACAGTTATTTAATATAGAGTTAATTAAAGCACTCGAACCCACGACCTTTGGCGTTAAGGCGAAGTTAATTAAGGCACAGTTATTTGATATAGAGTTAATTAAAGCACTCGAACCCACGACCTTTGGTGGGAGTCGCACCCTAGACCTTTAGTTTAATTAGGGCGAGGTTAATTAAGGCACAGTTAATTAAGGTGACGCAAATTAAGGCAGTCGAACCAACCTTTGGTCGGGAAAACAACCTTTTTCCAACCTTTGGCCGGGAAAAACAATAAGAAGTAACAACGCATTCTAACGAGAATCTCAAGTAATTTTATTAATGTTTGTTGGGCGCGCAGGCTTTCGCCTACACCCTCTTTGGCGTATGCTAAAGTGACTGTCAATTTTATCAGTAAATTATGAAAAGGAAGAGCGTGCATAATATTTATTTGAGCATACGTGACATATGGGCACCGTTGCCCCCGGGTACATGTTAATTTTATTAATTATTATTCGCGCACATGCATATGTGGCATACGCGCTATTGCATGCGTGTTAGTCCAATAAATAACTAATTCTGACAAAATAAAGAGGTGGCATCAACACATACATTCGTCACAGCTGATTCCTGCTGCGCAACGGGAGGATGAGTATTCGCAGCAGCTTTTTGTTTGTGCCGAGAACATGCCGCACCCTAACTACGCGCATGATCAACTGACGCAACACCCTGCAAAAAGAAGGAAGTCGGATTTATAAACTTTCGTTCATGCTTTAAACACAATTTGCATATTGAGGGAGTAGTCGGAGCTTTCGCAGCGCTCCCGCTGGGAATTCTGCCTGTCCAGACCTTTGGATCCCTTTGGGTTTTTCATTTGACTCCGAATGGATATCAAATGGTTTAAGTGAAAACCAATCCGACTTGTGTAAACCAGTTGGATTGTCCCTATTGGGTTCGGGGAAACCAATTGGCGTGTCCAATTGGCTCCTCAAGTTGTTATTTGGGTAACTGGACTTTTGTGCTTTCCAGATTCCCGATTGGGCAATGAAAATGTTCGTTGGCAGGTTCATTAACAAAAGAGTTGATGCAAGATACGTTCCGAGAGCGTCAGGAATTAAACATATGTTGCCTTGAAAGAGTTTCTGTGACATTTTATTGAAACCATATCGTTGTAATGTAATATTTTTACGGTCTTAAGTTCAATGCAACATAATAATTACTAATTATAGTGCATACAAAGGAAACTGACTTCAAAGTTTATACGAAGAAGTACTATACACCACTGAGTGTGCCAAAAGCTTCGGTGCCCGCACTTGTTAATGGCGTCGTTTTGGGGGGCGAATAGGTACCGACGTTACCACGACGCTGTGTACGTGTCTCTGAGAGGTAAGAACTCCGTGTTCTCTGCTGCTTACTCTTAATTATAAGAAATAAAAGGATGTGCAGCTTCTGGAGTCACGTAGCCTAAATCTCACTTCAGAGAGAGGGTCAAAGAAAAGCGGACACCGACCACGGAATTAAAACATTTAAAGGAAACAAACGAGACGTTTCGGCTCTCGTACGGGAGCCTGTACAATAACTCTAGTCTGGAACAGCGAAACGACACCTAAATTCATGTTGGATGCAACGCCACGTCACGAGCGCGCCTCGACGGAGTTCCCATTGGCTGCGGCGCCACGTCACCAGCTCGCGCCTCGACGGAGCAGAACGGGCGAAAGGGGCACCTGCTGCTGCGTGAGGACGCCACGTTACCATCGCTCTCGGAAGCCCGTGTTATCCGCGCGTGCCTTTTCCGTGCAAGCTGCGTTCTAACTGCGCCTCGGTAAGGCCAAATCAAAACGCGCCAAGCGTCTCAAAGCGTTCGCTTGCCCGCGAGGAGTTCATAACTCGAAGGACCGATCAGCGGCGTTTAATGCTTTTGCATTCACAACTCATCAGTGCTTAGGTGTCCTCGGATTTTTCTTGTGCTTACGTTCAGTGAAGACAAAAAAAAATTATGGTGTTTTACGTACCAAAACCACCATCTGATTACGAGGCACGCCGTAGTGCGGGACTCCGAATTAATTTATACCACCTGGGGTTCTTTAACGTGCACCTAAATCTAAGCACACGGGTGTTTTCTGCATTTCGCCCCCATCGAAATGCGGCCACCGTGGCCGGGATTCGATCCCGCGACCTCGTGCTTAGCAGCCCAACACCATAACCACTAAGCAACCACGGCGGGTCTCGTTTAGTGATGACTGTAAAACTTCAGCATATTTGTTCTCTAAGCGGTCAACTGTGAGAAATCACGCAACCAATCACAGTGAACAGCACATCTCGTCATATCAACTGCCAGAAACCACCAACACATGCGGGTTGTCCTCGCTGTCATGGCAGCTGAGGCATCGTTAAAAAGAATATTATGCTAACAAAGAGTTAAATGTCGCAAGATTCCATTAAATAGTTAAATATCAAGTGACAAAGTGAAATGCGGAGGTAATAGTGCTTAATATTATTTTCATCGGTACATCTATCCAGCTGCGCGCATACAGTTTATACATCCACTATTACTTATTTTCTTGCATGTGTGTTTCTCGCTGGTGTTGGGACTCGGGGTAGCGTTTGGGCCGGTGTTCCTTCATCCACAGGGATGAGTACGTCCGGGAGTAGAAGCGAGAGAAAAAGGGGTTTATTCTACATACTCGTATTCACAGTGGCTCCAGAGATGGAAGCCCACTCCATGGGAGAGAACTTTGAATGTCTCAGCTCATTACATGTCTGAGCACATATCATATATATAACACACCAGGACACACCACTGCACCCAAGGTGTCCGCTTATAAAACAGTCGTCTTTCCTAGTTGAGCCGACTAGGGAATCTGATGACCTTGGTGCGGCCAATCATAGGGGTCCTATTGTTCACAGAACTGCGCCTCTAATGTTGCACCCTCGCCCTCGCATTTGCCGCAACTGCGAAGTTGGCCCCTCGCATCAATCAGTGGCATCTCCGCGACGGTCAGCTTGTCATGGTCGGTGTCGGGCACTGTCGCCAGGTAGGCGATCGCTGATGACGGGGATGGCATCAGGGGAAACACCCAAAGAATGCGCCCTACCCGGGACGCAACACTGGTTTCTCACCTTCATTCATAGCGGGCTTTCGGTGCTACTGTAAAATTTGCAAGACCTTCGTGCTAATTCACATTTCGTGATGAAAGATGTAAAACTTGCAAGTGCGTTCTAATACACCTCTCCTGGGGTACCTCACACCGCACCGGCAACGTCACAGCGTGACGTCACCGGCGCACGTGCGGTGACCCTGGGGTGCTATAACGTAAAATGATTCCAAACTGCTTTAATTCCAATTTCTGCAATCAGCCTCCACGATTGGTCAAAACATTTTCGGGCCACTCCCACATTCGCCTGTCTGTCACGCGACGTCACGAAAACCGCGATAGCTCCCCATTTGATGTAACGTGCACACACTGATTATGCATGATTATACCGAACAAAAGAAAAATAATCATTCCTGATTCGACGCCTTTTCCCCATTAGCCCTCTGTTATTGGTCCAGTGTTTTCTGGCTACGCCCACTTCGCTTGTCTGTCACGCGACCTCACAAAACCGCGAAAACTCACCACGTCAAAGTGACGTGTACGCGAAAAAAATGCATTAATATGCCGAACAAAACTGAAATTCTTTCTGGATAGCCACCAGGAGTTTCCCGCGGAATGTAAAAGTTGTGGACACACTCCGTGTCTATTTGATCATATGTTCTGGCTGTGCCCCAACCAAAGGGCTTCGGACTTCAACAGTGAGGAGGACTGGAGTCGACGCATATCCAGCGAAGTCCTCCAAGATCAACTCCTGGCCGTCCGGAGAGCTCACGACATCGGGAAAGCCTTTGGCCTACCGGTGCCTACGTGGGCCGCGGAGCCACCGACTTAGCCTGGGGGCTTTTGCCCTCGGGCCCTAGTTTCTCTGGACCAAAATAAAGTTCTTGCCATGCCATGCCAGCCACCGACTGCCCCGTTCCGAAAGGAATAGAAGATGGCTGCCCGCCGATCGCTCAGGCTCTCGCTACTATAGCACCTGCCGGTGAGCATGCATTTAATTGAGCATGACAAACCTTTTTGCGTGGCAGTAAAACGTTATCGAGCCCTTTCGGCATGCATACGACATCGCTGTTCTGCCAACTATTCCTTGCTGAGGATCCGGTTTAGCGGCATTCTCATCCTTCCGTTGCACGCCGCCGTGATTTTCGACCAGCCACCGCAAGCTAAGTAAGGCGAAGCGGACCAATTGGAGAAGCTGGCACCACCCTCTTCATGCGGTTATCTATTTTCACTGTGCTGGCTCGGCCCCATCGAAACCCTCTCCACTAGAGCATGCTCCTCGCCTATTGCCAGCCAGTTAGGTAAGAAAAACAGCTAAGTGTAGACAATGTTATTGGTTTTGAAAGTGAACAAAGGTGACCTCCTATAAACGAGGAGAGTGTTTGATTTAGTTGTTCAGACAACGCTGCGGGTCACCGCCCGATGCTTGCGTCGATGGTTACGTAAATTTGATGTCAGGAGTTGGAAATCAAAACAGTTTGGAATCATTTTACGTTATAGCGACACAGCCACCGCCGGCTTTCTGCGTGGTGCAGTCGCGCACTAGTTGGTGTAGGTGGGCGCCACGTGGACGCGTGTTTTTATTTTTTTTATTTTTACGTGAACCTCCACAATTCTCTTGCCAGCCAGATTAGCAGTAATGTGTGTCGGAGAACATCGGCGAGAGGTAAACTGCGTGATGAAAATGTGGCGACGCTGGCCTTTTTTATTTGCAAACATGAACTGCGTGAACCACGTGGTGGTGGTCTGTGAGGGATTGTGCAATGAATATCAGCTTTTCAATCAAAGGGTGCCTTTGATGGAAAAGCACCCTTTTCCTCAAAGAGTGCATGATCACCTTTACGGCATGTACTTCATGCTGTGATGACGCACATAAACATGCAGAAGTTGGGTCTTGTAAAGTTGAGAGCAGCAAAGGAGGCAGCAGCCACAGCGAAGTTACCGCGCAACGGATTATGTACTTATGTAAGCTTTTGCTCAGTTGTATACTCACATGACCGAGACTAATAATTAAAATAAATTATGGTGTTTAACATCCTTAAGCTGCACAGCGGCTTATGGGGGACAGTGTAACGAAAGGCTCCGGATTAATTTTGTCCACCTAGGTTATCTTACACTAGATGGACAGCACAAACTTATTACTCAAAGCAGGGTAATATGTTTTTTTTTTTCTGTATTTCTCCCTCATCTGAATTTAGGCGCTGCTATTTGGTACGGCTCCATTGAGCCGCCGTGAAGTTGTAGACGAAGTTCATCTTGTGTATATCGTTTAAAGCTACAGTAAATTGGGCGCAAATCGGTGCATTCACGACAATGCCTGTGTTCGACAATTTGTGTTCGAAGATCAGTCATTTAGCGAAGTATCACTTTGTCACCTCGAAAATGTGCATCATCTGTTATTAAATATTCGTTTTCGAGGTGTAATACATTTTTCTGAATGTTTGATCTTCGGAAGCGACGCACTTTTATGAAATCACTACACACTGACTTACGGGAACCATGTACTCGGCAACAACGCTACGTTGTTGTACCGGTAAAACGGGGATGATTATACTTCCTAAGCACAGTTCGTAAATGCTGTCACTTCAAAAAATAGCAATATACCAGACTTGCGATCGCGGCGGTTGATATATACAAGCAGCGCTCTTATTTTTTTACCCCTGACACACGGGCACTCTAATACCCCTGACACACGGGCACTCTAAAGTCCTTTAGGTAAGGGGACATCTACTAGAAAGGCGTTCAAGCACAGTGGCACACGACAAAGGAGTGACTCCCTCCCGGCAAATTGCGGGAAAGAAGATCGGGCATCTG
The DNA here is from genome assembly GCF_013339745.2 of Dermacentor silvarum. Classification (NCBI taxonomy): domain Eukaryota; kingdom Metazoa; phylum Arthropoda; class Arachnida; order Ixodida; family Ixodidae; genus Dermacentor; species Dermacentor silvarum. The sequence continues at coordinate 174,530,017 of NC_051154.1, forward strand.
CTTTTCGAGCGAAAAGGTGTAGTCTCGCATACAGCGTGCACAACTCATCAATAGAAGAAAACCTGTTACATAACTAAGGTGCCCCGTAAGTGTGTGTGTGTGTGTTTTTTTTTTTACCTTTGTCACAGACCCCGTGAACAAGGCGCCAACGCCGGACCATATTCCAAAGCCGACTTAGCAGCTTCCGAAAATAGTCCCACGAAAGCAAGGACAATTAGTAAGGGGCCCTCTGGAGCACCAGCGAACGCCGGTTGCTGTCCAAAGACCGAGTCAGAGCCCAGAGAGGCAGTCACATACACACATGCACACTTAGGCTAGATACATCACAATACAATTCAGATGGGTATTCACAAAACGTAGGAAAATAATCAACGACAAGCACTGAGAGTCCAACACGTAAAGTACAATATGAATAGGAACACTAAGTGTCCAATCGTATTCACCCGTGCTGGTCTTGAGCCGAACAATCTCGGCGTAGCTCGAGGCAAATCTCCAAGAAAGAACTTCTTCCGGAAATGCAGACGCTCGATGAACTCGTCGACTAGCTTGCCTGGGAATCCCCTTCTTCAGCAGACGGTCTTCACGTCACATCACTTCACCGGCGCGGCATAGAATAAAGACCTGATCTCCCTTCCGATTCCCGCAGGGCGTTTGTACAGCCCTCACAGGCGTTCTCGAACCTTCCTATTGGAGTCGTGCTCCCGTAGCATGGCCAAAGCCTCGGAATCTTCTATATAGTTAATTCTTGCATCTTCGACCGCCGCCGTCGGAGTGTCGCCGAGGGGGGGTGATGACTCATCCTGTTGGCGCACGCTCACGCTGTAGTAATCTCTCTCTCGACTCGCCGGGTGAGAAGGTGTCTCGGAGCGCGCGCTCTCTCTCTGGTTACCGTCACGGCGTCACCTTTGCGAGACTGGCAGATGCTTCTAGACTCCGTTGTTCGCGTCGGCTGTTGAGGTGTATGCGCTCTCCCCCTCTGTTGAAGCTGCCGCGGGGCCTACGTGTTTTTTTCGCTGGCTTGCGTGACGCGCGCTTTGATTACGCGCTCTTTTGTGACAACCTTAGAAAATCTGTAAATTTTAGCGGTAATGCGAATTGTCGAACAGTGAAGATTTACTCTAGCTATTGTTAAGTTCGGCGACCAGCGGGGGCAGCGATCTTGAAGTATCTGCTGATTGCCTGTGACAAATCGCTTCGGGAGGCTGAAAAACGTCCCGCCGGGAAAGATCAGCGGCAACACCATGCCTCTACAGCTTTCAAAGGTACGTGTCGCCCGGGCGCCGACCACGACGTTAGGAAGAGGAGACTTGGAAAAGGGCCTCTACTACGACACGTTCTCACGGCCGCTCGACAGACCAGCTGGCCGCCAAGGCCGTTCTCCAAACAAACCCGTCGATGGCTGGCCATTCCAGGAACAGACGCGTCAGTTCAAGTCAGGAGCGAAGCCACCTGTCTACGAGTGTTCCCACCTTTCTGTGGGGGAATGAGCAGTGTTTGCTCGAGGGCACTTCTCCGAATGTGGTTGGGAAACGAAGGCGCCGGGGAATTTTGCGCACTCTCGCCCTCAAGGCGGACCCTTCGGTGACTCTCGACGCTCCGATTGGAGGATGGTGGGACCGCAGCTTGGACAGAGCGCCTTTAAGCGGACTTTTGCGGGCCATCGGAAGTGCTCTCCCATCTGCCCTGAGATGTAGGCAGTGCTTCGATCCATTGTGCTTCGACCCAGTAATGCTAGACTCATGAGACCTAACGTCTCGTTCTCCTACTTCTCATGTAAATAATGTAAATAAACCCAGTACTCTTCGTTCTCGATGAGTACCTGTTCCTCCCTTCAACAACGTCTTCAGCGTGGATGAGGCGGACGACGGCATGGGCCAGCTACCGCTTCGGATATGCCCGACTCCAACTCCTATTTTGGCGAGGCCACGACTCCCAACTCCTACACTATACTCTCAGACGCCCGCACCACGTCGCAAGCGCCGCCATGTTGAATTCCAATTATGCGCATTATAAGCCATCAAAAATGGGAAAAAAATGTTTTAGGTACTACAATCACAAATGTAATCTATATGCGTAGCTTCTTGTAAATCTTCTCACAAGCAGCGCTTTTTTTTTTTTTTTTTTTGCGGCGTTCATATAAGGAACCACCTAAAGAAGTTATAACCGCTGGACAAATAAAGTTTATTCCTATCCTATCCTAAAGAAGTTAGTGTGCTGCCGTGTGTCATAAGCGCAACTCCTTTCTGCAAAGGGTACTTCAACGTCACAAAAGGGGTTTCCTGCAAAGGACTTTACTTTTGCCCGTGTGTCAGGGGTATAAAGTCCCTTAGGTAAGGGTAAATCTACCGGAAAGGCGTTCAAGCACAGTGTCACACGACAAAAGAGAATCTCCCTCCCGGCAAGGCTCCTCTACGGGAAAGAAGATCGCGCAACTACTTTTCGAGCGGAAAGGTGTACTCTCGCATGCAGAGTGCACAACTCATCAACAGAAGGAAACCTGTTACAAAACTACGGGGCCCTGTAAGTATTTCTTTTAACCTCGGAAAGTGGTTTTTTATTTATTTTTTTTTATTTAGCGGTAATGTGATTTGTCGAACCAGTGAAGATTTACTCTAGCTACACTCTCAAACGCTCGCACCACGTCGCTAGCGCCGCCATGTTCAATTCCGAATATACGCATTTCGAAGCCATCAAAAGTCGTAAAAAATGTTTTTAGGTCCTACAGTCACTAAATGTAATCTACATAAGCAACTTTTTGTAAATGTTTTCTCTCTTGCTGCTATAACAAACAGCGCTTTTTTTTTTTTTTTTTCGGCGTTCATCTGAGGAACCCCCTAAAGAAGTTAGTGCGATGCCGTGTGCCATCGGCGCAACTCCTTTCTGCAAAGGGTTCTTCGGAGTAACAAAAGGGGTTTCCTGCAAAGGGTTTTACTTATGCCCGTGTATCAGGGGTATGCAGAGAGGACAGGTCGCATGATCGTCTTTTGCCGACCAGCGCCCGCTTCGTAAGCGCGGTAGATGGGAGGGGCCCCGCCAGTGACGTCACGCTGTTTGCAAACAGGGAGAGGACTCGCGCTTCTGAAAAAATAACAACAGAGAATGAAAAGAACTGAAAACAGGCCGGTAGAAGCGAAACAACGAGCACCAGTCAGTCATATATGCTATATATACACCAAGGGCCTCCCTCCTCCTTCCCCTACAAAAAAAAAAAAAAAAAATAATAATTTTTAAAAATTTTAAAAGCAGAGAGGAAAGAAGAAAAAGAGGGGAGGGGGTGGAACGAGCGGGAGAAAACAAACAAAACAAACAGCCATGCAGGAGAAAGAGCCACTGCCGCGGCAGATACGTCGCCATGCAGGCAACTCAGTGCAGAGGCGGGGAAGGACTGCTTCAGTAGCTGACCGCTTCTGTTTCCCCTGTTGGCGCTGAGCCGTGCTCCCTCAAGGGCTGCAGAAGATAGCGCCAACCTTTCCTTTTCTCATAACGAACCACTTAGTAGTTGCCCCTGAATGAATGTGAGTTCCCAGAAAAAGAATGGCGGGAAGCCTTTTACCGAACCTCTTGCTCCGTGTCTTATTAGAGGCACAGTACACTTGGCGCTTAACTTGCGGGGCTGCCAGGTGCGCTTGTGGTTTTGAAAGCCCCATGCTGATGTTTTGCATAAGCAATTTTCCAAGAAACGTTTTAATCTCCTTCCCCCTCCCTATGCAGAGTAGTATGTCAGCGGTTGTATACACGCTGGCTAAGATCTCTGCTTTCTAATAAAGAGCTTCTCTCTCTCAAACGCGAAAAACGGTGATCCCAGAATTCAGTTGGAAGAAAAGTATGACGCAGGGCAAAATCACACCAAAACGTACATTAGTCACAACGAAAATAACGGAGAATTGGGGTTATTCAAATTGAGTTTACTTTCAAGATAATCGACGTGTCTCTCGCACCAACAACTGCTGTGCCGACAATTCTTTTATTCGAATTTTGTCATTGCAATGAACTGCTTGCCCAGACAGACATCACTATAATTAATCTGGTCACATCAGTAAACATTGCAGAGTGGAAGGAATTGTAATAAAACTAAAGTTTCTACATTTCAAAGGGGCCTTGTAGACCGAAATAATTAACTCAAGTCAAATTATTCCTTCAGTCAATTAACTTCAATACGCATGAATGACCACCAAGTGCTGCTCTAGGTCCAACCCTTCTGTAACGTGGAAGGGTCACCCGCTTAAAATAAAGCTGCATTCGCGCTATTCCTCTTCGCATGAGCTGAAATCGATTGTCGTTTTGCGCTGCTTCAGATTGGCCGTACGCATAGTCACTTAATTAAGCAGCAGCAGCGAGGCGGGCAGCTTTATCGCGCGCTACCGTATGGAGAAGCTTCATCTTGCACCAGCTGTATTTTATGCATTATAATGTACAGTAATTAAAAAGTTTATTATAAATCCGTTAATTACGCACGCACCTGCGCATTTACTGCATGCGTGTCTAGAGGCTAGCAATTTGGACACTAGAATAGCAAGAAATAAAGTCACCGCTATTTATATTTCTCTAATGATTAATTTTTGGCACAGCAAAACCAAAAGAAATCGTGTGTGCGCGTGTGTGTGCGTGCGCGCGCAATGCGAGTGGTACGTTGAGGACGTTGGCAAACATGGTCACCCACCTTTGCATGCCCTTATTCTTTTTAAAGCGATAGCGTTAAGGGCACCGTGTCGCAGAGAATCCTGCGTCGGTGTCGGCGTAAGCGCCGGCGTCCGTAGCGGAGAAAATCATGACGAACCACCCCGACCACGCAGACCCTCCGCGTGGCGCAGAGGCGTTAGTGAACGAAATTGAATTTCTCAAAGTAAAATCTGTCAGAAAAATCGTTAAGTACGACTTAACTACAACGTACAGACACGATAGCGACGGATTGCAATTCGAATGTACGAGAAAGCATAATTCTGTTACGAGGAAACTCAAACACAAACCCCATTTCCAGCATTTCTAATTTTCTATCATACTAACAGCCATTACTAACAACCATACTAACATACCATTCGCCCAGCAGAAAGTTTTACTGAGCCATACTAACAGCAGCGCGCCCGAGTATGTTACTTTCGTAAACACCATCCAGATGGTGCTCGCCTCCTCGGCAAGAATGCCGCACGCGTTTTTGCCGCTAGCGGCTAGCGTGGAACACGGTAGCGGCGCGCAGAGGCGAAGGTGGAGAAAAAGGAAAGCTGCAGTTGCGGGGAAGCCTGACAAACATTCAGGGATCTTTGAATGCTATTGCGTTCCACTCTTAAAGTGAAGCTTAAGCGTCCTCCAAGCGTCCTCCTCCGTCCATGCGTGTGCCGTCGTGTTTGCCAACGCCCGTAACCTCCTGATGGCATCACACACGCACATGGGTTCCGTTAGAAATGTTATGCTTAGACAGCATATAGGGTATAATACTGCTAAATGCAAACGCGATAACTGGTTTTCTGTATGTGCACGCCACTAAGAATGAGTTGTGACGCGGAGGCACGAGGATGAAATGGCTCGAATGATTACTGAAGCGCCAAGATATAGAATTAAGCTCGATAAAGAACGTATGAGCAAGTCGGCTCGGCCCTATCATCGTCAAAAAAAGAACGGTATTTTAATGCTGCATAGTAAGCGCATATCCGATCATGTTCGCCACATTTAATACAGCTTCATTAAAATCACTTGCTGGAAGTTGGCGCTTGTGCGTCCTTGCGTCTTTTATGAACCTGTCTCCTTTTTTTTTTTTTTTTTTTTCGCTGAAACCAGTTTTCATGTGGTGCCCCTCATGTAATGTCGCGCTCCAAGAGACCTTTGAGGTATTATGAATAAACTAATAAAGAAGAGCGCAACTCAATCCCTGCTAATTAAGTTCAGTTTGTATGTTTTTGTTTTAGCCATATTTCTTTACCAGAGCGACCGCTCAACTCGGTACGCTGGGAAGCTGCGCTCTCCCGTTCGGCGCCCACGTTTGGTTCGCGGGGGTTCAGAGGGCCAAGCGTGGGTGCACTGGGGTTCAATCCAATGATGGCGCCGGTTGGACTCTACTTCTGGCGTTCTCGGAACTGGGGACGCCAGAGCCTTTGAGGGCCAATGAGGGCCATGTGAGGTCTCCCCCGCTTCAAGGTCGCAGAAAACGAGGGCGGGGCAGAGGGGACGCAGAGAGAAGCGCGGGGTGGTGAAAGGGAGGGAGGCATCGAGGGAACAGGGAAGTGGAAATGCAGAGAGCGGCACAGCATGTCTTTACTGCGCGGCGTGGGCGTTGGTACAATTCACGAAGTAAGGCAGGCAAAGCAGTGCATAAGAATCTTCCGATGGTGCCCACTATTGTGCCACACCACGTGCCTTCATCGACGTGACGGGCGCTCTCCCCCCTTGCGTTCTTCTGAGCCCCACGACTGATCACCGCGACGAATCAAGAATTAGACGCGGGTGACTTCAAGCTGCACTAGGCCTTTCCCGCGACGAAAGAAGAATGCCACGCGGGTGACGTCAGCATCCGCCCCGCCTCGCTCCTGCCGAAGAGGACCAAATGTGTGTCTCTCAGAAATGGCCGACCGGCCACTTGTGAGAGACAGTCGCTACCAGCCGCCCCGTCGGTCTGGTGCGCTCTTACTGCTATTACCAGATATTACCAGCTATTACCTGTTATTACCTGCTATATCTGTACATATCTGTAGATATTGGGCCCAAAAAGGGATTTAAAGCAGAACCGGCCTTTCGTGAGAGTGTCGCTACCAGCCGCCCCGTCGGTCTGGTGCGCTCTTACTGCTATTACCAGCTATTACCAGCTATAGTACCTGCTATATCTGTACATATTGTATAAAGCTTTCGTCTCCTCTTCGTCTGCTCCAAGAGTCCGTCGACGGACTTGGGGTTCGACGACGAGATATCTCTCGTCGTCGAACGACTGACCGGCCACCAACCACTTTGGCTGGGTGAATGCCCTATGTTTTCATGTCGCCCGACCACTCTATCACAGGCAGATGTTAGGAGAGTGTTTTATTTTTTGGTAGACTATGATTTATATATTTACCTTCTTTAAACAGTGCATTTTAGTTTGAAGTAAGGGTAAATTTAGTGGGCAAGCAACACGAGGAACGAGATCGTGATGGAGGAATTCCAAGTTCAGCACCTCCTTCAAATTTGGGAGGAGTTGGATATTTCCGCCGGCTCTGAAAAGGCAAGAAAAGCGATTCTCGACGTGATGCGAGCAGAGAACGTGACGATCCAGGAAGCTGAAGAGGCTTGGGAGATGATTGTTGAGCGAAAGCTGGAGGCAAAGGAACGCGAGAGACGTGAGAGGCGCGAGCTAGAAGGAAAGGAGCACGAAAGTCCTGAGGAAAAGGCAAGGCGAGAGTGCCGTCGAGAAATTCAGGCATGGGCATGGCGCACAGCACCGATACCGTCTCCACATTTTCAGGGCAGGCGAGAATATTCTTGCTTTTCTCGCTGGCTTTGAAAAGGTGTGCGAAGAGGGTGTCAAGCGGGACCTCTGGTCCGAGCGGTTGATCCTGCTGCTCCCTTGTAATCTCGCGTGCATTTTGGAACGCCTGCTTGATGAGGAGAATCGGGACTATGATGAGGCTAAGAAGGCTTTGTTGAGTCATTCTGATGCTATAAGTCAGGCCGACTGCCAGGGCCAATTTGATAGCCACAACGCCGAGCCTGTCGAGGAGAGACCGGGTACTGAGATGGCTACTAGCTCAGTACGCCAGGAAAAAGCTATCGTGCCATTGGTGCACACGCGTATCGACAAGCAGGGGCGGCGATAGGATTTTTTTACTGGGGGGGGGGGACTTATGCGTTGTGTTTTGACTATGGCTAACTCCCTTCCACTTTGTTTGTTTAGCAAACGGAGAGCAGTAATACGATTTTAACAGACAGTTGTGAAACATTTGGTTAGTTCCAATTATGCAAAAATACCGAATATTTCCTTTTCAAATACGGATGCAAATAGTTAATGTGTAATATTCTATTTGTATTCGAAACTTTGAATATTCATCCACCCCTTGATGAAAGGTATGAAACGCTCTTTTCGCTGTCAAAACGCGGCTTTCCCCTCAAGGTTACCTCGAACCCAAGTACTGCGGAAAAGCGGCATGGACCACAGGCATTATAGAACCATGGACTGTGAACATGATGAGATCGGTCTATTGGCCCACACGCCCATGAGGCGACACGTGGCTTTTGGTTTTTTCACCAGTTTATGTTTCAGCGAAGAACTTTTTGCCTTTTTACTGGAAATATTACTTACGCATGTTTATACAATTTTATTGCGATACCAATTATATGGACACTCCAGGCGCATTTATGCCGTCGGCATCGCCGCGATGTTCCGTATTAAGTTCAGGCACGAACATCGTCGCCGCGCGCCGTATGCAGTATGTGCGAGTGAAAGCTTGCAAGGGTCAGCCAATAATCGTGGCTCAATCTCGCGCGTGCGAGGGAAGAAGGCGAGGTGGAAGCCACCACCACCTAGATTACTGAAGGCCTCCCCACGCCAGAGTGACGACACAGAAGTGAGATCACCCTGGTGGTCGGCTTCACTGCGCCAAGATGCTTGTAACAAGTTACATAGCTGTTCCTTCACGCACAAACAGCCCGTGAACTTAAATTTACTCCTCAAAATACCTCTTAGGCTATAGGTTGTAAGTAAAACCTATTTCACTCATTTCGTTTCCTCTCTGATGAGTAAAAAGTATTTCCACGGAGCAAAGGCTGACCGCCTACAAGCCACCAACCCATTGTTCTTTTTTTTTTCAGAACGCGTGTATTCCTGGTATGACTTTGTGACTGGATGCAGGAAAGTATTCTGAACTTGTTTAATGCTGCAATCTCTAATATGCAATGAGTAACACGAGAACAAGGTGAGAGCAGGAGCCAACGTTTCGACAAGTGGACTTTTCTTCAAGGCAACATATGCTCTCCTCGGCACAGTATATATAGGTAGGGTTCTTCTAAAGGGGAGATATCTAAAATGGACATATAAAAGGTGGAGAAAAAGGAAAGCTGCAGTTGCGGGGAAGCCTGACAAACATTCAGGGATCTTTGAATGCTATTGCGTTCCACTCTTAAAGGCGAAGCTTAAGCGTCCTCCAAGCGTCCTCCTCCGTCCATGCGTGTGCCGTCGTGTTTGCCAACGCCCGTAACCTCCTGATGGCATCACACAGACACACGCACATGGGTTCCGTTAGAAATGTTATGCTTAGACAGCATATAGGGTATAATACTGCTAAATGCAAACGCAATAACTGGTTTTCTGTACGTGCACACCACTAAGAATGAGTTGTGACGCGGAGGCACGAGGATGAAATGGCTCGAATGATTACTGAAGCGCCAAGATATAGAATTAAGCTCGATAAAGAACGTATGAGCAAGTCGGCCCGGCCCTATCATCGTCAAAAAAAGAACCGTATCTTAATGCTGCATAGTAAGCGCATGTCCGATCATGTTCGCCACATTTAATACGGCTTCATTAAAATCACTTGCTGGAAGTTGGCGCTTGTGCGTCCTTGTGTCTTTTATGAACCTGTCTAAATTTTTTTTTTCGCTGAAACCAGTTTTCATGTGGTGCCCCTCATGTAATGTCGCACTCCAAGGGACCTTTGAGGTATTATGAATAAACTAATAAAGAAGAGCGCAACTCAATCCCTGCTAATTAAGTTCAGTTTGTATGTTTTTGTTTTCGCCATCTTTCTTTACCAGAGCAACCGCTCAACTCGGTACGCCGGGAAGCTGCGCGCTCCCGTTCGGCGCCCACGTTTGGTTCGCGGGGGTTCAGAGGGCCAAGCGTGGGTGCACCGGGGTCCAATCCAATGATGGCGCCGGTTGGACTCCACTTCTGGCGTTCTCGGAACTGGGAACGCCAGAGCCTTTAAGGGCCATGTGAGGTCTCCCCCCCTTCAAGGTCCCATAAAAGGGAGATATCTAAAGGGACATATCTAAAAATATGATATTTTAACCTAACTCTAAAATATATAAGAACAAATGACAGAGAATTTTTCATTCATATGAATAGTGTCATTTTATTTCAAAATGAACATGCAAATATGTACGAACAAATAATTTTTCATTCTAACTTATGACACTGTGAGCTACCAACAAGCACAAATTTAAAATGAGCATTGCATAGAAATATGTACTATCGTGAGCAATATGAGCTCGAACACGGGAGCGCGTGGAAAGTAGCCTCAAAACCTAGATAGCGTCATACGTGGGTTGCGCTGCCGTAACCGTAGGGGAAAGGAGGGGCGCTCTTCCGTTAACTGTTGGCACTCCCGCTTCGCTAGCGTACAAAATAAAACGATAAAAGTGGCGTATCCGAACGCTCAGCCAACACCGCCTAGATTTAATACAAGCATGACCTGTGCATTATGGCAGTCTATGTCACAGCCGATATCTCAGCAGCTGCATAGCCTGATGGATCATTCGATGTAGCTGTGCGCATTGATGTGAATTCATATCACCGCTAGCGGCCAGTGACATGCTACAAGCTACCGTTTTGCAGCAATGATATCGAGGCGGGAGTGTGAACAGCCAGCGGAAGCGCGGCGCCCTTTCCAATTTGTTTCCAAAAGTGGCCGCTGCAAATCGGCCGATGTAGGGTTCGAGGCTATTTTCCACGCGCTCGCGTGTTCGAGCTCATATTGCTCACGATAGTACAAACAAATCATTTCACATGTAAACTTCAGTGCAATGTATTACCAAATTCAAAGAAGTTGTCAAATATTACAAAACAACATATCAATATGAACATGGCCCGCAAACGCAGCCAAAAAGGGTTAGGATTCCAGTGTCTTCAGCTTTCGCTTCTTGTCTTGTTTGCTGGCCGTAAGCTTGTAATTTTTCTGCTTACACAGATTGCTTAATAACACATTAGCAGCTGCACTAAAAATGTATTTCACGACAAGCTGTGGTGAATGTATATAATCACATGTGTCAAAGTCTTTGTTGCTCTCAATAAAGGACGATGTCAAGGCAACAAGAAGCTCTTTTTGCTTTGGACAATCGTAGAACTTGGTGGCATTTTTCTCACTTACAAGCTGCTCAAGGACGATGTCCATCGTCGACACTACGTGCACAACCACAGGCTGGGGAAACATGAGGCCACCTCTCGTGGCAGAGGCAATAAGTGCAAAATCATTGTTGTCAAAACTCCGGTTTTCTAGTACCACATTCTCTTTGCAAGATTTACATGCAAGTTTCTTTGTAGCTGCATATGCGCAGTAACCAGCCACATACGTAATGGTGGGGAGCATCGGCTGCTTATTTGCAATATCTTGCTCTCTTACAGCAACATCAAAATGCTTCAAATATTGTAGGTCGTTAACAGAACCACAAGGAGTGAGCACATCTAGCTGATAGAGTTCGGGGAGCTCGAGCACTTTCTGCAATCTGAGCTTGTGCTCAGATTTGTATATGTGATGTATAGACACGTGGTACTGCATTCCTGACAATTGCCGATATTTTCCAAATCAGTCCTCAAGGCAATCGGTTTGAAATTTCCCCAGTAACACATATAAAAATCTGAGCTCTTCAATGCAGTAGTGTGTTACCTCCACAAGTGCATGCGAAGTGTGGCGGAATGCACTGTGTGTTTCGCGTGTCAGGTGACCTGCATCGTGCTTTAGACTTTCCCAATAATCTGACCAGTAAATTACACTGTTCAGAAAGTCGATCTGAGGGGAAGACAGACTTCTGACAGGCTCTTGAAAGTTGTTGCACAAGCGCTGTCCTTTGTGAGGTGTCTTGACTTTTACAATGTTCTACCATGTCAAGATTATACGAATAAATTCAGATGTGCCTTCAGCATGTTGAAGCTTAGCTAATTTGGAACTGGTCAGTGCTGCAATAGTAGAAAGGTTAAATAGGTTAAATATCTTCAGGACGAGGTTGACATTTTGGCGCTCCAAGTTGGATGGATTTAATTCTTTTAAAGATAATGTCGGGTCCAACTGCAAGAGTTCATTGCTTTCCTCTTCATGTGCCTTCCTCAGAGTACCAAATGATGCTGTTAACACCTGCCCATTACTGGAAAGCTCAGTTATATCAGGAAAAAACATGCAGGTCCCTGGATTAGGTTAAGCCAGTTGTTACGTATGCACTTCAAAATGTGAACGCTGTCCAAGACAAACAAAGGTTTTGAAGGATCAGATGGGTGTACATAGACAATATCAAATTTTGGGGGATCACAGAAAAAGGACATGACTTTCTGGTTTATAGAATTATCAGAAATGACTGCGATCACACGAAGCCCAGCATCTTCTACCTCTTTAATGAGGCATCTGAGGAAGCAATGCAAGTCCTTTGCGTCAAGTTTTGCAACAGATAGAAAATGCACGTCTTTGTTCGGCGACAAAAGGCTCTGAATCATAAAGACGTATGCTGTTCTTGCAGCAATGTTACTGTTTGTGGCTGCACCTGTGACAAAACCACCTTTACATTCAAAGTAAGACTGTAAATGAATTTCGTCTATCATGAGCATCGCAGTCCTTGCCGGTGTCCGTGTAGCTCGTTGATGTGACGAAGCCACTTGGGTGAAAGTGCTTCTCGCAGAGCTCAAATTCAACGGAATTTTACATGTAAATTAACGACATAAATACCGGGCAGTCCTCACAATTATGCGACCGCAAAATGCAACTATGAGAGCAAACTGAATGGAAAAAGGAGGTCGAACTTCCTTACCACTGTGTACTTCGTTAGTGCAAAATCCTTACGAGGCACGGCGCGCGTCCACACTGCTCTTTCCGTGGCGTTGGTCGGGAACCTGTAGACGCGAACAGTGGGTCCCCCCACATAGTTGAAAGAAGAAGAAGTAGTAGTTTAATGATTTGAAAATGTAGAGGTCGGCCGGAAAATGGAACATCTGGCCTGCTACTCTACGTAAGGGAAGGGGAATAGGGGAAAAAAAGAGGGTCACAATGGGGGATGATAATGGGAGGAACGAGGTGAAAGGATACATTGCATAAATGTTATCACAATCGTGAGTCCAGGCCCGTGTCGCCTAAGAAACGTGAAAGAGCACGCATTGTCTCTATCGTCTGCCAACTCTGTGGCCATGCGCCTAGCAAGAGGTCCTCCGACAGTAGTCTATTGTATAAATGCCTCAAGGTAGCTGCCAGTGTCAGTCTTTCGCGCGCATACTCGGAGCACACCACGAGCACATGGTCTATTGTCTCTATACACCACACACTGAACAGTCCAGGGAGTCTGTCCGTCCAATGATGTGCAAGTATTTGCGCGTGAAAGCGACGCCTAATCGCAGTCTGTGTATCAGGCATGTATGAGGGCGTGGAATTCCACGCAGAACAGGAAATTGCATATCGGGATCCAGCCTTTTAAGGCGGACGTGATGAGCGTCTGGCTGGGCCCAGTATGTTTTTGTCGCACTCCTTATTAATTTCGACAGGAGGCATGTGATGTTCGGTCTAGAGAACGGCACTACAGTTCGCAGGCCATTGCTGAGGGCGCGCTTTGCTTCAGCATCGACCATCTCATTACCATTGAAACCACAGTGTCCCGGGATCCATTGGAACACTATGCAGTGGTGTTTTTTTTGAGCGCATGAAAGTAGCTCGGTGATCTGCAGTGCCAGAACTTGATATGCGGTGTGGCGCAGGTAGCATCCCAAAATTTGCAGCGCGGGTTTTGAGTCTGTGAAAATGCACCATTCTTGAGGTCTTTCCCCGCAGATGTGGCGAATTGCTTCCCGAATAGCCACAAGCTCTGCAGCGGTTGATGTTGAATTGTGATCTAGAATGAAACCTCGAGTCACCTGCTGGGCTGGTATCACCACAGCTGCTGTCGATGCCCTTGGTGACGCGGACCCGTCTGTGTAAACATGAACATAGGTATTCTGATCAGATGTATGCCAGAGAAAGTTGTTGTAGTCCGCTAACGGGAACTAATGATTTCTTTAGTATGCCGGGGACGTGCACGCATATCGAAGGTTGAATCATCACCCACGGTGGTTTGATGGGGTGATATGGAAGGGCATCGCCTAATGTTATGTGGGGTAGATGGCAGCGGAGTGCACTTGTGAAACTGCTGTCCGGCCGCTCATGTAGAACCGACGTAAATGGATGGCAATGGTGTCGTGTTAGTAAGCGTAGATATACTCGAAGTGGTTTGTGGGAAAGGTATACCGATAATGGGCATACGCGGGCTTCCTCAATTGTGCCTTTGTTGGAGGCACGCCGTGGCAAGCTGAGGCATATCTCGAGTGCCTGCGCTTGAACGCTCTCTAATGTCCGTAAACATGAAATATTCAAGTTTGAGAGTATCGGGAGGCTGTATCGAATGTAGCCTACAAATAGAGACTGATAAAGTCGTAGTAAGGAGCCTTCCGTGGGGCCCCATTTCATGCCTGCTACGAAGCGAAGAAAATGGCAAAACAAATTACGCTTTTGCTTCAACATATTTACATGCCTCGACCACGACAAACCGCAGTCAATGATAATGCCCAAGAATCTGTGGTGGGAGACATAAGGTATTATAACACCGTTAATGGAGATCGGATAGCGGCAGACGGATTTGCACGTGAATGCAACCACAGCACATTTCTCAGCAGCTAAGAGCAAACCTTGACGCCGTATGTATCGTGAAGTAGATGACACAGCACGTTGTAATCTCGCACGTAGTGGAGGAGTTCTCAGCCCAGCATTATTTAATGTGGCAATGATTGGCCTGGTGAGCGAACTTCCAGTTGACATCCACATCAGTGCATATGCATATTTCTGCATCTGGGCTTCTGGTACAACATGCCCACATAGTTGGAATTGCAGTTGGGTGCGCAACAACATCCAGGCATACCGCTTCTGTTGTTAATGTATTGTACATGTAGCGTGCATGTGTTGCACATGAAGTTGCTTAAGCGCGAGTAAGCACACATCTACAAACAGAAACTTATTTATATAAAAACGTTGCGAGGCGAGAAGGTGGCAAAGACTTCCGACGCTACTCGACGAGTGTCCAGTTATGATCTGGTCGAAAGCCTCCGAGCAGCCGCCAGAGGCACCGGCAACAGTTACGGACGCCGTGTGCCATTCGCTGCGAATGCAGGGGAAACCAACGTCACCTAGAACCTTCCCTCATTCCGCCGCCGATCTCACTGTAGTGACGTCAGGCTACTGAGAGGAGGAAACGAGATGGCCTTCTTTCTTCTAGGTGGTGTTGCGGAAGCGCGTCGTCTTCTGTCGAGTGCGAGGCACGTGGGGGGGTTTTACTTCAGCGGCTGCTGCATACAGTGCGGCCGTCAAATCTTGAAAGCGACCTGTGATGTGGACTAAGTGTGTGCCACCACGGGCCTCATCTTCAAATTGACCTGCGATGTGGACAAAGTGCGCGAAGTGCCGATAGCTTCGTATGCATTGTGGTTTCGACATTTAATTCGCGTTAAAGCGAGAGGCAGCACCCAGGTCAATTTTCTCGCTGCTGCATTTCACTCACTCCAGCATTTTGACAGCGAGTTTTCACGGTCATCGAGTGAAATGTGTTCATGTTTACCTCTGCGCGCGTGACACTGTGCATGTTAATTTACTTAGTAAGCGAATGTTTACAAGTTTATACTGTCGATAAAACTACTATCCTTACTTCGTATAGCTGTCTACTAATTTCCTATCGCGATCGATGCTTCGCCTATCGGGCGAAACTGCGACTTTTTTGTCTTGTTCTGTTTAAGTGTGAAGACGTGCAGTGTCAAAGACTTGTGGTTTGCAAGTATTGCACACATCGCCACCTGTAATCTGTGTGCATGCCTAAAACGACAGTCCCAACTACACTGCCCTAGAAATGCGTCAATACGGCGCCAGTGACGTGTTTGACGCTAGTGATGGCTCTAGTGCTAACATATGTCACTATGGCGCGTCCATCTCCTTTTCTAGGTTTATACGTTCTTTTCTATCGCGTCCATGGCTGCGCATGACTGTCATGCAGCATGGCTGAGCGTGTATGCAGCCAGCGCACGGCTTTTAGGCCAAACTGCACGTGCGCTTGCCAGCGCGCGAAAGCTCATGTCCGCGCGCCTATACGCATGCGCAGATGGTGTGGTACAGACCGTACGCGCCGAAGCACGGCACGAGCAGACAAATATCGGTGCTCTGGCTGCCTCACAAAAATACGAAACAATGTCTACCAAGGCAAAAATAGTGAGCTACGTGGGCGCGCGTCTTGTAGTTACAAACCTCCATTCCTCGCAAGGCGCAGCAAATGCAAGATGTGTGGGTGCGCGGACGCGAGCTTTCGCGCGCCGGCAAGCGTACGTGTGTAGTTTGGCTAACGCGTAGCCAGGCGCGTACGATTAGCCGCATGTGGTTGGGCCTTTTGGAGGTAATCTGCCGCGTGTACAGACTGGCCGAGCTGAGATGACGTGGCACCGTGCGATGTCTTCCTGCGCGTTTAGAACTGGAAGTTGCGTAATCTTGGAGATGCGTTGAAGCGATAGACAGACCATATGGGCAGACGAAGCATTCGCTCCGCACGCTGCCGGTGCTTTTCATGTTGGCGACGTTCCACTGCGGGCGACACCTATCAGCCACGGGGGCGCAGTGGACGCGAAAGTGTGGCTGGCTTCGCTTTGTACCGCCGATATGAAGATATTGACACAAGACAAAAACCGTCTTTAAATAACGCGCGCAGGTTCTGCGCCCTCGAAGAGGACAGCGGCGTATTAGAAGAACAAAGACGAAGACGTAATGGCACGTGCATTCGCCGCACGCACTGGGATATATGTGACCGTCGCCAAAAAAGAAGAGGAAGTGAAGCGCCGCTCGAGCAAAAGAAGGCTTGTTGATCTCCTGCTTGGACGCTGTAGTTATTTAATTTATTTACTTGCTGGGCACAAGTTAGCCCCAATAAATAGTTATCTTAGAAGTGCTTGAGTCATTCGTTACAAATCTGGTGGAGGTGCTGGGTATGATTTCCAGCCCCATTCGAGTTGAAGAAAGCAGCCCCGAGCCACGCCAACTCGGATCCAACGAGCTCACGCCTGTCCACCAGCGCACGAGCCGTCGCCTACGTGGTGAGCGACCCGAGTTTTCTCTTTTGCCGGAGCCAACTAGAATAGCAGCAGCAGCCAATACCGAAATGACATCCCAGACCGCCTCAACCCACGTCGTCGTTGATCAGCCGATGACGCCTAAGCCTTTCCACGGCGACACTTTTGAAGACGCCGAGGACTGGTTAGAAGGCTTTGAGCGTGTGGCGGACTACAATGGATGGAACGAAGATCGGAAGCGCCGCAACGTTTACTTCGCGTTGCAAGACTCTGCACGAACGTGGTTTGAAAACCATGAAGCTGCCCTCCGGTCGTGGGATGACTTCCGACGGGAGCTGCTGGCTACGTATTCAAGCACAGACCGCAAGGAAAGAGCTGAAGCCGCTTTGCAAGCAAGAAGCCAACGAAACAACGAAAGCGTGGCAATGTATGTCGAAGATATGTCGCGCTTATTTCGCCGGGCCGATCCGAGCATGAGCGAGGACAAGAAGCTTCGGCATCTGATGCGCGGTGTGAAGCAGGAGCTTTTTGCCGGTTTGGTTCGAAGCCCTCCACGCACCGTTGCCGAATTCCGTGCCGAGGCGACAACTATGGAAAGGACACTCCAACAGCGAGCGAGGCTCTACAACCGCGATATGAATGTCGCATCTGTGGACGCTATATCAACGGTGTTCGGGAACGGCATCGATGTCTTACGAGAACTCGTAAGGTCTGTGGTTCGAGAAGAGCTCCAGAGGCAACAACTGAACAATGGCCCTACAGCGGTCTCTTCATTGGCAGAAGTGGTTCGTGAAGAAGTGAGACAAGCAGTCCGCGAACAGCACCCACAAGCACAGCCACAAGCGTCAGCAACGGTACGGCCGACTGTATCGTACGCCGAGGTACTCAGAGGAACGCCTGGACGTACTTTCGTCGCGGCACCTACCCATGTACCCGAACCTCAGTTCACGCCGCCTCCGCCTGAGACGAGATTGCGGAAGGCTGACATATGGCGCACTCCTGATAGAATCCCATTGTGCTACCACTGTGGCGAAGCTGGTCATCTGTACCGGATGTGCGAGTACCACAGAGCGGGACTTCGTGGTTTTTCTGTCAACGCTCCTTGCCCAAGAAACGGTGAATGCCCTTTTGAAATCCGTGAGTATTTGTCAACGCGCCAAAGCCCTCATACTTCACAGCAACACCAATCTCGGTCAACAGTACCACTGCGGTATCGATCACCGAGCCCGCGTCCATCCTCAAGCTCCCCGAGGCGAAGTTCCCAAAGCCCGCGTCGGGAAAACTAATACCGGCGACCTGTGGAGGTAAGGCCGCTGTCGACGCAAGAACAGAGCCTCCAGCGCTGACTACGAAATGTAACGACAGACTCGAGAGCCGTTGCGGAAACAGCGACGTTACTTCCGATTTGTGTGTGGTTGTAGACGGCTACGAAATTACTGTTTTAATAGACATAGGCGCAAACGATTCAGTTATGAGTAAAGAACTTGCCAGAAGACTGAAGAAAGTGCTGACTCCTTGGAGAGGACCGCAAATTCGAACAGCCGGAGGACACCTTATCGACCCGATGGGCAGGTGCACTTCTAGAATTGGAATACGTGGCTTCACATACGTCGCTACTTTCATTGTCCTGTCAGAATGCTCGAGGGATTTAATTATTGGAATGGACTTTTTGCAGGTGAACGGTGCAGTAATCAACTTGCAGGAATCTTGTGTGTCGTTCTCAACGAAGCACGCCATCGCTACATTCGAGTGTGAAGAACAATTCGATGCGCTCCAGATTATAGACGACGACGTCACGATACCCCCAAGATCCAGCATAGCTGTCGCCGTAAGAAGCAACGTGTTCACCGACTATGAAGGAATAGCAGACAGTAACATTGGCCTCTTACTCGAAAAAGGGATCTGTATGGCCAGAGGTCGCGGCTGCGTGGTGGGTGTTCTAATGTCTTTGTCACTAACTTTGGAAATGAAGTCCAGCATATTGCGAAGGGAACTATCATTGCCCGCCTTAATGATTATGTCCAGATTATGGATTTGAACCCTTCCGAGGCTGCACCACTCAAGTCTGACAACGTAGACTCCATACTCGCATCCATCAAGATCGAAGCAGCACTATCACCGATCCAGAAGCAGCAAATAGAAAGCCTTATACGAGAATTCGCCACGTGTTTCTCAACGTCATCCAAAGTCCAGAGAACATCCATCGCCAAACACCGTATCATTGTCGACGAAGCTGTCAGGCCTATTTGCCAGCATCCCTACCAAGTGGCACCGAAAGAGAGAGAAGTCATCAGAAACCAAGTTGAAGAAATGCTGAGAGACGACGTAATTCAACCGTCGACAAGCCCGTGGGCTTCGCTTGTGGTGCTAGTAAAGAAAAAGGATCAGACCTTGTGGATTACCGGAAGTTGAACGTCGTCACAAAGCGGGATGTTTATCCACTCTTGCGGATCGACGACACCCTTGATAGACTACGGGATGCGAAATTCTTTTCCTCTCTCAACCTCAAAAGTGGATACTGGCAGATAGAAGTGGACGAAAGAGATCGTGAGAAGACAGCGTTCGTCACACCAGACGGGTTATACGAATTCAAGGTACTTCCGTTCGGCCTCTGTTCCGCACCTGCCACATTTCAGCGGATGATGGACACTGTACTATCCGGGTTAAAGTGGCAGTCCTGTCTTGTTTATCTTGACGATGTCGTGATTTTTTCTACAACCTTTGATCAGCATGTGGAACGACTGCGGACTGTGCTCAACGCTATTAGTTCAGCAGGGCTGACGATAAAGCCACAAAAATGTCACTTTGGCTTCCATGAGCTCCTTTTCCTCGGCCATGTGATTAGTTCTGAAGGCATCCGTCCTGACCATGAGAAGACCGCAGCAGTAGAAAAGTTTCCTAGACCAACGGATAAAAAGGCCGTCAGGCGATTTTTAGGACTTTGTGCCTATTATAGACGTTTCGTCAAAAATTTTTCGAAGATTGCCGAGCCGTTAACGCGATTGACTAAAGAAGATGTACCTTTCATTTGGCTAAGTGAACAAGAAGATGCATTCAATGAGCTACGACGCCGACTTCAAGACCACCCGGTTCTTGCGCACTTTGATGAAGAAGCGGAAACAGACATCCATATGGACGCAAGCAATTTCGGGCTTGGTGCCGTCCTCGTTCGGTGGCAAAACGGAGAGGAAAGAGTGATTGCATACGCTAGCCGCACTCTTTCGAAGGCTGAAACTAACTACTCTGCAACGGAAAAGGAATGTCTCGCAGTAATATGGGCCATAGGAAAATTCCGACCATACTTATACGGTAGGCCGTTCCGAGCAATCAGCGACCATCATTCGTTGTGCTGGCTTGCAAACCTGAAGGATCCTTCTGGGCGACTTGCTAGATGGAGTCTGAGGCTGCAGGAATACGACATAACGGTCGTGTATAGATCTGGTCGCAAGCACAGTGATGCTGATTGCTTGTCACGTGCTCCGTTTGAGTCTGCTCCTGTGGAAGATGGACACAACTTTCCGTTTCTTGGAGCCGTAACCACGTCTGAGATGGCCAAACATCAACAGTCTGATGCCGAGATGCTTCTACTCATCAGGCACCTGGAAGGACACCCCGTCCATGTTCCGCGAGTTTTCAAACTGGGATTATCATCATATGTGATGAGAAATAACGTCCTCTACAAAAGAAATTTTGAGCACAGCACAGAGAAATTCTTAGTCATCGTTCCTTCATCCTTGCAATCCGAAATCTTGGAAGCCTGTCACGATGACCCATCCGCAGGACACCTCGGAGTGAGTAGAACATTCGCTCGAATTCATGCTAAGTACTACTGGCCAAAGCTATTGAGTTCGGTGCAGCATTATGTGAGAACGTGTCGGGATTGCCAAAGACGCAAAACGCCTCCATTAAAACCCGCAGGCCTCCTTCAACCAATAGAACCCCCAGAAGCCCCGTTCGAACAAGTAGGAATGGACTTGCTTGGTCCATTTCCGACATCGTCATCAGGGAAACGATGGATTGTAGTAGCGACTGATTACCTAACCCGGTATGCCGAGACAGCCTCTCTAATCAGTGCAACAGCCATTGAAGTGGCTGAATTCTTTGTCACCAACGTGGTACTACGACATGGTGCCCCTGCAGTTATTATCACGGACCGAGGAACTGCGTTCACAGCGGATTTGACGCAGTCCATTATGCAACTAACTCATACCAGCCACAGGAAAACAACTGCCTATCACCCTCAAACAAATGGGTTGACCGAGCGACTGAACAGGACGCTGACCGATATGTTGTCAATTTACGTAGACTTAGAGCACCGTACATGGGACAAGATACTACCATATGCAACATTCGCTTACAATACCGCATTGCAAGAGACCACTCAAGTGACGCCATTTCAGCTTGTTTTTGGCCGAACAGTTACCACACCTTTAGATGCAATGCTACCGGTAAACGACAGTGCAGAACAAACCCCTGAAATCAGCGAATTTATACAGAGGGCCGAAGAAGCACGTCAGCTGGCGCGACACCGCATTCAACAAAGACAGCGCATTGACGCCGACCGGTACAACTTGCGGCAAAGAGAAGTCGAGTATGCACCAGGTGACAGAGTATGGGTGTGGACTCCCGTACGGACGCGCGGCCTGTCCGAAAAACTTCTGCGCCGTTACTTCGGCCCTTACCGAGTACTTCGCCACATTAGTCCCTTAAACTACGAAGTTACGCCGGAAGGACAAGTGACCTCATCACGATGCCGACGTCGCACAGAAACTGTGCATGTGGTCAGAATGAAGCCATATTATGACAGGCAGTGAATGTTCTACCAAACACCTCTACTCAGTGCCATATACCACTTTAGTGTGGACAACAGCTTGTCAACAGTTTCGCCACTTTACGCATCGGGACGATGCGTTCTTGGAGGGGGAATAATGACACAAGACAAAAACCGTCTTTAAATAACGCGCGCAGGTTCTGTGCCCTCGAAGAGGAAAGCGGCGTATTAGAAGAACAAAGACGAAGACGTAATGGCACGTGCATTCGCCGCACGCACTGGGATATATGTGACCGTCGCCAAAAAAAGAAGAGGAAGTGAAGCGCCGCTCGAGCAAAAGAAGGCTTGTTGATCTCCTGCTTGGACGCTGTAGTTAATTAATTGATTTACTTGCTGGGCACAAGTTAGCCCCAATAAATAGTTATCTTAGAGGTGCTTGAGTCATTCGTTACAATATCGTTGAGAGGACATGAACCTGTATCTTTCTTCGCCAACTCTGAAATTCAACAAAATGATTTCGTTTTCCGATTTTTTTTTTGTTGCTTTTTCTGATTGCCCGATAACTCGGAAAACTTTCAGGGCCCTTCCGTGTAAGAAAAATCCATCGGCGATAGTACGTATTTGCATAAAAGATCGAATTTCAATATAGTAACGAAATTTCAAAATAACGATGCAAATTGCCAATTTCACCGACTTCGTTATATTGAGGTTTAACAGTATATTCGCACATTGCTTTGGAGACAACAGAAACAAAAGCTAACTGCAGAAGATTAGTCCTGCGCTATATTTGTCTTTTCAGTGAGCATCCCTTCAGGTTTCCTATAAAAAATGTGATTCATTGAGACGATACACAGGATCAACCTTTACATATCTCTAGAATACTACGCTCATTTACTGTGACAATAGCAAGCTCCCACAGTGGACATGGCCATCTTCTAAAAAAAAAAAAAAAAAAAAAAAAAAAAAAAAAAACACGCCTCCTTTGCAATGCAGTCTTTGCTACAGTACTGCCTGCTGTGGCCCCAGAAATACACGCACATAACATCACTTGAAATCTGCATGATGCACAATACCGTGCACACATTGCAAAGCACAATAAACTGCTAGTTCAGTGGTGAGGAAGTTCAGCTCTCAACTGTACATTATTGCATGGGCACGAGTTTGATTTCCAGTGACAGTGGTGGGCAAAGTTTTGCTGTTATTTGCTTATTGTAGGGGTGAAGCTGTGAATGAGGTAGTGGTCTGTCGACATGATGTTGGCATAACAGAAAGGTCCAGTTTCAAGATTTAAAAAAAAATAATAACACCACATGCCATTGAAGCAACGACTATTTTAATGCTTGTTTTAGCATTACCAGTTTTGTACAATTTTCAGCAGCTGTTCCTGCCAGTACTTCTCATCCTCCCAAGCTTTCTTCACATTGTGTTAGCCTCTTGGCCAGGTGCTTTTTTACATTATCAGCACTATTCCTTTCTTGAAAATATTCTTGAAGGATATGGGAGTTTCCAGTCTGCTGCATGCACATTTCCCAGTCAATCATGTCGTCATGGTAGCGCCTCTTGTCCTCTTCAGCTCTCTGCTGGTAGACCTAAAAACAAGCACAGTATCCACATTTGTTTTAGAAGGCATTCCAAGCTATAGGGCACCTTTTCACATTGATTGTGTCATAATGTCATTAATAATTTAATGGCTGCTATGACCCAAATCCACAGTTTAACTATGAGTGATCATGTAGTAGGAGTCTCTCGGATAATTTTGATCACTCCACCCTGTATAACGACCTTAAGATACAGAGAAATCAAATGCCGTGAGCCTGTGTAACTACAGAACCTAGTCCAGCAGGTGCATGCAGAAATGAGGTGTGCACCTAGCTCATGCTAGAAGAAACTGATGGTGCATGAACTCTCTTCCTCAGCAGCCAAGGAAGTAATTTTTGTTGTGTAGAGAAATTTGTCGTGGGACTTTTGCAAACCGTAATTTGACCAATGTGAAGCAACAAGGTACAACTGCAACATTGCCCTTCAAAATGACAGGTAGTGAAATGGTCTGCGACGTGACTACGGCCCACGTCGGTCGCCCTCACCATGTCGCCGTTCACTTTCCCCTATGGTTCGTCGCCCCCCACCAGTCCAAGCGGAAAACTAGCCCTCGCAGTTCCGGAGGCAAGAACTGTGCTCGTGTCGACAACTTCAAGGCCTCGATTTCTACCTACGAACGAAATCACCGTGAATATCGAAGGTGTTTCTGTGCAAGCACTTGTCGATACTGGAGCCGCTTAGTGGAGAACTGTGCCGCAAGCTCAAAAAAATTACGATTCCGCTTTCCGACGTCTCCCTGCGTACCGCAACCGCGCACCACATTCACCCTTCAGTGGCATGCACGGCTCGCCTTGTCATTCAGGACGTTTTGTATGTAGTCGAATTCGTCGTTTTTTCACCATGTTCACACGACGTTATTTAGGGTTGGGACTTTCTTGCTACTAACCATGCCGTTGTTGACTGTGCGCGTGCCGAACTTGAGTTGTCGCCGACGTGTGATGCCGCATCTGACAAGCCGCCTTCTCGAGTGGTCGTCGCCGCGGACACTGATATACCTCCTTTGTCTTGTGTTTTTGTGCCACTTTCTTGCGACTATGCTCCCTCTTCCACAGCCCTGTTTGCGCCCTCCGAAGCCTTCACCTCTCGCAAAGACTTCCTCCTTCCTTCAGCAGTTCTCACAGTTGAAAACTCTTGCAGCGCCATTTATGTCACGAATCGGTCCTCTTCCCCAGCCACCTTATGCCGTGGTAAATGTATAGGTCGGCCTGACGATGTCGATTCTGCCTACTCCACTCAACTGCCTGACGACACGATGAGTCTTCACGTCGACAGCATTACAGTAAAAGCTCGATGATACGATCACGGCTAATACGAATTTCCGGATGATACGAATTTTTCTGTGGTTCCGGCCGAGCCCCATTACTTTGCAACGTGCTAGAGAACGGTTGTTACGAATCGATTTTCAGCCTGCATCGGTTGATACGAATAAACGCCGCCCCACCGACGGCCGCGAAAGAGAACAGCGCGCAGTCACGCGCTTTCTCTCCTTCTCTTTTGGTGCGGAGGCGCGGCGCCGGGCAGCGCGGACTCCGCGACTGGGCACGAAGAGCTTGAAGCGGTGGCGCTTCAAGAAATAAATGCTTTTTACGTACATGTGCCTGAGTGAGTTCACCTCTGACTCTTTAATGTAGCTACAGTCGAATCTCGTTAATTCGAACACGCTTATTTCGAACATACCGCGCACCGACAAGGCTCTTAGCAGCGCGCCAAATAACGCGGTGGCGCCTCCGACCGGCATTGCTCCGACACCGCCATAGAGCAAAAGCTCAGGAGAGACAGCGCGTGAAGGAACAGGAAAAAAAAAAGAACCCGCAGCGGAAATTTCCCCCTCTCTCAAATTGCAAGGTCGCCGTTTCTGCATCGCGCCGGAACAAGCGTGTACGTGCCGACTAGAGTGTTCTAGACAACGGTATTCTAGCACACACTAGTGCCGACGTTCAGCCACGCGGATAAAATGGCAGTGAACCCTTCTCCTCTATTTTCTAGTCACATGTTGACCTTGCACGCTGCGGCAGCAGGGAAGCAGCGGCGGAGGCACAGTCGGGCCAACGAAACTCCCACGCCCGCAAACGCTCGCTTCCCGATAACTGCAGAAAACGAAACTTCAGGGGGCGGCTAAAATAAGCTGGCGCCAGCACGGCGGTGGGCGCGCACGGAGATGTGCGCACGGAGTCGAAGGTGAGAGAGCTACGAGGGAGTTGAGAGGGAGGGCGAGGGGAGCCACCGAAGCGGCGGAGTTGACGCGGCCAAATCCGCTTCCCTGCCGCCCTCCTCCCTCACCTTCGACGGTCTCCGCGTGCACCCGTGTGCCGGCGCCGCCCGCTCGCTCCCTGAAGCTTCGTTTTCTGTCCTTATCGGGAAGCGACCGTTAGCCGCCGGCGTGGGCAGTTTCGTGGCCCGCGCTTGCTATGCGCTTGCGCGCCGCGATATTTCACGACTCGCACCGTTCGTGCATCGTGCTATGGTGCACGAATACTTCAAAAATACGTCCTTTAAATTCGAACAAATTTTCGGGCCCCTTCGAGTTTGAATTATCGAGATTCGACAGTAGTTTTAATTGTGTTTCGATGATACGAATTTCGGCTAATACGAATATTTTTCGTGACCCCGTGAGATTCGTATCATCGAGCTTTTACTGTACTCCTGTTACCACCGCCAATTCGTCCTCCTTAGAAGCCTTCCTCCCGTCAATTGATTCCGAACTTCCACCTGCCCAGCGTACCCAACTCTTGGAACTGCTCGATCGCTTTCGGCTGTCGTTCGATCATAAGCAATCTTCCTTGGGCCGCACATCCTCCATCGTTCACCACATTGACACCGGCACTCATGAACCCCTACGCCAGCGTCCATACCGAGTTTCTTACGCTGAACGTCGTGTCATTGATGAACAGGTCAACGACATGCTTCATCGTGGTGTAATACAACCCTCGCACAGCCCTTGGGCCTCCCCAGTTGTGCTGGTAAAGAAAAAGGACGGTAGCATTCGATTTTGCGTTGATTATAGGCGCCTTAACAAGATCACACGAAAAGATGTTTATCCGCTGCCCCGAATCGACGACGCTCTCGACTGCTTGCAAGGAGCAGAGTTCTTTTCCTCTTTGGACCTTCGATCTGGGTATTGGCAGGTCCCTATGAATGACACTGACCGTCTGAAGACAGCGTTTGTAACCCCAGACGGGTTATACGAGTTTAACGTGATGCCATTCGGCCTTTGTAATGCGCCTGCCACCTTCGAACGCCTCATGGATAATATTCTTAGGCCTCAAATGGCACACGTGTCTGTGCTACCTTGACGACGTCGTAGTCTTTTCCAAGGACTTTGACTCCCATCTAAAGTGTCTCGCAAGCGTACTGACTTGCCTTTCCGATGCTGGACTGCAGCTTAACCTGAAGAAGTGCCACTTTGCCGCCCGCCGGCTTACCATCTTAGGTCATGTTGTCAGCAAGGACGGTGTCCTTCCCGACCCTGCAAAGCTTCGCGCCGTCGCCGAGTTCCCCAGGCCGTCTACACTGAAGGAGCTCCGTAGCTTTATAGGCCTGTGTTCGTACTTTCGCCGATTCGTGCGTAATTTTGCGTCCATAATCGCCCCCTTAACGCAGCTGCTTGCCAACAGCCAAGGCATCTCGGCATGGTCTACAGCTTGCGAAGACGCGTTTGCCACCTTACGCCATCTTTCGATATCCCCACCTATTCTACGCCACTTTGACCCAGACGCTCCAACAGAAATCCACACAGACGCTAGTGGAGTCGGCCTCGGCGCTATTCTAGCCCAGCGTAAGTCTGGCTTCGAAGAGTACGTAGTCTCTTATGCCAGCCGCACTCTCACCAAAGCGGAAATGAACTATTCGGTCACGGAAAGAGAATGTCTACCTAACGTTTGGGCAATCACCAAATTTAGACCTTACGTATATGGCCGTCCATTTGATGTCGTGACTGATCACCATGCCCTGTGCTGGCTGTTGTCATTAAAAGACCCATCTAGTCGCCTAGCTCGTTGGGCGCTTCGTCTCCAGGACTATGACATCCGTGTTGTCTACCGGTCAGGCCATAAGCATTCGGATGCCGACGCTCTTTCGCGCTCACCACTGCCTGATGAGTCTGGTGCTGCGTCTGTCTCAAGCTATGATTCTTCTCCTCTTACGTTGGCCGACATGCCATCTGAGCAATGCCGGGATCCTTGGATAGCATCTCTTCTAGAGTATTTATCTCAGCCATCACCCCACACCACCGACCGCTCGCTTCGGCGCACTGCTCGCCACTTTGCCATCCGCGAAGGGCTCCTGTACCGCCGCAACTACCTCTCTGATGGCCGTAAATGGTTGCTAGTGATTCCTCGCCATCTACGTTCTGACGTCTGTGCCTCTTTTCATGAGGATCCTCAATGCGCCCATGCCGGTGTCCTAAAGACGTATGCACGCCTACGGCTTCGATACTACTGGCTCGGAATGTACCGCTTCGTTCGGCAGTACGTCCGCTCGTGCTCCAAGTGTCAACGCCGCAAGAGCTCATCTAACCAGATAATAGGGCCACTTCAACCATTGCCTTGTCCCTCCCGGCCTTTCGACCGTATCGGCATTGACTTGTACGGCCCTCTACCGTACACCCCAGATGGCAACCGCTGGGTTATCGTCGCCGTGGACCAACTCACGCGCTACGCCAAAACTTCAGCGCTTCCGGCGGCCACAGCACGTGAAGTCAGCTCGTTCATCCTTCGTAACCTTGTTCTTCGACATGGTGCGCCTCGCGAGCTATTGAGTGACCGTGGTCGTTCATTCCTCTCCGAGGCTGTAGAAGCCCTGCTCCGCGAATGCGACGTTGTCCATAGAACTACGAGTGCCTATCATCCGCAAACCAATGGTATGACTGAACGCTTCAATCGCACTCTCGGCGACATGCTCGCTATGTACGTTTCCGCTGACCACACTAACTAGGACTGCATCCTTCCCTTTGTTACGTATGCCTACAACAGCACCACTCAGTCGACCACAGGATTCTCTCCTTTCTTTCTTCTTTATGGTCGCGAACCTTCCTCGTTTATGGACACGATTCTTTTGTATCGCCCCGACGCTTCAGAATCTACGACTCTATCCGAAGCTGCCACCTATGCCGAAGAATGTCGTCAGATCGCACATTCTCTTACCGCGCAAAACCAGGCCAGCCAGCAACATAGTCGAGACGCCGGCTTGTCCTTTCCATCATATTCACCTGGAACGCTGGTATGGCTCCGCATTCCCTCGTCTACTCCCGGCCTTTCCACAAAGTTCAGCTCAAAGTATGACGGCCCTTACCGGGTTCTACGACAGACGTCCCCGGTCAACTACGTCATAGAGCCCGTTCAGCCATCTACGGACCAACGGCGTCGCGAGCGCAAAACTGTTCATGTCGACCGACTGAAGCCGCACTACGACCCACCAGTGCTGCCTGTCCCATAGGTCACCAGGATGGCTCCTTTTTCACCGGGGAGTGATTGTAGTGACAAATACCGGCGCCAGCAGAGGACGAAGAAGATGTTTCTTGTTGTTGGTGCTCGCACTCGCTCCGCTTGGCCGTTGCTTATTTCTGGCATTCATAAAAACGCCAAGTGCATCTAACCTTGAACGCATCCTATCAAAATAAATAAATAAATAACTAAATAAATGAATGAATGAATGATAGGAGATTAATGTGGTCTCTAAAGGACAAGCTATCACCCGCCCTTCTGTGGTTATTTCAAGGAGTATCACAATCTTTTGTGAACATAATGCTGTCACGAAGGTTCTGAGACTATTTTATTGCTTTCTGACTGTGTTTATGCAATTAGAAATATTAACAACTCACTCTGTTCTGAAGAAATGTGATGTCTTATGAAACTTTCTATGAGACTCTATCTTTGCCATTGTTGTATAAATACTTCTGAGGTTAAGTAGCTTTATAAGAAAGTGAATTATGTTTACACATACTAATTTGTTAAGTTTTTTTGCATGCATATAATGCATGCTTATGTATGATATGTATGTGTAGTGCCACCGTTAATGTGGTGGTGACGAGGATGAAGTTCGCTTGTTACGTGAGAGAGAACACACTCGATGCCCGGCTAAACGGTTGCCATCGTAGCTATTCCTCAGCCGTCGTCAACATGCCCGCGTCCATGGCTAGGCTGAGTCCCAAAATAAGTGTGGCGTCTCGTCACCACTCAGCCGCCACATAATTGGAGACCCAAATGTGATTATGTAACAGTTATGTAACCAATTATGTAACAGTTATAGAAATACAGCTAGTAGGTTACAGAAGCAAAGATAACAGAAATGCAATAGTAAGAGAATGAAGTGCACTGGCAAGCCTCTCATATGTAAAATACTTCTATAATGCCAGAAACAACACTGTGTCCAATACCCTATTTCTGGCATAAAACTCAACCAGTCAGTGTGTTCTGTTAAGGACAACACTGCACAAAGTTTCGAAGCTCACTTAAACACATACTAGCTTTTAACACAAGTACCAGTACAGTGGTTGTTAACAACAGCTTGATGTTGAATTAAGAGAGAGTACCCACAAATTTAATGCAGGCTTGGTGGTTTGGAATGCACATGCTGTGCATTGCATAGTCTGCTGAATGCCTAAAAAATTTGAAGAGGACAAATGGTTCCCTTACAGAAATGGTCCCCTTACTATTTCCTTACCGGGCCCAAAGAAATCGATCAATTTGATAGACAGTTTTTCGACACATTGTTAAACATTGCCGTTGGAATTCTGCCACGAAATATGTCAGCAGCTTATAAAATGACAACTCAACTTTAACAATTGGTAAGATTTGACACCTTTCGGCCCATTCGAGAGGCTGGAAGAATAGAACTTCGACGGGCGGTATCGTCAAAACTACCCTCCAGTGTTTCTAGCACTTCCCCAATCACACAACACAAAATTTGCGGCTGAGCGTGAGCAGACGATAGTCGGCTTCTTCCAGAAGTACAAAATTTTTATAGAAATTCGAAAGCACATTTTCGGTTACTTCAGCCTGTTTATTAAACTGCATCAATAAATATATACAGTAACAATAGGAAGAAGCATACTGATCCGAACATCCTTCTTGATTATGTCAGCTATTGACCAAGAGCAGCCGCGTATCGGAATCTGCTATATTACGAAATACTAAAGCATCCAGAAAAGATTGAGGAGCCGGCTTCTGTTGAAAAGAGCGTTTGAGGAAAAGGTGACCTCCCGCTCCACTTGCGAGCTCCACGTGCCGTGTACGAGTGCAAAATTTGGCTGAGATGTTCACTGCAGCGTATGCAATCTGCAGACTGCGTTTTTTCACCAAGCCCGAGGGGTGGTTCAGGACCCCTTTAAAACATAACAGCACTGAAAATTAGCCCATTTATTGTGGTAAGGAAAGAGTTATGCACAGTGACGTGACAGAGTAACAAATTATTTTTGTTTATACACCACAATGAAAAACGAATGACATGTGGTGGAAAGCCAAAAAACAGTGCGTATTAGCTTTGTGCATTCTCCTGCATGGCTTGGAAGTCTCCTGCACCTTTATTAGAGATTAAGAACCAAACTATTGAAAATCTCAACACTATAGATACTTGGGCTAGTCGGTACATACTCGACGGGAACAGCGCAAAAAAAAAAAACGAAAGACAAGAAGGGAAACACACACCAGCGCTGACTGACGACTGAATTCTTTATTCAGAAAGGAACACAAATATATACCTAAAGAAAACAAAGGTACATCACTGTGCATGGCCAAGAAGAGTGAGACACGGGTTAAATTTCCCCTGAATTATTGCAGTTGTTAAGATATGTTAGTTCTGCCTCAGTCAAGGCCAAAGATAGAGTGCTGACGCAAGACGCACCATTCCTCGCGATAGCAGCAGCCTCAAAGATTTCACGTGCACAAGCGTCATTGTAGCGTTTGCGGATTGCGCACCATGAAAAATCGGAACAACCAGCTTGTAAAAAGAACCATGCCACACCATTCGTCAAGTGCAAAGCAGGCGTGGTGGACGAGGTGCCTCTTCCCTGTGGATGCTCCTACATTGGACAGACTGGTCGTTGTTTAAACGAACGCATAAGAGAGCATGCCTATAGCCTTCACTCCGGTACGAACAGCAACTTGACCTTGCACTATAGTGAATGTGATGTGTGCTGTACTCCGGGGCTCAACTTTTCATGGTGCGCAATCCGCAAACGCTACAATGACGCTTGTGGACGTTTTCATGGTGCGCAATCCGCAAACGCTACAATGACGCTTGTGCATGTGAAATCTTTGAGGCTGCTGCTATCTCAAGGAATGGTGCGTCTTGCGTCAGCACTCCGTCTTTGGCCTTGACTGAGGCAGAACTAACATATCTTAACAACCACAATAATTTGGGGGAAATCTAATCTGCGTCTCACTCTTCTTGGCCATGCGCAGTGATGTACCTCTGTTTTCATTAGGTACATACATATTTGTGTTCCTTTCTGAATAAAGAATTCAGTCAGCAGTCAGCACTGGTGCGTGTTTCCCTTCTTGTCTTTCATGTTTTCTGCGCTGTTCCCCTGTCAAGTATTGAAAATCTACATGCTGTAATTGTTGCTACATTTTGCATGGAATGCAGTTCCTTCAGTGCAGAATACAAGCCTACAATACAAGACGTACACTTTGGAATGCGACCGCATGTGCCGCACCGCCTCTGGGCATGTGCAGCGTTAGGCGCGGAAACCTTGCACTGCTAGGATTTTTATGCCTGTGCCGAAAGCTGCCACCCGCGTCACCCACGCGACGCGCTTCACGTGACCATGGCGAACCAACGTTACTACCGGAACGACTTTCCACGCGGAACCAAAGGATGAAAGCTTGCAGCGCAGTTCGAAACCTGACACAGCGTGCAGCACGCGTAAAAAGCGAGTGATGCTATGCCGATGCTGCTGCGGGTTTCACTAGGTTCACAATACTTGCAGTTGAGCTGACTTAACTACTACGAGTCCTGCAATATATTTTAAAAATATAAAAACAAAATTTAAGTCAAAACTTATTGTGTTTTACTGCCCTCTTAACACATTGTTTAACGTGGCCATTGAGCGAAGGCTAGGCTGCCTTGAACATGGCAACCTAGCAACACTGCGCCGCCGTGATGAAACGTCGTAACTTGCGCATCTTTTGGGTGCGCGTCCTCTTCCTTCGTTAGGCGCAATGTGGCAT
This sequence comes from Dermacentor silvarum, assembly GCF_013339745.2. NCBI lineage: Eukaryota > Metazoa > Arthropoda > Arachnida > Ixodida > Ixodidae > Dermacentor > Dermacentor silvarum. The sequence continues at coordinate 174,562,553 of NC_051154.1, forward strand.
CGAGTGAGCGTGACACGTGCGATGTCCTGTGTGCAACTAGAACACTTTCGGACATTAGACGAATTTGAAGTACATGACGGCATGACAGTTAAATCAGCAATGCAGAAGTACTTGTGCAATCATGCGTCACAGTCACTATGTTCATGCACAGTTGTCATGGTCACGCATGGTGCATGACCTTAACGTCAATGATATAATGTACCACGAGCGTAAATTCAAATGTGAACAAGGCAAACTCAACTAGAATACAATTTTGCATTTCCAGGTTCACTTGTGCTTATGACAAGCTTGATAAAGACTTTCACAAGTATATAGGAGACACCACCACATTGGGAAACTGGCTGCATATTGACAGTTAATTATACATTCAAGTAATTACGTGTTTTAATTAGTTTTTTTCAGTTGTCATTTTAATTTATGCTGCTGGTGCAAGCTACCAGTTTCCTAAGGTCACCAGCGTGAAGTTAAGAGCCTGTGGCATTCCTTACCTGCTTTTCAGAGTTTGACAGAGTTTTCCATTTTTCAGCCAGAAGTTTTGACCTCTCCTAAAGCAGTAGAGAAGGCACAATGAAGTTGTTGGTAACTTATCAAGTCAGCTGTAATGAATATCTATATTGATCTATTTTATTTATTTATTTTCTCAAATGCCCCCGTGAGGGGGTATTACATGAGGTGTCGGCAAAATCACGTTGAATCACTGATGAATCATTTGATCTACTTACACTCAATTTTAGGTTAGGATGTCTGGCTTCAATGCAGAACAAGATAAATGGTGACAGAGGAGGCCGTGGCTTCTTTAGTTGTCGTACCTTCTAAGAGGTCAAAGAAGAAAGAAGAATCGCACATAAGAGGACTGCATCTAGTTATGCAAAAGTGGGCATAAGTTCTATTAAATGGCACAGCTTACCCTCCCTGTTCTTGTAGTAACCCTTCTTCTATACAGATAGCTCACAATCTTCTGTTGTCACTGGTAGTGATTAATGTATTCTTGGCAGCGACAGCATCGAGTCATAAAATTTGTGAGGACCCTTTGCATACCTGTCTCTGGTTCATGCTTGGTTTAGACCATTTGCCACAAGCAATAATTGCGAAAGTGTCATATCAGCCTATCTTGGAGCCCAGTGCTGCCAATTCTAGGGAAAATCCCTAGGTCTAGAGATTTTTTACTTTGTTTAGGGAAATTTGTCCAAGGCTTGAGAAATTTAGCACTAAGACATTGAAACAGTGAAACTGCTGTCATGATGGTGTGTTTTGATTTCAGTCCCTGAAAGTTACCATTGCATTAGCATGTGAAGTAAGACTTTTGACCATACTGCAGCACAGTGAAGGCCTCTCACCAAGTGAACGACAGGGTGCCGATGCCCTAGGCTCGTTATGGAAGTACTACTGCTAATGTGATTTTGCCATTTGTACCTCTAACTGTGCCATCAATGTCTGTGCCCTCTGAATAAAATACTCATCTGTAACCAGCGAAACAAATGTATGCTGCAATACCGAACAAAGCAGCACAGGCAAATCTGGGTGTAAGCGAACACATATACCAAGCGCCAAGCACAACAATGTGGTTGAAGCGCTAAACAGCCGACTATGCACACATATACTAAAATTTACAGGGAACCTCCCATAGGCTGAGCAACCTTGGACTGAGTCCCAGCGATCATGTGTATGGTTGAGTTTTGATTTTGAGGAAAGATAAAAATTGGCCACGTATCCGTGCGCTTTGTTGCAAATTATGTGTAAGTCCATAAGTGTGGTGGTTCTACGTCAGTACACAGCATGCAAAAAACACTGTTCACACTTTTTACATTAGTGTCGTGAAGTGGCACACTGTTTTGACACTGTTAATTCTGTAAGGGACGTCTGGCGCCCAACTTCCTTACAATTTGAATAAGGTTCAGTATATGCTTGGCACTTTACTCTATGTGCAAAATAAGTTTGGACAACTACAAAGTATAAACGTGTCGACATCTTCTGTGGATATGGACTTCGGCAGGAGGCGTTCCTGTTAGTTTAAGGACACAGAGTAGGGGAAAAAAAAAAGTTGATTTTTGTTTTTTCACCTTTTTGGAATGCTCAGGCCTTCCTTAACAGTGTTCAGCGCCCCACAAGTTTTTCCGCATTTTGATTGAGGCAAAAGGACCAGGTTTTCGAAACCAAGTGACGAGCGGCCACGCCCCCTTTCTTTAGACCTTTCTTTAGAACAGGGCTCAATTTACACAGGAGCCCAATGAGCACAAAGAATACTTGCCTGCACCGGTCCTGCATGCCATAAATACAGTTTTCCAACAATTAACTCACCCAGAACTGCTCAAGAAGATCTTAACGGCACGACCCAAAATGCAATAACCATGTTGTGTCGGATCGTGCAACTAAAAATGTGTTCCTCGGAATGGAGGTGCTCAAAACTGCCACCTTTGATGCTGTGCTCACGTTCAAAGAAGGCTGCACGGCCCTAGTTAACGTCCTAAAGGCATTTGGCATGTCGCCAGGGCACAACACGGAGATGTGGTTGGGTGGGAAGGACCATCGCCAACAGTATTTTGCCAAGAGAGAGGCAGAAGCCATGAAAAACAAGCCAGGGAAACCAGAAGACAAACAAAGAAGTGAAAAGCTGACTCTGGTGATGACTATATGGCTTGTGGCTACTAGTCAAATGGTTGAGTGCATCTTGTTCTTGAAAAAAAAAAAGAATGAAGTACACATTTTTTTTGTCTTTGACCCTCAATATCTCGAAATGAATTGTTTCACATTTTCCCCATTATTATAAAAACTTGAAATGACAGCAGGCTGATTTTTAGCCAGCATAAAGTAGACAGCAATGCACAGCTGCTGAACTGGAATGGTACACGTATACTCATTAGTTAATTTTTCTTGAGCTATTTTCTTTGGAAATAACAAAAACGTGCTGTGTTGGTAAAAAAACTGCAAAACTGTTAATCTTAGAAAAATAATCTTAGTTCTAGTTCCACCACAAGAAGACATAATCACGAATAAAATGAAACAAATCTGAATGCACTGCGTGCCATAGTTACTGAGAAAATGGGTCTTAAATAAAACTCAAAACATATGGGAGGTATAGGGCGTACCCTGTGTCCATAACAACTGTACTGCAAGGTCATTCCAGCTTGAGTTCAGTGACTTCATTATTCGAATAATTTAAAATGAACTCGGAAATGAACTTAAACTCTAAAATTTGTAATCTATCTTCATACCACAAAAAAAAAAAAAAAATCTCCACAGAAATTGTATTGACAAACTGATTAACAAGCACATTTTGCGAAAATCTAAGGAAATCTAGGGAACTTTTTATTCAAGTTAGGGGAAAACTGCCTTCAGAGGTTGGCAGCACTGTTGGAGCCCGTGAACCGTGGCGGTAGGGCAATGGTAGAGCGTCTGCCTCGTATGTGGGACGTACTGGGTTCAAATCGCGGTGCCACTGGAAACGCACCTTTTTTTCTAATGGGCAGAGATTTATCACGACCTGGCACTAGGTTGTTTATGTGGGTGCTCATCTTGAAAGGGGGCCCTATAGAGATTTGTGAGGGCCTCTGAGCGCCCCTTGTTCTCAATACAGCTTTGGTGAAAAGTCAAGCATCCGCTGCTGCTGTGGGAGGCAGACGAGTGCTGCCACCAGGTACTATCGCGCTCAGTATGAGCTACACTGCGGGAACGCGTGGCCAAGCGCACTGCAAGGTTGCACAGTAGCGCCGATAAGGACATGTTTTCGAGTTATCAGGGGAGAATTTGGCTGTTCCTGCGAGTGCGCATCACCTCCACTTGCTTTCTTTCACCCTCGCCCTCCTTTATTTGAAGAGCCGGGCTAGAGATCACCTGTTTTGTGAAGCTCGACTTGCGAGTATGAAGTTTGGGCATCAAGCCACGGCGATAGTTATCATTTTCGAAGCTGGTATCACCACAGGGCAAAACAAGGGCGAGAGTGAAAGCAAGCAAGTGGAGGTGATGCGCGCTCGCAGGGACAGCCAAACCCTCTCCTGATAACTAGAAAACATGTCCCGATCGGCGCCACTGTACAACCTTATTAACAGTGCGCTTGGCCACGCGCTCCCGCGGTGTAGCTCATACTGAGCGCGATAGTACCTACCGATAAAGTGGCACAAGCGCACTCCTGACCTGGTGCTCAGCAACTACGGGAGTTCCAGACACTTGAAAGGACACCCACCTATTGCGAAGTTGGTGGCACGGGACCACTAGATTCCTTTTTGAGAGTTCTTGGGTGTTTTGTTTGTCTTGGTTCTTGCACAGCAAGAACAGCAGTCTTATGAACCTCTCCCAAGCAACGCACCCCTGGATAGACGAACGTCTGGCCAGGGGCTGCTTGTACCTGTCTTATAAACCAGTGGGTATCCAGCGGTGGGGATTGAACAACGCACCTCCCCGCAGCTGAGCAGGGCATCCTACCCACTATGCCATGACTGCGGTGGCTTGTTTCCAAGCCTGAAAGAAGCCTGCCAGAGCCTGCAAAAAAGTGCCGCGCGACTAGTTGCGTGGCACTTTTCATGGGCTTTCTTTCAGGATTGGAAAACGCTTTTATGTAGCACGTAATGAGCAACAGAAAGCTGGATCGAGAATTTATAAGGATATTCTACAATTTTCTCATTGAAACTTTTGCTAAGAATACAATATTTCACGACGTTCAGTATTTAATAATAACTATTTATGTAATTAGGCAGAATCCAAAAATATAGTCTGACGCTCCAAGTGACGACAAACAACATTACTTTGGTTCTGTCGAGCTACGTGGCACTTGCATATTTTTTAATTTGGCACAAGTTATGTGGGACACATGGTATGTACATGTAAAAATATAAAATATGTTCATACCATGATATGTCAGTGATGTGCTTGATTCACGCGCAATATCCGCCGCGGTAGCCCAGTGGCTGTGGCGTTGCATGGCTGAGCTAGAGATTGCGCGTTCCTGGCCTAAAGTGGCCGCATTTCGATGGGGGCAAAAGTGTACATTATTAAAGAACCTTGAGTGGTCAAAATTAATCTGGAGCCCCCCTTACAGCGTGCCTTACAATCATATTGTGGTTATGGCACGTAAAACTCCAGCATTCAATATAATTCATGCTAAAAAATAAGTGAATATTGCAAAATGGTCACCATCTCCGTGAAACCCCTCTAAAACATAATTCCTGGATGCGGCCCTGGCTCGTAACCCCTACAAGGTCTTGAAAGAGAGAGTATTCAATTTATCTAATATGCACTGGGGGCTGCAGAATTTCTCCAGAAATGACAGGACTTGCAAGAGCACTGGGCAAAGAGATGTGAAAATTTAATTCAATGTCATACATGCAGTGTCAGTGTTAGCTGAATGCCATTGTCAACAAACTTCTCATGGCTTGTTCAGGGTATTTTAACGTTTCAGCTGCTTTCAAGTGCAAGGTAATTGTATGTTGTCATTAGGGCACATAACTCACTTTGTTCAGCAGCTCGAGATGAACTGTAAGAACTAGGGGCCTTGATATTTTGTCAAGTGACAATCATGTAAAGCTCATACAGAAGCCAAGAGAAGTGCAGGAAAAAATGAAGTTACTTTTGTCTAATTAAAGTGTCTGGTAATACTAGGAGAAAGTAAATTTGTTAATCTTAATATTTTTATTAAAGCGAAAAGAGAAGTGGATGAAAAGACAACTTACTGCTATGCTGGAGTCGAACCCACAGCATACACGTGCCACATGTAATGCTCAAACAACAGATTTTATAAGTTTCACTAAGCCACTACTGCTGCAAAGGATGCTGGTAGTAGTAGTCCTTAATGGATTAAAGGGTATTTTTCATTCAAAGAACATAGTTGTCTTGTTTGTTCGATATAATTTTTACTATAACAGACCGACTTGACCCTTGAGATAAAAGGGAAGGAGGTAAGAATCAAAAGATTGCAGAGTAGGAGCCCTGTTCAGGACATAACAGCACCCCCCCCCCCCACACACACACACATATACACACACAGAAACATCTAACAAACAACAAAAATGCCAAAGCATCTCACTGCCTCCAAATGACTGCTCTTGCTCCTCAGGTGCAGGTCCTTGGCCTTTCGACCACCAGCCATCATCTCTTCAATTTTCAAATTGGACAGATATTCATTGTACTGTTTCTCAAACTGCACTGAAAGATCCTTTGCTTTGTTGGCATAGAGCTGAAATGTGATCAAGACAAGTTCAATAACATGAGCATTAATCAACAATTAAATTGCACATGAAGTAGATGCTCTTCTTGCCTGTTTTGTATGCTCATCCACTGCCCTCCACTTCTTGGCAGCAATGGAGACCACTTGTTGGAAATCCTTTCCTGCAAATGGCAAACCCTTTACAGTGACTTGACGTCGGTGTAAAAGATCTCACGGACATGATAAGCGTCACCAGAAGTCACGTAAGTTCGCTCCACAACAACAATAATAATTATTTTAACCCTTTTAGTGTCACTGGTGTTCTGGCACGATTTCGCGTTTCTGTCCCGCCACGTCACTACGTACTCGTACGTTCTCCACTCTCTCCAGTCGAATCTGTACAGCAACACGAAGTTGTCATGCTCGGAGGTAGTTCCGCCATCTGTTATATATTTCTATAAGCATGTTTTCTCATCTCTCTGGGTTTGCTCAGCCTGGGTTTTTGTTAGTGCGATCCGGAACACGCCTCTTTGTGGGCATGGGTGTGCCGTGTGCATCCACAAATGGGAGGGGTGGTTCCCGGACATTGTGTGCCGTTACCGCAGTGATTCTCTGTTCAAATGTTCGTGCCGTAGTGCAAGGCCACCACTCTTGCGTGTTTCTGCTATTTTTTTTACATTTATAGTTTTTTTTTCTTTTTACCCTGACACGGCGGCGCTATTGTGGAAGCATGCTCGTCAGAATAAAACTAGGTAGGAGATAGGAAACGAAGACAGGAGTGTGAAGACTATACTAAGAAAGCGTTAGCCATTATCCGTGTCATTTTTTCCTTTCTGCATCGCCAAAAATGAAATTTTGTGTTTGTTCTATAATATCCGGCAAAAAAAAACCAACACTGAAGAGTTATAAGGTGTTTATTGCAGTGCATAAATGATGTCGCAGGCTTGACTGAAACCAATGTATAAGATGGAACCCCGGCATACGTCGCGATACGTTGACAATGCCGCGGAAATGCGTGTCTTTCTTTACAATTACCCTCCAGAAAAAAAAAAGGGCGCCAGCATGGGGACTCAAGGACAGGACACAACAAGTGGGCCATAATAGGGCTTCAAACATTCAACGAGCACGATTTCGTGGCCATGGTGATGAAGCTGTGTAGAAGGCGCGACTGGCTCAACGAGATAGTTCACAGAGAACTTTGTCACAGAACACGGTACAGTCCATGATTTTTGTGACACGCTTAGTGGAGAGGCCAGATGAGACACCAGGGACCCAGAGCCAAACCAAAGAGACCGGGAAAAGGCTGGACAACGTATACTCACCAACACGATGCAACTTCTGCGAGTATTGGTCATTAGTGGGAAAAGAGTGGGCAAGCTTACGGCACTCTTTGCCATGTCAAGCAGCCACAGCTAACGGCGTACACTCAGAATTCATCATCATCATCAGCCTATATTTATGTCCACTGCAGGACGAAGGCCTCTCCCTGCGATCTCCAATTACCCCTGTCTTGCGCTAGCGTATTCCAACTTGCGCCTGCTAATTTCCTAACCTCATCATCCCACCTGACTTTCTGCCGTCCTTGACTGCGCTTCCCTTCTCTTGGTATCCATTCTGTAACCCTAATGGTCCACCGGTTATCCATCCTACGCATTACATGGCCTGCCCAGCTCCATTTCTTCTGCTTAATGTGAACTAGAATATCGTCTACCCCCGTTTGTTCTCTGATCCACACCACTCTCTTCCTGTCTCTTAACGTTACTCCTAAGATTTTTCGTTCCATCGCTCTTTGTGCGGTCCTTAACTTGTTCTCGAGCTTCTTTGTTAACCTCCAAGTTTCTGCCCCATATGTTAGCACCGGTAGAATGCAATGATTGTACACTTTTCTTTTCAACGACAGTGGTAAGCTCCCAGACAGGATTTGGCAATCTTGTCTGGGAGCTTACCACACTCAGAATTATAGGGTCGATATTCAGTGGTATTGAATGTAGTAGAACGTTCACGGAAAGCAAGGAGAGAAGCTAGTAGTTGCTTGTGGGGCAATATTGTAAGCATACACCACAAAATTGAGCATGAAGTCCCAACTGCATTGGTCAGAGGCGACATACACAGACAGCATGTCATCGAGAGTGTAGTTGAAGTTCTCTGTGAGACCATTGGTCTACGCGTTGTATGCCATCATTATATGGTCATCAGTCCTGCATTCGGTCAGGAATGTGGTTAAGGCTTCCAAATGGAAAGCATGGCCTTTGTCCCTCATGGCAAAGAATGAAATGTAGCAAGATAAAAAGAAATGCAATGTTGTGAGCTGTGGCAGCTGGCAAGGCAGCCACACACACAGCGTATCACACACAGCGCATCAGGTGGCTTATTGCCACAATGATCCAGCGCCTTGAAATGGTCTGTACAGGTTGATACCCACCCTACCGAAGAGATGAGTAGCACATAAAAGTGGCTGCAATGGTCCAGACTAATGATGCACAGGACACTTGCGGCATTGGCACTCTAAGCAGAAAAGAATCTAGCTGTGCAATGCTGTGCCAGTAAAATCTGGAGCAAGCCCCGGCATAGCTTTTGAATAAACCAGCATGTGCGCACTGCGGGTCAGTGTGGATATCAACACATATGTCTTTGCGAAGGTGACAGGCAACAAGGAACCACTGGCGATCGTCAGAAAGGTAATTTGGCCAATATACAAGTCCACCACAAATCACAAAGTGGGAAGCTTGGCGGCACAAAACTTGAGAGCATGGAGGTGGAGAGCTCTGAGAAAGGTATTCTAAAAGATCGGCTACCGTTGATCTAGCTGTTATTTGGAAGCCATGTCACAGGCTGTAGGAGACAAACACAAACGCAAGCACTTTCAGCTGGGGCTGGTAGGCAAAAGAGACAGTTGATGTCTGTGTAATTGCAGCTAGAGTGATAGGTTATGCGGATGTTACACTCCTGGAGCCTTAAAGCCCAGTGGGCTAGCCTGGCCAGATGGGTCTTTCAGCGTCAATAGCCAACACAGCACATGATGATCCGTGACAACATCGAAAGGGTGGTCATGGAGATATAGGTGAAATTTTTCAAGTGCTAGGATGATGACCAGGGATTCTTTTTCAGTGACTGAATAATTTTACTTGACTTTCAGGAGCATACAGCTCATGCATGTGACCATGTATACAGCGAAGCCGGGTTTGCGCTGAGCTAGTACAATGTAAGGCCGACACCACTCGCATCCATGTGGACTGCGCTAGGTGCAGAAGGATCTAAATGGTATAGTATGGGCTGTGATGTAAGCAGGCGGTGTAAACGCTTGAATGCAGCTCTTGCACGCCAGTGACCAGGATGAAAGAGTAGGAGACGAGTCAAATGTTGTGCGATCAAGATGCAAATGTTTTTATAAAGCATCAGGAATCTGAGAAAATCAGTTGTGCGGAAGGCCGCAAGGTGAAGGAAAGTTCATGAAACGATAAACTGGCAACCACCCGTCAGGCATATGAGCAAAGGCCCACGAAGCAATGTTGGTTTGGGAAATTAGGTGACTGCACAAAGTTTGTTGGCGTATGGAAAAATGTCTTCTTTAAAAACAATGCAGACGAAAATTGCGAGTTCTTGTGCACCAAAGCCTCATTTTTTCAAATTGAGCTGAATGCCCGCATAACGGATGCACCAGTGAACTTGCTCAAGACGAAAGAGATGAGTCAGGAAGTTGGATTAAAAGACAACGATGTCATTGAGTTAACAGAGGCAAGTATGCCACTTAAAGCTACACAGTGTGCCATCCATCATCCTCTCAAAAGTTGCCGGTGTGTTGAAGAGTTCAAACGGCATAAAATTAAATTTATACAAGCTGTTAGCGGTACCAAATGCCATTTTAGGTCAAGCAGACAGCGCCATTGGTACCTACCAACAGCCAGAGTGTACATCAAGTGAAAAGAATTCCGGTCCCTAAACTCAATCAATGCATTGTCGCAGTAGGGTATAAACGCCTTTGCGCATGATCTTGTTTAGACGGTGATAGCAAATGTAGAACCACATGGACCCATTCTTCTTTTTAATAAGAACAACTGGCGATGGCCAGGGACTGTTGGCAGGCTGCACAATGCCACTTTTCAGCATGTCACTCACTTAATCGTCAATAAGCCGATGCTTCGACCAACACATGGTAGGGGCATTGGTGCAGCGGTGCAGGAATGCCCATGACAATGTGGTAGCAAATGGTCGACATGTGGCCAAAAAAGGTGGTGTGACAGTTGAAGAAAGAGCAGAAGTGTTGTAGGAGGGCAAGAAGCTGAGCACACTACTCAGGTGTCGCATGCCATCGATGGAGCAGTGCAGAATGTTCAGCAGTTGAATAGAAGATTTCAGAGTGCAAATCAGTGCACCAACCTCGAAAGAGTCGATCACCATGCTGTTATTGAAGGAGAAACAGTCAACAAGGTGGACAGGGCTGAGGCTTTCGTTTTGCAGGAGGATTACAGGTGACTGCTGCAAAATGGACATGAACAGCCCAGTGGGAACTCTTCCAAACTGTGAGCAGAGCAAGTGGCATAATCGTCGACAGAGGAAGTTGTTGGAAGGTTCAAAAAGAACAGTTGCATTAAAAGAGCAGTCAAATTATACAGGTGCAATGTGCCAAGACTGCACTGGGGTGGTGGTGTATTCTGTGATCAGCATTTAACAAAATGAGTTTGAGTGTCGTGGCCTCAGCATGGCACAACGCTGATGAACAATGAACATGAACAATGAACAAGAGCACTTTCGGCAAAAAAGTATCTTCTCAAAATTATATTGTATGAACAGGAGGACAGAACATGATGCTTAACTATGTATCATCATTGACATCATCAGCCTATATTTAAGTTCACTGCAGGACAAAGGCCGAAATAAATGGAGCTGGGCAGGCCATGTAATCAATAACTATGCATAAGAGTCCCCAAATCACGAAATGTTCAGTACACACAGCCACAGGCTTGACGCTCTTTTCAGCCAGAAGCGACACATCCAACAAAGACATCGCTCCGTTTTTAAGTGAGTGGCAGTTTTTCAGATGTGACGATGACAGTGGCACCGGTATCAACAAGGGCAAGGGTAGTGTTGTCATGCACAGAAACTGCCATCAGGTTTTTAGGAGAGAAACAAAGCCTTGAGCGGTTCAACAGGAGCACAGTTCTTGCCTTGGGAACTGGGACCATTATTTTTCCTGCTCTTAAATAGCACAAAGTAGATAAAATGGGAAAATCAAGCAGCCTCATGGCGAAGGCAAGCAGCGGTGATTCAGAGGTAGGCAATCCAGGACGAAAGAGGTCAGCGGCGAGTTTGGAGGTGCGGTGAACTGCTGTGATGTGTAAGGAGAAGCTCTGTTGTCGTTGCAATAAGGCAGCATCTAACATCGACACAAGCATTCCACATGACCAGGACTACACTGAAACAGTGTGTAGTGTGCCACTGGGCCGGGTCGGCTATTGAACAGAGCAAAAGAGGGCAGTAGGACGTGACAAACAGGCTCAGTGGTTTGTGGCAGTGAGAATAGCAGCGGTCAAGGTACTTGGACGTGGCATAAGACAGTGGTGTGGCAACTGGTAGCAGTGCCTGAGCATTCGGAAGGACCTCCAAAACTTGCTGCTCATTATGCTGAAGGATGTCACCAAAGACGTCATCGGCTCCTGTAGCAATGACATCAGGAATATTTAACATGCAACTTCCTCGCACACAAACTGTTCGGTTTGTATAAGAAGAGATGCTTGGTCGGTGGAAAAAGTCAAGAATGCAAGTGGCTCTACAGAAGGACGCCAAGTGAGAGGTCATCATAACAAAGGTCGATGACCTCGACGAGAGCATGGGGGCTTTTTGAAAGCAACATCTGTAACGAATCTTTGGCAATACCTTTTATAATTTGTTTGATTTTATCAATTTCACTCATCGATGCATTGACAGACTTGCACATGTCAATGACGTCCTCAATGTAGCTTGTGAAGGTTTCAGTGCGTTGTTGGAAGTAAGTGGGCAAGCTTTGTGCAGCATGATGCTTTAACTGCTGGGTGGCCGAAGGCTTGCGTAAAGCAACTGCAATAAAATTAACCTTGGCTAAGTTGGTAGGACGCCTGGCTCGGCTGCGGTAGGTGTTTGGTTCGATCTCCCCCGCTGGACACCCACCGATTAATAAGATGGGTACAAGCACTCCCCCGGCCAGGCGACCGGCTTTCTAGGGGTGTGTTGTTTGGGAGAGGCTCGTAAGACCACTATGCTTGCTGTGCAAGAACCAAGACAAAACCATAAAAGTGATGTCTGGGTCGCTCCCGTGGCGGCCATTTCCCATGTGGCGCCCCAAGCACCTATTGAGGTGGGGACGCCTTCGGGTTGAGGTCAAACACCCCTTTCCAACGGTTGAGGTCCCACAATGGCCGAGCACCAGGCCAGGAGCGCGCTTGTACCTATTTTACCGGTAGGTAACCGGCGGCAGCACTTGCCTCCCACAGCCGTGGCGGATGCTCGTCAACAAGGCCATCTGTGGTTGGACAAGAGGCGCCCAGAGACAAGTCCTGAAATCTCTATTGGGCCCTCTTTCGAGATGTGAACCCTCACGACAGCCGAGCACCAGGCCAGGGGACATCTCTACCCATTAGAAAAACCGGTGGGTTCCCGGCAGCACCGGGATTTGAACTCGGTACCTCCCGCATTCAAGGCGGATGCTCTACTGCTAGGCCATCGCTGCGGTAGAGCTTCTGTAGTATGTACTACAGAAGAAACCTTGACAAAGCTGCAGTACAGGTGCTCAATTTTCTTATTAGCAGCCTTTAAGTTGCATCCAAGGAGACGACGCACACACCTGGTGGTTAGCAGATTTGATGCAAGTGCCAGCATGTCTCCTCCAGGTCATGCCAAGGAGCTGTGCATTTTGAGTCGAGCGTTCTTTCCAGCGAACGATAATGACGGCTTTTTTTTTTTCAGCTTTAGTACCAAAAACATCTATTGTTTGCAAGCCTTTCCTGATGCATCCACTTGTATTTCAATTGTAAAATTTTGCTAGAGGCTGCTCTATATTTACACTATCTGAAACTAGGCCTTTTACATGGCCTAAAATATTATTGCAGTTGGCCTTTAAGCGCTGATTAGAAGTGACGGTCCGCTTCATGGTTTTGGTACCACAGGTTAGCTAGCCAGGTCTGTGAGGTAGATCATGTTAAGTTTCATGGTGTCATCCCATTTACTGTGTGCGCTGATCTGTTTGTAGTTCGACAACTGGTTATAGACATTGTTGTTGCCTGTGCTGCGGTAGGTGGTGGAGTCTTTTTGACACACTGCACCAGCAACAGCTAGGGTGGTCGAAACTGGCAAAGTCGGACTAGACCCATTGGGCATGATGGAGAGTAGCGTTAGACTGCATTGTTCTAGGGTCAACGAAGAACCAGCACCTCCAATTAAATATGATGCTGTTTATTGCAGTGCACAAGATATGTCACAGGCTGCCTAACCTGTGTCCAAGATGGAGACCCACAAGCTGTTGTAAGATGATGGTGATGCTGCTGAAATACATGTCTTTCTTCTTTACAATCATTATTATTTATTTGCACTTTAAGAGTCAATTTTCCATACAGCAGTGCGCAAGACTAGACAAAACGGCGAAGAGCCTTGCACTGATGTGCCTGCTAGTCGCCTTGTGCCAAAGCTGAGTCATCTAGGAAGCCAGAAAACATTGACGTAAACTGTGGTGCAACTGCTCTCAATATATTCAGACATATAAAAGGCACCCCACTAGCAACTTAATGGACACATGTGAAGCCATATATCTTTTAAATGTGTAAGCATTGCTATGCTTACACAAAGAGGAAACCTGTCCGTCACATAAAAGGAATCGCTACAAAGACATTAGTGTATAAAAAAAAGAATAAATTCAAAAGAAAAAGTCCATGTTTCGAAACTACGACCCCATGCTCAGAAGCCAAAAGTCTTACCCACTGGGCTAAACACCATCACTAGCAGAAGGTGAACATATCTGAACCATATGAATCTGTTGTACAGGCGTACAAAACAAATGTCAAAAGAGAACAGTTTCTATGAAGGCTTTCTTGAAAGATTCGGTGATGGTAGAATGAAAGCCGTCTCTAGGGCCACATGTACACCCAACTTGAAGCATTGTAGACATTAGGAAAATTTCGATCTTGTGAAAATTTAATGCCAAACACACCCCGTCCCCGATGCGTTTTGGTGGTTACGTGATGTGCCTTCTGTTGGCCTTCACCGACAAAAATGCCACCAATCTCTGAGGGCTCATGCGCTTCGTGTCGCACAACACAGACAGATAACTAGTCAGAGTTCATAAGGATGTAAGGATCGATGAGGGGTTATATGGGTCTCATCACGGTTGATAATGGTTCGACGTGGATGGACATGGTGTGAAAGAGCAATAAGGGCTTATAATGGTCCGAGCAATTCTGATAAGAACCGATAAGGGCTGATAAGGGTCGGATCAAGTCTGATAAGGTTAATATAGACTGACAAGATTTAATAAGGGTTGGATCATGTCCAATAAGGTTGACAAGGACAGATCATGGTTGATAAGAGTTGTATCGATTGCAATAAGGTTGATAACGACCAATAAGGGTCAGATCAAGTCTGATAACAACCGATAAAAGTTGAAAAGTGTTTACAATGGTCGGACCAAGTTTGATAAGATTGATAATGACATCAGGCTGTGTGGAGATGAGCAAATGGCACAATGCTTACGCCTACTTAGACAACTTCAGTGGAGCTTCTACATGAATTTTTTTAGTTATTTCTGTGCAGCAGAGCAACAACATCTGCACACATTAAACAACTATCATTGGTACGGGCAATCTGATGCCTCGCTCGATTCCCCCGTTGATGCTTCATAGGCTTCATCGCCTCTCTGATCTTACGCTGGCAGCTAGGGCAGGCTCCTGTTATCAGCATACGGTGAAAGGTATGCACCTGGGAGGTGTTGTTCACATGGAGGGCTTGTAAGAGCATCGAAGCAGTGCCATGCAAGAGGGAGCTACTCGATTGTTTAGCCGAGTCGTTCTCTCACAGACTCTATCGAATTGCTATGCCAAAGCATAACTTCATATACGGCGCGCCTGAAGAAACAGTTTATGTGTGCTTCCATCGCCTCGAATGTTGCTACTCCAACACAAAAAAAAAGAAAAGAAAAAAAAGACAACACGTTCTTTTACGCCGAGAACGTGTCTAACGGCGTACAAGATTTGTGTTAGGTGGAATTGAATAATTTTGCTATTGACTTGAAGTCATAAAGCTAAATTTGCATAATTTCTGTTGCTCTAAGCAAGAGCGCGCATGCAATTTCGATGCTAGCACAGCGCGGGCACACCGGTCCTTCCGTGCCACTGTTGACTCAACTTGCCGCGCGAGGCGCTGACAGTTCTTGCTGTGATGTGCCGCCTGGTGGGGCAAGGAAGCCCTGTCACTGACCATAATTTACAGCAGTACACCGCGTTGGTCACACAAGAGCAGCGTAGTCCTAAATGCTACAGGCCCGCACGGCTTTGAAACCTGGGAAACAAAAACCCAAAGACGAGCTCTGGTGATGGCATCAGCGACATGAACTGTGTAGCTATGAGGGTGAACGAGACAACAAGAATGCACGGCAGTCAAGCGCAGCTAAAACCACGCCACCCAGATGGCAGGCGGAAACCAACATTGAGAGTGTCGACTGAGTTGCTCGATCAGTTATTATGTTTAAATTGATTAAATTGAAAAATAAATAAATATATAATTAAATTATGTGGTTTTACGTGCCAAAACCACGATCTGATTATGAGGCACGACGTAGTAGGGGACTCCGGTAAAGACCACCTGGGGTTCTTTAACGTGCACCTAAATTTAAGTACACGGGTGTTTTCGCATTTTGACCCCATTAAAATGCACCCGCCGTAGCCGGGATTTGATCCCGCGACCTCGTGCTTAGCAGCCTAACACCATAGCGACCCAGCAACCACGACGAGTTACAGTGGGATTGTGAAGGTGGTCAGTGACATGCAAGTTAGCGTGGCCAAAACTATTTCGCAACTGCGATTGCGGCAAAAGCAGTGCTGTTGTCGTGAAAAGTACTTAGAGGACTCCAAGAAGCTGAGAAGGTGGCAGTTCACAACACGTCCAACCATGAAACGCTTTTATTGACGTTATAGTCAATAGTTTTTCACGCCGTCCGTACCTTTTCCAGTAGGGCTGCGCTTAGCGTCACACGATGATGTCACGACACTCTATAATAAACGCATCACTGTTTTGATGATCCAAATGTAATCTCACTATCAGGGAGGGTGCAGTCGTTGTCGCCGACACGGTAAGTTGAAAGTGCGACGATGCGAATACTGCTCTGGTTTGTGCCCCGGTGCCGGGCGCCAACGCGAAGCGGCGGCCGTTGCTACGCTGCGCTCCGCAACACCCCAAATAAAAATATATATATATATATATATATATATATTGCTCCAGTCAGGTAGACTGCTCCCTCCCTGATAATGAGATTATATTTGGATCATCAAAACAGTGATGCGTTTATTATAGAGTGCCGTGATGTCATCGTGTGATGCTAAGCTCAGCGCTACCCGTTTTCCTTTCCCTCTCACGAACAGCATGCTTAACGAAAAACAACGTCGCGCACACACAAACCTCATATAGCTGAATATGGAATCCTTTGAAAATGTTACCTGGGTTTAGTTGCTTCAACGAAGGCCAGATCGACTTCAAAAACAAGTTATAACCTGACAGACGCTTTGGACGGCGGCGGAAACCAAGAGAACTAGCTTTTGTCGAAAGGTTGCGAAAGGATAGCCACGTACTGAACATCTGTAGTTACTGTACTTAGTTTGAAAGTATGATGTTTACACCACGTTAGCGATGTTCTCTTACAGTTATGTCACACCAGTGGGCATAGTTACGCTACAGTGTTACGCGGTACACGGTTCAGCGCCTCCTCTCATGCCTCCTCTGCTGCACCCATGGCTGCACCACAGAACCAGCGACACTTTCAACCACGACCGCCACAGATGGATATGACTCACGCCTTGGCTTGGATGGAAGTGAGAAAGCAGGCTTCGGAGGTGTCCGAAACCCTTCCTCCATGCCGAAACCTGACGTCTACGACGTCTTTTCGACTCTCTCAATCGCTTCCGCTGCATTCAAACAGCAAAAGCATAGCCTTTAAGATCCACATTCTAAATTTAGAGGGCATCACTTTATGATGCGTGGATAGGGACACTACACGGGCAATGCCTCCTTTACTAGTAAAGGAGGCATTGACATGGGGCACCACTAGGCACCACGTATTCTAGTACACTCTAGGCACCACCTAGTGACATAGCCATAGCACTCTTTTCTAAGACCATAGCCGATCGCCGGCCTCACAGAACGAGCTTGCATTCGTTTCAGCGAAGGCGCGGCACTTCGTCACTTCGTCAGCAATCTTTTCGAACGTTTTACTGTAAGCAGGCTGTAGTTGTTCATGTGAGCCTGTTGGCATAATGAGCTCTTCAGGAGAAGTTTGCGGCCTCTCGGCATTCGAAAACTACTTTGCTTTGGAACTGCTTTTCAAATCATGTAATGAGAGTTTGCAGTCAAAAGAGGATGCTCTTATTGTTCTCGCTCACTATCTCCTGGTGAGGAATCGCAAACGCTGCGCAGGAATCGGCGAGTCGGTAAGTGTCTTCCTGTCATCTTAGGGCCGTATTCTGAAACGTTCCACTTCGGCGAAATTTCTTTTTCGCTTTCAGGCGCGTGATGATTGGCTGTTTAGCAAAATTGGATGAGCTGATTGGATGGTTGAGCCCGACGTCATTCAATTTTGCTCAACCAGCCAATCAGCGCGCACCTGAAAGCGAAAAAAGAAATTTCGCCGAAGTGGAACGTTTCAGAATACGGCCCCTACATTCGCGATCGGGACGCATAACCAACTGACTTTAATTTCGATCACCTCCGTGTTGGGACTCTTTCTGTTTCGGCTGTCCTTTGCTTGCTTTTGGCAGCTCCAGGTAATGTTAGTAGTATTCGCAGTAAACACACACTCAGATAGCCGGGGGGGGGGGGGGGGGGGGTGAATTCCTAAAACAGTATGTCAATTTTCAAGGTGGTCGCCTCCCATTGGCTGCCCAGTGTCACGTGACCAACTGCCAGTAGAATCGAATCGTCCTTATTTTACGTGCCAGGGTTCCGCACGCTCATAGTAACAGCACACTATTCATATATTTCCTACTACTAAAATTTTGCAAGGAAACTCACTCGGCGTGGTCGTAAATTTGTTTTGTGGCTTCCGAGACTGCGCAGTTTTGGCACCAGGCAAGCAAGGAACTCGGATGTTAATCAGCTTAAAGAAGGTTTAGACATAACAAACAATGCAAAACATGCTTCGTGCATGAGGGCATATGGCTAGACAGCCTTTGTAGCATAACAAAGGAGGGGTTAACGACAAGGTGACGTAGACAAGGTAATGTGCAATTACCGTAGCAATCACTGTAGCAATTACAACTGTTTTATTTTCCACTAGAGCATGTGGCTTATGTAGAGAATAAAAAAAAAAGAAAATTTGAGAGAAGAAACCCAGCACAATGTGCCTGCGATTAAAACTAAAGCAGTTCACTTCTCTTCTCTACATGTGTGCTAAAACGTTTCTTATATATTTTTTTATTTTTATACCAAGGTTTTCTTCGGACACTTCAGATCGATTTGGGGTTTGTGGGATCTGGGTATCTGGCTTGCCACTTTCTGACTACTTTCGTCAAAATAAGCCGATTGAAACCTCCCAGTGCACATACAACTACCAAAAAAGCATCAAAACGAAGCTCGGAACAAAAAATATGTAGCAGGTTAGTGTAGAGCTATGTACAGAGCAGTTAATATTGTGCTTCAATGCATAAAGCGACGTTTTGTTAAGAACCTAACTGGAACGCCAATGCATTTCTCTGCAAAGTTCAGGAATTAATATCTCGAAACTGGTGTCATCCCGAGAATTCGTTCCAAGTGGATACACCTTGTGAACTGCAGGCTACAATTTGTAAATTGCAATATGGGCCATCAGGTAATTAGTTAAAAACTTAATTAGTGAATTTCTGTTAATTATTCGATTATGCATTTCAATTTCTTGTGCAAGTAATGTCCGCCTCTTCTAGTACACCAACTCGTGTGCTAGAATTGTGCTATCTGCCACAGGCAACCTTTAAGAATTTTTGAAAGTGTTCGCGGAAACACCCTGCATACACATATATGCAACAAGTTAAACAGCTGGAAAACGCTCGCCACTGCTGGGCCACACTCCGTAGGCTACATTCTTGTATTACTAGAATGCGTGCGACTTGCAACTGATGATCGTCATTAGCAAGTTCACACTAGCGATGCCTTGGCCTGTAGCATTGCACCACCGCAATGCACGTACTCTACAAGCGGTTTCCAAGGGTACAAGCTGAAATGCAAACAATTAAATGCATTTCAGCATGTGTTACATGCACATGTACTGCAAGGTAGCAACCACTGGTAAAACTGAAAGAGATTCCTAACAGGAACATTTCAGGAGCTTTGTCTTTTTTGTTATCTCATGTTACCAATAGCTCTAGTAATATCTTTGTTGAGAAGGCTACGTTTGGCAGTGCATAAAGTGATCTGTAGTTATAACGAATGTACATGTATTTTCAAAATATGCTTAGGAATTGCTCTCTTAATCTATAAAGACCATTAAAAATTAACTGCGAACATTTCTGCCATAGACAAACATTAGCATTCAGATGCAGCGAAAGGAAGAAGGCAGCATAGCGACTGACACTACCAGATAGCATGCATTGCAAAGTAATATACAAGCTGTAATAACATTTTATAGCTGAAAATAATGAGCCCAAATTCAACAAAAAAAAAAGAAAATGGTCTCTAATTAACGCTGTGAAAGTGGTTGGACCTAGAACGATTACCCATTGCGACGTAGCGTGAAATTATTCACATGGCGACATTCACATGCACTTTACATAATTATTAGCCTAAGACGTTTCCATGGCCTGTGTCTCGGCTTGCGCCGCTGCTTATTGCACCTACAAAGAGTGGACCAAACCTGGGGCTCCGGAAGTATATATGATGTGGGGGGGACGACGTCTGGGGGCTCACGTCACATCGTGCAGTTCACCTACCTCTCTCTCGCTCTCTCTCTCTCTCTCTCTATATATATATATATATATATATATAAAATTATCAATCAACCAATCATTCACTTTTATTTTCTCTGACATAGAGAATTACTATATTTAACTGCTTTTTATGAAAGTAAAACATTAAAAAATTTGTCGGCCCCTCCACTCCGTGAAGATAGTTAAGCAGCGCAGCTGAAACGTGGGGCTCCGGTGTTTATAACTCAGTTAATCCCGAGGGTCCCTGAAAGTCTTTCTCAATTCTGAGGTTACACACACGTTCGACTGCGACTGAGAGAAAGACGTGACTGATGCTAGGTCCGCAGTCTACCGTTGTCACTTGCGTTCGATGTCACGAATTTGCTCAGCAGCGTGGTTAGCAGCATTCGCCAGCCATTGCCGCTTGCGATTTTTTGAAATTAAATTGCTTCAAAATTAAATCTGTTCATTACGTAAGACAATGAATGGCTCATACACCCTAAAGCAATTGCTCATACCCTCGTAAACGCGGCCTCCCCCATTAAGACGACAGAAGAGAAGTGGAATTGTACGCTGGAATGATGAGCGGCAACGCAGCCAGCTGTGGAAGAAGAGGATGACAAACGCGGGAGCAGTGGCACGAGCGCGTGCCGAGCATGAGCGCGAGCGCAAACCGAGGGGCGCCAACGAGCCAACTGCAGAAGAAGATGACGCTCGAGCCAATGCTGATGATGATTGTTTTCTGTACACAGACGATTTCGCCTAGCCATGTACGATTTCGCTTAGACATATAAAGCTTCGCTTTAAAAAGCGTGATTTGTGGTGTCCGGCACCATTTGGAAAATCCGCGGATTGTGGGTTAATTTAAGTACCATATATCTAAGAAATTTCATACGTTCTTCAAATGATAACACACCATCACCTCATTAGGATTTTGACGAGGCCGGAAGTGAGCATCCAGGTGCGATGTTCGCAGGGTCTGTTGAGTTCTACAACTACACACTTCTCCTTTAGGTAAGCGCACTTTAAGGAAATCAAACTTGTCGCGCACACTCCCCCCCCCCCCCCCCCCCGGTTCTGGAGCCCCTGGACCAGAGACAAGAGAAATGCACTTAACCACGCTATCGCCACACCTCGTATGCACGCTGCTTTTCAGGAGTCCTCACTATATGTGGCCTTCCCATAGCACTGTCGCAACACAAATCAGTTGTTAGGCACGCCCTTCTTTTTCATACGAATGTGTATTTACATTACTCCCTGCTTCACTTGCTACGGTTGCCGCTTCCAGGCAACTGCAGCTTATGCAACCGTAATCCTTACTGGGGAACACTATGCACAAAGGCAAGGTTCTTTTTTTTCCCTGCACAGCTGGCGCCGCGGATGCGAGTGCCATCTGGTGGGGCTGCAAGGAACCCAGCAGCGCATGCCTCCCACTGATTAGTTGAGTTTTTGCCCACGGACACCACGATAGACCCATTGGGAGGTAGAGCTATACAGCGTCACTGTAAAATGACAGGACACATACAAGAGTTGGAACTAGTGTTTATTAATACTGCTGGATAATTAGTAATACTGCTGGATAACAGCTTTGTGGCAAGCCATCTGATATGTTGTGTGCTTGCCCGAATATGTAACATTTGAATGCTGTAGCTGTGGCATTCATGTTTGGTTGTTGAATGACTACAGCACAGTGAAGATTGTGCTAGATTGGTGATAGAGGAATTGTGGAAGACGAAGTAAAGTATCTAGGCAGGTAAAAAGAGAATGCTAATGGTCTATGGTGATTCGAAGCTGTGTGCCCAAATACCTCACGCACCTGGTATATTGCTACACTTTATACTGTGCATTTGCATTGGAACATTAACTGTGTAAAGGTTTAGTAGATCATATTATGTAAGGAATGTTTTCCATTGTTCCTTACATTTTATTCTGCTGAACTCGAGGTCGTGGAATAATCACGGCTGTGACTGCTGCATTTCGATTGGGGGTAAAATTCAAAAATGCTTGTGTACTTGGATTTAAGTGCACATTAAAGAACCTCAGGTGGTCAAAATTTTATCTGGAGTTCGCCGGTACGGTGTGACTAACAATCATATGGTTTTGGCATGTAAAACCCCAAAATTTAATTCTGTTTTTGTTAGTTATGCCTACGTCTGCATCAAGCAGATTATTACTTCAGCTCCTTGCCTGCTTGCCCCAGGCCCACACTCAGTTGTCTCGGAAGCCAAAAAAAAGTGATGTGCATTGTGGTGAAACTGCTCTTACTGAATGCAAACATGTCAAGAGGCAGAACAGATTCATGGATGCATGTAGGAACATTTATGGTATTTAGCTTTGTGCATTAGAGCAACAACGTATGTCTTTGTTGTTCTGGCCACTTCACAGGCACTGCTGCACACATGGAGCAAGTTCGCGCTCTGTGCATAATTTATTTTCATAATACCCGCGTCTTGTGTACCACGTCAGATCATGTCATTTCCGATTAGGCTACATGGCTTGCTTCATTGTTCTTGCTTTGCTTCATCTCTCCACCTCCTCAAGTGTGCGCTGGAAATCGCCTCACATGGGAATGATGGTCAGTACATGGATTTGTCTAATATTTGCGCTTGTGCCTTCCACCATTCTTGTGACATTATTTATCTGCTTTACAACCTCTATTGACTTAAATTTTCAAGCAATTCTTTTAAATGCGTGAGGGCAAAAAGACTGCATATGTGTATAATCATTGTGAGTTATTGCATATAAAGGAATTTTTTGTGCAGTATCAATTTGCAAACTCGCAAATTTGTTTGAAGCCATAAAAAAAAAAGTCTAGGCAAATCGATACACTACCCATCATTACCATGCTGGCTAAAACCGCGATCCTTGCAGCCACCGGGGACACTAGTGGCAGACTTTCCACTAGGGATTTTTGTAGGAAATTGTACGTACTTGTTAACTCGACCATTCGCGGCTGCACCGCCAGACTCTGCAAAGAGGTGCTTAGGTGCCTCTTTTCATTCATTGGCAGGTCTATGGAAAAAAAAAAAAGACAATGCATGAGGTAGACATTGTCATGGTAAATACATATGCACACACATTTGCTTGATTTATCAAAGTGGGAGAGAATGTATAGGCCTTGTGCGCTGATGCTGCAAGCCACCTGCTAGGTAGTTAGCACATTTCATATGTTTTGCGCATATGTGATGGCAGCGCGAGAGCGGCTATAGGAGAATAGAAAGCATCAGTAGGATTCTGTCACCGACCCAACTTTGTGCATGCTAGTTTATTTGCATAACGCATATGACAGGTGCTGTGCAGATTAGCTAGCAGGTGCAGGCTGGCAATGGCTGGTTCGGTGGTGTTAAGATTGTTCTGCTTTGCTTAAACAGCCTAGTGAATGCTTCACACAGAGCATGCTTGCCTAGGGTAGTGACCTGTATCCTGATGATCAAGTTTCCAACTCCAGAATATCAATAAACAGTCCATTGCGTCTTTCTTGCACATGTTTAGAAAATGCACAACACAGATCAGTACTAAGGCTGGCCGATTGCTTGGTAAACATTTCGCGTAGTCTATTCAAGATTACTATATATCTGAAAATGTTAGCTGTAATCACTTAAGGCAAATGAGACGAGCACATCTTTGTATTATCATGTCTGCATGCTCTCGTCTGTGTTTCATCACACAAGTGCTTCACGTGTGATAAAAACATTTTCGTTTGCTGGCAGCATAATCAGATCACATTTATGTATATGAAAACAGCGTGCAGGAAGTGCTAGCAACACACAGCTCTAGAAGGTAGCATCTTTTTCTTTTTGTAAGAAACACATTCTCTGCAGCGCCTGTTTTCTGCAATGTAGTGCGCTAAAAGTGACAAGGACCGTTTATAAATTTTAAAACACGTAGGTGCTGTCAATGCTTTCTAAAAGATTAGAAAAAGGCACCCAGAATGTTTTGATGGGATATTGATGTGGGTGTTGTAAAATGGGAAGAGAGTTCTAGGGATGTTTACTTCATGTGCTTTGTACGTACCAGACATCTTTGATCCAGCGCTATAGTCCGTGTGAAATTGCCGTGATAACCGAACACCTTTGTTAGCTTTATGATGGTTTTATGTATTTGTGACATCTGTCGCCACAATAGCACAGAAAAGTGCCTTTTCTTTGCTGTGATCTTCGCTTCTTTGCTGCCAGGTGCTCTGATAAACCCTGTGTGATTTCACATCGGGAACATGCTTTTCACTTCCACTTGCTGTAGCCGCCACTTGCTGTAGATGGTGCCGCAGTGGCACAGCCAGAGGGGGGGGGGGGGGGGGGGGGGGAGGGGGCACACCCGGCATGTGCCTCCCTCACAATTTGTGTGTTAGTATGCGGCCTGCCCAGCCACTCCCCTTGCCTCCCCCTTCTCAGTCCAGGGGTGTCCCCCCCCCACAGAAAAAATTTCTGGCCATGCCACTGGGGCCACATATCTAAAACCAGCTGCTAGCACACAAGGCCCAAACCAAACTCAGCAGTAGGTGGTGTAGTTCATGCGGGAATGAAGTCACCGAAAGTTGAGTGTGCACAAAATTATGTGTAGACTGTTGGAGTAGGAACCTGCATCCTTCTCGTTCTTTGCCTGTGTTCTTGTTCCCGTTGTGCTTCGTTTATAATGAATCCATTCTGACTTGGCCAACTTGCAGTCATTCTACAGGACTGTTGGAATTATATTTGGAACCACATGAGGTGGCGTTATGAGTAAAACTGAAGTTCACTTTAACATGTGCATGTAATACTGTGTTGGTTATACAAGACTGCACTAAGTAAATAATGTAAAATATACGCAAGTTGGACATACCTAGCCAAGCCAATTGGACATTCATGACTAGATACCTAGAGTAAACGGTCATTATGGACACTGCTACATTATAATCTACCCAAGTTGCTCAGCAAAGATAGATGGGACATTTACCGTCTGGAGTGAAACAGGCTCAGTGAGAAGTGTGGGAAGACGCTTTTAGTATAGCGTGGCGCCTAAGTCACTGCCTGATGGTACAAATGACATGGGCATCATGTGCTTCATTGAAGTCTTGCATGTTTTGTGGGCATTTTACATCCATTTTTCACACTGTTTCATCCAAGGGTGGTCCAACTGCACCATTTGCGGCATTTTGCTACAATTTGACTTGCCTGCTCCTAGCTGCGCCCACTCAAGTTCCATTTGCGCCAACTGCCCAAAAGTGCAGTATTTTTTAGTTTTCACGACAATGTAATGTTTTCAGTAGGGTTATACAAATACTGTACTCAGCTATATGAATTGATTTGTGAACATTGAAGTAATTCAGTTTGCGACTCAATTATCTACTACTACATTTTTCGCATATTTGGTGAAATACCTGGCTGAGGTCGATTGCATTGCACACAGCCTATCCAGGGCGCTCGTTTTGTTTCGGGACAAAACAACATTTAATTCTGGAGTTTTATGTGGCGAAACCACAATCTCGTTATGAGGCAATACACGGAAAGCTGACAAACTGCCTCACAACGAAAGCGAGTGTACGGCATGGTACGAACGTTGTCCTTGGCCACCATTGCCATCTTTGCGACGCACCGTATGAAGGCATCTCATTTTTGATGCCATTTATAGATGCATAGTCTCTTGTCGAGCTTCTAGCATTGTTATTGGACGTAATACAGATTTTGTGTAGTGCAGTAAAGTATGTCAAAGAACATTTGTCATTTGGAATGTACATAAGACATTTGCCGTCAATTTTTGTCTTATGCTGCACAAACTGTTCTAGCGCATGTCTGTCTTATGCCCAGGTGCATATCTTTGTTCTCGTTAGCCTACAAAATTTTACTTAATTGTTTACAAAATGAAGTTCTTTGCCTACCCAAATCAAAATGTCTCCAACATACTGTACATGATATACCATCCGTGGGAAGACAAGTTTAATTGGTTGCTGCATGGATTTGTGTCTTGCTCCACTGTTGAGCAGCTCTTACTGATTGCACAGTGTTAACAAGCTTTGCCAAATGGATACAGATTACTGCTGTACAACTCCAAGTGTTCAAAAAAAAAAAAAAACATTTTTCTGCTAAAAAACTGCACCTAAACTGCTCCAGAACGACATTTTCTCTGCTTCAAAAATTGCGCCAACTCGTAAATTGGCTGGACCACCACTGTTCATCTTATTTGCTTTATAGAATTTTGTTTTGTCAAATTGGTAAAGGCTGCTGCTTCACAAATGCACCTTATTAAGCACTATTCCACTTTATTAATGTTAGACCTGACAGATATGAAAATGTGAACTTGCTCCCACTGGGGTAATATTATCGTTACTCATGCCATTGAGTGATATTTCTTATAAGTAAAATGTTTATTCCAGTGGGGAAGTGACCAACACTGTACCACAGAACTGCTACCTCCTGGTTGGAATGAAAACCAAGGCTTGTACACAATCCGATACATATCTGCTCAAAATAATGAGCGATATTTGCTGAAGGCAGCCCGAGTAGACAACTCTCTTCTGATTTGTGTCTTGGTAAGTACTACTACTTGATGATATTGGAGCATTTCTTAAAAGTGCAATTGAGCTTTGCTTGGTGCCCATTTTAAAAGAGCACTGATTAGATTTCCTGTTCATTCTTCTTTCCTTTCTGTGCCATGCATTTCTGCCAAGCTACCATGGATAGCACTCTAATGCAGCAATGTGCAATTTTGTTGTCTTGACTGAACACCCAGCAAGCATAATTGCTTTACTTGAACAGCTGCTGCATTGGTTTGGACTAAAGCTGTTGCATGTAAAGTGTGCTTGAGACTATAGTGGAAAGTATAAAGACTTTTCCAGCATAGGGTGACAAAATAAACAGAACTCGCCCACAAAATATGTATTTAGCTTAGCGTTCACTTGCACTCAGGCTCACTGTAATTATTCAACCAGGCTTGTTCAGACTCGCCAGTACTCAGACTTGCCAAAATTCAAACCTAACCAGGCACACTTGGACGTAGACTCAAAAATCAGACCCAGCTGAACTCGCCTGAGCTCACTAAGGCAGGCTCACTAAGGCAGGCTCACTTGGACCTGGGTTCATGGACTGGCACTCACTTGGACTCGCTGAATGATCAGCTCAGATTCGTCCAAATTCACAGAATCCTGCAGTCAGGCTCACAGGTTATATCATCAATTCAGAGTCAGGTCTAGGCATGCTGCAGGCTCCAACATATGTGTGTTTGGTTGGTTGGAGAGGGTTTGAAGATGGTACATTATGTTAAGTACTGTAACAATCATATGTTGTTTTGATAATGTTTCTTAGCTGTTTCTTAGATGTGCGATCAGTGGGTTTTTTTCTGCACTGAAATTCCGCACTAGGAGCTGCGAACTTCAGTAGCGTGCCTGTACGTTGGACATGAAATAAATATGGTTCAGCAACACATAGTCAGGACCTTGTTTTTCATGAATATTTATAACCGGAAGGCAGTCATGAATTGGTGTAGGTGGCGCATGTTAAATGAGGGCACTAGGAGAGGCAAAGATTTGTGTTGCACTGACTTTCAACCAGGGTGTTGAACCAAAACCAAACCGAAAACCGCGTCCGAACTAAAATTTTGGCCTGTACTGAACCTGAACGGTAATTATTGGAACATACTAAAACTGAACTGAACCTGAACTGAAGACATAACGGCTGCCAGTTTGTAACAAAATGATTCAAGCACATAGGATGACATGGGCAGTCAAGAAAACCATTATGCCTCCAAAAATAACTTTCTTTAGTCACAAATTCTAACAAGTTGCTCAATGCATTACAGGCGAGAATGGGGATAGATGATGAGTACATGCCAGTAACTATGGCCACCTCGGCAGAGGTGCTTGCACATGAATTAAGTGTGTGCTGTGGGGAGTATGTTGTCAAGTACTGGGAATTTATAGATGTGTTATTGGGGTGCCGTAAGAAATTTACAAATTGCTGTTGAGGCCTTTAAAATGCTTCTTAAATTTAATTTTAGGATTATTACTGTTATCAAACAAGTAATGTTTCTGCTCCAAACTTTGCACTTGTATTTGCTGGATATTACATATTCAGAGCAAGTCATTGAAAATATTGATGTTCTAAGTTTGCGAGTGGTAATTAAGTGGTTGCGCAGGCAATGGTGCTGGCACAACAGCAATAGCTTGGTGCAGCTGGTGTAGGCAGTGAAAAAGGTGCACAGGGACTTAGGAAATGTTCCATAGTAAGCAGAAACACCTCTGCACCTGCAGGTGGTGGTAAGTGGTTCTTGAGGGAAAGGGAAAGGTTGGCGCTATCTTCTGCAGCCCTTGAGGGAGCACGGCTCAGCGCCAACGGGGGGGGGGGGGGGGGGGGTAAGTGGGAGCGAAAGAAGGGATAGAGTGGAGACGCCATGGCTGGGCGAAGCAAAACCGGCAGGCATAGGCGGCACGTATCAGGCCGAGATGGAAGGCCTTGGTGTGCTGCAGAGTCTGCAGGGGTGTTGTGCCAGGCCGGTCAGGCCCGGGGTGGAGTGGGAGGCCGTGAGGCCTTCCCGCTTGTAGAAATGTCCTTAGAGGCGTGCGGAGAGCCCTGACGAGTCAAGGAACTCCACGACGCCTCGAAGTGCAGAAAGGTGGTGTCGGCCGGGGAAGAGGAGATCTTCCTCCTTGCCACAGGGGAGGCCCAGGCGGCGGAACTCCTGCAGGAGTGGGCCCCGCTGCTGGAGGTACGCCGGGCAGGCCAGCAGGAGATGTTCGATCGTCTCCGGCTCCCCGCAGGAGCTGCAGGCCGGGGACGTCGCTCGTCCCAGTCGGTAGCTGCGTGCTGCCGTCCAGCTGCAGCCGATGCGGAGCCGGAGAAGGAGCGAGGTCTCCCTGCGAGCCAGGCCTCGCTGGGGGAGTGGTCGTGGGGGGCATCCCAGTGCCACCCGTTTGTCTGGGTGGTGGGTCGCCAGGTGTCGCCGCAGCCTCAGTCCTGTGAAGTCGCCCTCCGTCACGGCCCGACTGAGGGGCAGCAAAGCTGTAACAATGTGATGAACGAGAAGAAGGGGAACCAAGGAGTCTGATTTTTGTTAGTAACAACCATATGAAGCCAACAGTTATTGGAGCCAAAGAAAGCATAGGGGAAATTATTTTTTGGTAATTGAAATGTAAAAATGATAACATAAAGGGAAATGAAAGTGGATAAAAAAACAACTTTCCGTCGGTGGGAGTGAAACCCACATCCTCCATACTATGCATGCAATGCTCTTACCAATTCCGCCATGGTGATCAGCTGTTCCCTCATATACATTCTTGGGTATTTATGTTGCCGTCGTCGTAAATGATAGCCAGATCTCAGGATGCTAAGCATCTTTAATTATTTATCAAACAATTCATATTATGTGACTTAAGAAACTCTTTTCTAAATTTAAAGGACCCCTAAGCCTCTAAAGTTTTTTACACATTTCAAAGAAATATGCGCATTGTGTAGAACATGTTGTGACCATCATCTCTGGTGAATGGGGTAGCGCTATACGCCATGGGGGCGCCACAAATGCAAAAATCAATCCTGTGCTCCTTTTCCTGGCATTTCTGATGCCTCCTTCGTGTGTCATGATGTCAACAGGGTGCTCCAGGTGATGTAAGTAGGGTAAAAAGCTGTCGATTAGTCGGTCGCGAGGAGCGACAGTGCCAACATGACAAGAGCCAGCTGTGTGTTCTGAGAATGGAGGGATGCTCGCCCATTGTGGGCCACTGAACCTTTTATGAGGCTTTCATTCAGTCAGCTTCATGCGGAGAGTGATTAGAGGCAGACAAATGAAGGAGCCTTTCAACTGGTGTGCTGACACGACCCATAGCTTTTGCTGCAATGCATATACAGTATAGACCACTTATAACGTAACCGCTTATAGTGCAGGACTGGATATAGTACGGTCTTTTCAGACTCCCGTTAATTTCCCATAGCACTCCATGTATACACATACCGCTTACAGTGCAGCCGCGTGAGACGAAACACCGGTTATAATGCGGCTTCCGCGGGAAAATCTCGCCGACAAGGGCGGTAGCGAGCACGCTTCTCAACGAGGTGCACCCACCGATGGGAGAGGAGATCAACGAGGGCGATGCGGAGGAGGAGCATGAGTCCAAGGGCGATAAAATCGTTGCCGCGCGCCGTGTGTGTGATTGAAAGCGTGCAGGGGACGCGCGCCTTCACGGAGAGCGAAAGGCCGTGGGGGTATGGGAGGGAGGGAGGGCGCTATGCTGCAGCACCAAATGCGTATCTTGCAACCGGGTGCAAGGGGAACTGGCGATGCAATCTCCTACACGAAAGGAGCAAAGTGGGATGGCAGCGCCGGAGGGAGGGAGGCGAACGCATTTGCCAACAAATGCGTTCGCGCCTGTGCCGGCTGTCGGTGTTATCGCGCGCACCGTATCTTGAAAGCGATCTCCACACGGCTCTGACCTTTGTATGTGCTGTGCTTACGCCGCTTAGTTTCCGTTGAAGTGATAGACAGCACGAACCTTCGCTCGCTGCGGCGGCGAGAAACAGCAGCGGCCATGTACTCGTTCAGCAAACGCCTGTAACTTTGCTATTGCTGCATCATCTAAAAAAATTCTTGCAGCGATATGTTCATAGTAGGCTAGTACACATCAGCCATTATGTAACCACTTTTCGACCTTAGGGTGGTTTAGGGGCACTTTAAATGCTGAATGAGCAGTAGAATTCATAGATTTTTTGTTTATTTGTTCTTTTACATACAACACACTCTTAGAAAAATATATTCTATTGAATGCATTGTTATTTATTCGTAATTCCCTGTTGTAGTTTCGGTGAAATTATTGCATTGTAAAAGCACTGCTGATACTAGTATGTTTGAAAGAGCCGGAAATAAAACTTTTGTCACTACTGGGCAGAATATCAGTACACCCGTGAGCACAAGTATACGGACCACAGGGTTGCCGAAAGAACTGAATTTCTTCGTAATTAACAAGCAAAAACTGGAATTGACGAGTACACCGAAAAGTTTGCAACGCCAAGTTTGGACTGCAAGTTGGACCTCATTTTCAAGTTACATTCGCAGGTAGAGGAAAAAGTCGGCTTTATCGTGCAACCCCTGGTCCATATACTTTTGCTCATGGGTGTCCATATATCAATGTGCCTGTATGCTAAGCCTGCACAATTAAGTATAGTATTTTGTTTTCCTTCATACTATAAAATTTTCTCTTGCATATTCACCTGCATGAGGATCTTAAATGATTGCTCAAGTGCACATATATGCTGTAGGACTCGCTTATGAAGAAATTTTCAGTAAAGGATTGTGTTGTCTCAATGGGCATAGGAAGGAATGTAATGAGAACAACATTTTAGGCAGCCAGTGGCAAGATCAATGAATTGTACTGTTATTGTCAAAGATAATGTTGGATCATAGAATGGATGTCTCCTTACAAAGAGGTGTCTTATCGCTAGAGTACTGCGATTTTAGATTAATCTGATAAAATCTGAAAACTTGCTGGTAAAAAAAAAATTACGATTAGGATTTGCCCAAAAGAACTTCTAATTACAAGGACCTTAGTTGTGATCACATGATTGTGTTGTGATTACATTTGCAAAAAAAAAAAAGTGTGAGAAGCTGAAGGCGTTTGTCAGGGAAACAAACCCCTCATACAACCTGCTCGTCAAACTGAAGTTCCTAAAAAATTCCAAGTGAATTGCTCCAAATAATTAAGGAACTAGAAGCTGAGCCTTCTCTTTTCCATGGTGTATACTGCCTCCTTGCTGTGTTCCTGCAGATGGCTGTAAATCTGTGGAATGACACACCTGCAACAACCTTTGCATGGATGTTGACTGCATGCTTGACATTGTAGACAAAGCGAAGTACAGTGTAGACTGCTTATAACGTAAGTCGCAGAAGTCGTGAATATCCGCACTATAAGCGGTACTGCACTATAACCAAAACAACTATTTTATTGCGATAATGGACGCTCCAGGCGCATTTCTCCGTCGCTATGACTGTGCTCTAGGTTCCGTATTCGCTTACTAAATAAATTGACAAGCACGGTGTCACGTGCGCACAAGCAAACATGAACACATCTCGCTCGTTGACCGCGGAAATGAACTGTCAAAACGCTCGAGTGACGAAGCGCAGCGAGCGAATTGACCTTCATGCTATCATGCCTCTCGCTTCAACTCGACCTATAAGCGGCGAAAACACGGCGCGCGGCGGACTTTCCCCGTCACAGATTGCTTTCAAGATAGGGCCAAGGCGATCGTATCGCCGAAGTGAATCGTTGCAGATTACGTCCTGCTTCGGTCCACTGAAACCGTTCCGCATTGCTTTGCTGGCGAAAATCCTCTCCTTCTGTTTGCGCCACTGAGGAATGCAAGTTTCGGATTCTCTGAACACCCGTGATGCGGCCTGATTTCTGTCCGTCTCCGCATGCATGATCACTTTCCTTTTAAATGCGGCATCATGATGAACTCGGTACTTCATGCTGATAGAGCAGACGCAGAGAACGTAAAGACAGATGGTAGACGATTGCCTAAGCACGTGTACTGCAGCACATGGAGGAAGCTATGGTAGCTAGGCTCGAGAGTAGCTTGGCTCGACGCGTGTGCAAGGCGGCTATTTTGAAATGCCGACGGCTATATGGTAACGCAGATTTAGGGTCGTACTTGATTCTAATGCGCACGCAATTTTTTGACTTGTTTTATCGGAAAAGAAGTGTGCGTTAGATTCGAGTAAATACAGTATTTGTGGCTTGAGGGGAGCGTTTGCCGTCTAGGTTGACTGCTGAACTTCCAGGCAGCCGCACTGTAACCGATATGCGTATACATCGAGTGCTATGGGAAAATTAACGGGAGCCTGAAAAGACCGTATTATATCCGGTCCTGCACTATAAGCAGTTACGTTATAAGGGGTCTATACTGTACTGTGAAGTCATTAACAGCTCCCAAGAGTTATACTGCTGTTGCAGAAATGTGGAGCCATGTCGGCAGCAAAAGATCCTCATGAATTGCACTACAACAGCGGGTCACTCTGGTACTGCACTCAAATCGTCAACACAAACACAAAAGTGGAGCTGCCAACAGCAGTCTAAATTTATAAACAGTTTTGTGCCATTTTATCACTGAAGCATGACATCATCTTGCTTGCAAGGTAGTGTCATCGTTAAGTTCCTAGTTCTCTGGAGAATGCATGCCCGAGACTGGCTTGTCCTTTCACTCATTGCGCTGAACCTACTGGCTTTTCCTGTATCTAGTGCAAGCGTTGAAACGGCGTTCTTGTTCTGTGAATCGGATAAAGCGCGCCACAATGACCAATTCAAACATTAGTAGATATTGCTTGCATGTAAATGGTAGCAGCAATAAACCCTCCTGCTATTGTAAATATTGACAGTAAATAAGAAACGTTCTTTGTCTTTACTGTCATCTTTTGTATATGCTAAATTATGCTAAAAATGCCGAGAAGCTGTGTATTTCATAGTGATCTGAAAAAAAAAGCACCGATGAAATCAGATTTTTGCTGAACAAATCCGAAAATAACTCCAAAAAACACCCTCCGATTCTGCCCCGAAATCAACTCGAAAAATGCAGATCCCTACTTATCGCTTACTGTCAATCAGTGGCCTTTTATTCTTGGTGCTGGTTATGTCTTTGTATGTAAGAGAATTGTTCCTATAAAATGTGACCTCTGTCTCTGTCAACGTTGGTCTCTATACACTGGCTGTTCTTGGTTTTGAAAGGTTAGGAAGGCTGTGAATATAGTGAACATTGCTAATTCACTCATTTGTTAGGTGTCTCTGAAAGCCCTGCAATGATGATGCATTTGAAATGTCATATCTGCTGTGGTGTTGCCTTAAGACACACGAGACACCTCATTCAGTGTCAGTGTCATCTTCAAACATTATATGCATTGCTTTGGTGACATCCTGCTTATCTTCCAGGCTTGTTTAATGGTGTTACTGAGCTATGCCACTGTTTGTACATGAAGAAGAAGACTAACATTTATTGAGGTGAAAGGGAAGGGGTTTAGGAGCTAGATGGGTGGGGCCCCAAGTCCAGGGCTCCACTGGCTCCTGCCGCCAGCCGGACGTGGCCCAGAAGCGCTAGTTGCACTTCCGGGTCTGAGCTAGCGAGGAGTGCCTCCCATTGCTCCGGAGAACTTTCTAGTCTATACCTATCCTGTAGGGAATTTAGTTTATCTGGCCTTTTACTACATCCCCATGAAACGTGGTAGAGGGTGGTGAGTCCCGACACCACGGACAATCGTGCCCGTACAAAGTTG
Organism: Dermacentor silvarum; assembly: GCF_013339745.2. Taxonomy (NCBI): domain Eukaryota; kingdom Metazoa; phylum Arthropoda; class Arachnida; order Ixodida; family Ixodidae; genus Dermacentor; species Dermacentor silvarum. Next base: position 174,597,011 of record NC_051154.1, read on the forward strand.
GAAAAATTTTGTGCAATCGCAATAAATTTGGTCTATTGGATAGACCCCCGTTTGAATTCTACGGAGGTCCATTGCATCTTCCCCTTCAAGAGATTTGTGAGGGACGCCATATTTTTGCCGCGCGCCTCGCTGGTGAGCAAGAATCTCGTGTGGATCCAACCGAGCAGGGTCACTGTCTTCCTCCCCGCGAAGGCAGGGGTCTTATTGGTGAGTTATTGGCGAGTTTTATTTTTTGCAAAGAACACGTCCAAGAAGTTTGTGTTGGCAAGGTTGCCTATTAACTGTTTCATAGCATTGTGTTGGTTTATCACATCGTCAAATGAGAAAGTTCACTTGTGGGGCCCTCAAACTTTCTGTTAACAATGGATTAATCAGTCGTGTACTATGTGCAATACCCGCTGTGGTTGGTTAGTGGCTATGGTGTTGAGCTGCTAAGCATGAGGACGCGGGATCAAATCCCGGCCATGCCGCATCTCGATGGGGGCGAAATGCGAAAACACCTGTATACTTAGATTTAGGTGCACGTTAAAGAACGTCAGGTGGTACAAATTTTCCGGAGTCCCCCACTACGGCATGCCTCATAATCAAACAGTGTTTTTGGCACGTAAAACCACATTATCTATGTGTAATAAGCACTACTATAAGCAGCAGTTGCTGATATTATATCAAGTACTCTGCTTTGGCTGTTTCTTGTTTGCTGCCCTTTTGTTATCTTTGTGAAACCTTATGTTACATACTTCTTTGAAGTTTGTGGGAACGCAAATTCTGCATGATAAACACTACACTATTGGTAGCTCTTTCATAGCTTTGGCATAGATAGGGTTACAGTGGTGCTCAATAGCAACAAGCGTGTTTAGTACTCGCTGGTATTCTACTGAAAAGCAGTGCCTGTGTTCAAGATTTCACTGTGTCTTGAGGTATGTTCTGTTACAAGCACAGATTTTCGGTGTGAGCATTTAGTCTTGTGTGTTTATGCTTTTTGACTTACGTTTGACTAACTCAGTTAATTCGTACATATTTTATTCCTTTATCCATCAACTTGCTCAGGTTGAATTGACGAACATTCTCAGCACTTTATTTATATACAGGTGTTCATATTTAAGTTTTACGGAATTTTTAGAAATCGTCTGTCGCAGGTACCATAATTCTTATCATTGAGCTGGGTTATTTGATGAGGTGGACATTAGTAGCATAAGAAATCGAAACACATATTCAACTAATTAACAAAAAATCACTAATTAACTTCTTAGTTAATTACTTTACGACACATATTGCAATTTATGAACTGTAGCAGGTGAGCTTGTCAGGCATATCCACTTAGAATGAATTACCAGAATGACACCAGTTTGGTGATGTGCGCCATCATACGCGCCGTAAAAATGCGCTGTTCCACTTTATTGCAAAATGTTGTTTTATACATTGAATCACAAAAGTAACTGGAACGCCCATGTATTTCGTCCCACACTTTGGGAAATAATAGCTCGAAAGTTATGTCATCCTGGAAATTCATTTCAAGTGAATGCATCTTGTAAACTCACTGGCTACAATTCGTAAATTGCAATATGTGTCATAAAGTAATAAACTAAGAAGTTCATTAGACAGTTTTTGTTAATTGAATATGTGTTTCAATTTCTTGTGCTACTAATGTCCGCCTCTTCAAATAACGCAGCTCAACGATAAGAATTGTGTTACATGCCACAGGCGATTTTAAAATTCCATAAAACTTAATAATCAACACCCAGTATATACCTTGAAGGCTCATAATACAATGCACTTATATGTGTGCATTCCTTTCCACATTATATCCTCTTTTACTACTTATTTCATCTATGACTGTCTCCAAGGACTAAAGGAGTGCTGACACGAAAATTTTGGATTGGGCTTTTTTTTTTTTTTTTTTTTTTTTTGGTAGCTGTCAACTACATAATTACGATATGAGGACTCAATTTCTCGAGACTGTCAGAAATAATTATCTGCACCATCTTTTATGTGACCAGTTCAAAATGTGTGCCAAGTGCAGCACGACTTTGGACATGAAGCAGGGAGACTGTTCACGTCACCAAAACCAGAGGCTATGGTTGCGTGGTATTAGAAAAAAACTGAAGCACAAGCCTGGTGCAATAATTGAAGGCCATACAATGACCATGTCTTCAAAAACTGCCAAATTGTCCCTTCCAGTTGTGTAATGCAGGGGACCTACTCTGGTAACGCAGGGGGACCTACTCTCTACTTTCATCTCGTTAAATATTGATGGGACTCTGCTTTCAGCGGCATGTTCAGTGTGTGTGTGTGTGTGTGTGTGTGTGTGTGTGTGTGTGTGTGTGTGTGTGTGTGTGTGTGTGTGTGTGTGTGTCAGGACCGTCTAGTACCTTGAGACTTCTGCATCAGGTTCCAGTGATGTGAATACCCTCCTGCTCATGTTGTTTGAATCCATGTTGCACTTGGCATGCATTTACTAAAGGTTGACATAATAATTATTTTTTTATTTTTTGTTGCACACTCCTGGAATTGAGGTTCCATTGCATAATTACTGGGTTGACAGCTATTCAGAAGATACAAAATGAAGACAAATTTTTTTTCAATACTCCTTTAAGAACAATCGATTCGAGATATAAAGTGATAACTTTTACTAGCCTAAATTCACTCAACACAAGGCTTGTGTTGAATGGCTTCTTTACACTGCATAAAATGAAGTTTTAAACACATGCTGACATCAGCAGAAGTAGGTGGCATAGTAATGTTGGCTTTTGCTGCTGTAGAATATGGTAAGTGGACAACCCATATGAAAATTGTCACATTTTTTTCTTCTTCTTTCTTTTTTTTGCTGTTTTTTTCTTTCAGAACATTAAGGAGGATAAAACAGCATCAACCAGTCTGAATGTTGGCAAGTACGTGTCTGAGGAATACAAGGACTGTTCTCGGTAAGCGTTCAGCTGTTGAAACATATGTAGTATGGTATGTAGATTTGTTTTCAATTGTCAGTGTTCCAACATATTGATTATAACTGATGCGCAAAAGGAACGAGGGCACAGTGCTCTCACGACTGAAAAAAATTTATTTCGCTGCAGGCACCAGCACCTAAATAGAAAATAATACTGCACATTGCAAAAAAAAAAGGAAAGCAGCAAAATAAAATATACTGCTACGGTTGTAGACATCTTGTATAGTCATCAACACAACACAAGGCGGTATAGAAACAACTGAATACCAATGCAGTTATTCTTTCATCCCTTTTGCGCATCAGCTATACTGAATCCATTCTGACTTGCAGTGTTTCAACATATGCAGTGTGTAGATTGTTTTCACTTACCATGCAGGGCATTCAAGGACTTGAATGCTGTGGTTGAAAAGGTGAACCGCGAAGTGATTAACGTCCTTGAGCACAGTGAAAGTGAGATTTCTGGTTTTCGTGGTGCTTCACCAGCCACTTCCCATGAAAGAGTTCTGGGCATGCTCACAGGGCAGCCTAGCGTGGAGTGGTGAGTACTTTGCTTTTGCTAGTAAGACTGTTAGGGGGCTTGGACAATGTGTTCATCAGTGGGTCCAGGAGCCACTGTTTGCTTGAGGCTTTTTGTACCTTGAACTGAATGAACTGAACATCAGCTTGTGCCTTGCTCTGAAACTTAAGTTGTATTATTTAATCTTCTTATTGGAATAATAATGGTTCGACAGCCCGCCTATTCAAGATGGGGGAGGGAGAGAGAGAATCACGTATGGCAGTCAGTGCTGGTGTTGTGTGCGAAAGTCCACAGTGAGCATTGTTTCAAGGTAAAATCAGACATTTAATATCAGGAGTGAGGAAATGCTATGAAATTGTTGCAGAGTGATGCACTCCTACTGTAGATAGTGAATTTTTGAGCTTGCATCAGCATTGCAGGTTGAAGCTGTCAATGCTGTCGGTCACAAGATCTGACCCCAAATAATGTGTGCGGTTTTTCATGGGCAGGTCTTGGCAGCACGAAGTGGGGCAAGCTAAACCAGCCAACATCAATTACCCATTTGCTCAGAACTAATAATGTGTTGTAGCAGGCCAGTTGATTCTGTGACATGATGGAACACTGCGCTGTGAAACAATACTTTCACCACGGACATAAAGAACTAAGACATTGTATACATGTGTGTCTAATGTCGTAGTTCTTTATGTCCATGTCGAAAGTATTGCTTCGCAGTGCAGTGTTCCATCACATTCAGGACTCCAGGACAACTGGACATGCTCGTTTCTGGCTCATTCTCACAAGAAATCAACATTGCCTGTTAAAGAGCACACATGAATGGGACAAGAAAGGAAGACAGAGACATCATTGTGTCTGTCTCTCTTTCTTTTCTCATTTGTGTTATGTTTTCATTCTAATTGACTATGTATCGATAAGCCCAACAGCCTATGTGACCATGATTGTCATGGATTGCTGCCCACCCCTACTTTAATTAATGTATTTATTAAAAATACCTTACAGGGCCTGAACTATGGGTATTGGGTAAGAGGAACTTCAAACATTTATGTGGTATGGACACCACACAATTATACAATTGCACCCTACGATAACACTCACTGCAGTAGCTTTGTGACTATGGCGTTGCGCTGCTGAGCTTGAGGTCGCAGTTTCATTCGCGGGTTTGGTCGTGGATGCGGTGGCCGCATTCTGATGGGGGCAGAATGCAAAAACACTGTGAATTTTACTGCACATTCGGTGCATGGTAAAGAACCCAAGGTGGTCAAAATAATCTGGAGTCCTGCACTACAGCATGCCTCATAATCACGGCGTGCCTAATAATAAGATCGTGGTTTTGGCACTTAAAACCTCAGAATTAAGCTTTTTAACCCAACGATGACAAGTGACGGCAAAAACGCTGGTAGGGACTGGCTAGCAAAAGACATCAAAGATTATTTAAGGCTGTACTGATTAATTTGTAGAAAGTTGTCTTACTCATTGCTGTAAGTAAATATTCTCAGTATAACTTTTATTTTGCCATAGTCCATGCCTCTGTCTCTCTGCCCAGCCATTATGGCAGTGAAGTCCAACAATGTGTTAGCACAGTACTACCTCAGGCACCCTCGCCAGACATGCACTAGCAATTTCGCAACAAAAGTTTAAAGGGTCCTTCATGAGGAACCATTCGAAATTTTGGTTATACAAGATGATGATTATTTATTGGCATCCCCTTTGAAACGGGGTGGTGACAAATAGTCACCTAGCCCGCTTGAGTTAATCAGGCATGCTATACATGCTTTTCATTCTAGCATTTTTGTGTACATCTCCTTAATCTCTTCAAAACTTCTCTATCTACCTTTTATCGCTATGTATGCCTGTAACAGATCTGATCGCATCAATCTCTTCCCTGCTTTTTTTTTTCCACCAATACATATGGGGGTCCGCGAAACCTACGCCCGCAAAAGAAAAAAAAAAAACACATTTCTTTTTTTCTAAGATATATATATATATATTTTTTTTTGAGGCCAGTTTAGCCTTGACTCATTCCCAGTTTCGGGACCTGCTCCCAGAACTGTGGCAGCAAGATCGCCTCGGTTTGTCTCGGTCACCGCCTTTCCCCCTTCCCCACACCTTCCCGAACTCACCCGGCTGACCTAGTCTGCATAGCGCAAGCTACGTGTTCCGTCCGAGACACGTCTGACCCGCCTAGCCTACATGTAGCCATGTCCAAGTTACGTGGCTACAATTGCATGCTACATAGGGAGGCTTTGGCCTCAAGAGAGTTGAGTCCAGAGCTTGCGAGTGTCATGCAACATGTCGTGAAAGTTGTGAACAGCGTGAAGGCAAGACCTAAGGCCAGTCGCCTCTTGAAGGTGCTGTGCGAGGAGATGGGTGCGGAGCACCAACACCTGCTGCTGCACACCGAGGTGCGATGGTTGTTACAGGGAAAAGGGCTTGCAAGGGTGTTTGAGCTTAGAGAGGAGCCAAATGTTTCCCTTGCAGAAGATAGGGTGCTGGGAGATCCTTTTCAGGACTCTTCTTTTTTAACCAAGCTTGCTTACCTGTGTGACCTGTTCGAGCACCTGAACCGCCTTAACAGTTGCATGCAGGGGATGAGCACAAATGTTGTTTATTCTGGAAACAAGGAGAGGATTTTGCAAAAAGCTTCAGAGTTTGTTCAGCCAGGTGAGCCGAGGCGACTATTTTCCTTTTGTGCTGCTCAGTGATCTTGCAAGCTCTGGGGCAGTATTTGGGAGTGACAGAGCCACAATCATGGCTCACCTGAGCTCCTTAAGGTGCCACATTAAGAACTATTTCCCAGAATCTGCCCCAGACACATGGCTTGTGGCCGCTTTTGAAGCTGGCATAGTTTGCTTTGCACATGAACATGTTGAAGCTGAAAATGAGTTGATGGAGCTTCAGATAAACGGCTGTAAAGGCAAAGTTTATACTACTGCAAGTCTTAGGCATTCTGGTTGTGGACTGCTCCATCACTTCCACCGGTCCACAAGGGGTCCCTGACACATCCATGGCTGAGAACCACTGCTGTAAACGACACTTGCTTATCTCGACTGCTGACCGGTCGATGCTTCCGTCCACTTTAAGTCGAAGTGCTTCTGGAAGGTGTACGTTACCTAAGAGTCCCTTTGCATTCCATTAGAATGTGCTGTGGAAATTGTAAGGCACCATCTAGGGCACGTTTTACTACAAGAATTTTTCAGATGATTCATTATTAGAGGAGAAAGGTAAAATTGAAATGTTGCATTACCATGCTGCCAGAAGGCAAGCTTCACTGTCAACATCGACATTCTCCCTTGTTGCCTCGACTAGCATCCACGGCATTCCTTCCCTGCCTTCTCCCATACCGTAGTGAAGGTATAATGTCACATTTGCCTCATGAGCCTTGCCTCTTTTTCTTTGCTTTCTTTGCTGTCCCATGCACTTCCAGTGGCTGTATGGCATGTTCTGTATTGGATGATTTACCGAAATCACGTGCCATAATCGGTGATGTTGCAGGCAGTGTGTCTTATGCAGAGGCATATGTATGTGTAGCCTTTACTCTCAGGCTGGAAGTGGGGCTCCCTCGAGAGCATGGGTGTACATGCGTTTGATTGAAATATCAGCTGTTTTCGCTCCGTGCAGCCCTTGGATACTTGGCAGACACGATTGTCACTGCATAATCTATGCATTGTGCTTGTTTGTTTGCAGTGCCCAGACCTGGTGAGGGTCCCTTTATGAAGCACTGGCATGAACTCACATATGATAATTTTGACTATTCAGCTTTTTTTGGGGGGTGCCCTAAATGAAGGTCCTAGACCTCTAAACCCTACAAAAATTACTGGCAAGGCTCAGAGCTCCCTAAATAATTTATTTAATATGTTTTCTACAGCCAGTTCTGGTTCCATTTCCAAGGAAATTGGAGAGTTGCAAGAGAGTGAATGAGAAAAACATTTAATTGGATTCCGGCCCTCTGTTTGGGGCTACTGGGTGTTGGAGTGAGAGATGAGTGAATATGGAGGTTGGGATACGACGCTGATGGCTTTGCCTCTTGATTAGGGTTGATTCGCTTTCTCTGGTATGGTGAGTTCGAAGGTCCATGGTAAGCCCTGTTAACATGGCCATGTTGGCAATGCGGGGTCAGTCAGCCATTCCTCAAATGTGTGGGGTCTTTTATGTTTTAAAGATGAATTGAAGTACATGTTGATTACCTGAGCAATCCTAGAGTGTGTGGGGTGTATTGGGGTATCCCTCGTGCCATGTGCATTTGGGGGAACCATATTTTCTGGCTATGTAATGAAGTATGTTTTGTGTGGGTAGACAATGTGTTTGGGCTTGGTGCATATGGCAGCAGCCTGTAGAGCTGGGACAGTGATTTATTGGCCATGCCAGTCCTGTTGTTTTAGGCATCACATGTTTGAGGCTATTTTAGTTCTGTAGGAGTGAGTGGGCCTTTTCACTGGAGAGGAGGTCTCACAATGTTTGTACGGCGTACCTTTTCATTTCTTTTGATGTTATAATGATTAGGTACCCTTGCAGATTGATACCTTGTTGTGATTATTTGTTGTATATCGATGTAGTGGGTATCCTGAACGGAGTAGGGCAGGCTTCCTATGAAAAAAGCTCACAAAGTTGGGGCTGAGTAACTGCTTTCACTGTAAGCAAGTTTGAAGCTGAGGAATGGCTGAAGTGTGCTTATTCTTTTTTTGAGACAATGTCTTTCTTAGTGAATTAGCCCCACTTTTTCATATCAGGTATGCATGTTTCTAGCCTCTTTGGTGTGGACCGATCCAGGAGATAGTGCAGTCTAAAGCCGTTATCTGAAGCCGTTTGTCTAAAGCCACGGGTATCTGCAGTAAAAAAAATGGTGGCTGATCCCAATGATAGTGCAATAAAATTTAAATAGTCCTATGCTTCTCCTACTCCCCTCACGTGAGGGTTGACACGATAGAGTGCCATGCACAGTGGCTACCAGGGGCGTAGCCAGAAATTTTGTTCGGGAGGGGGGGGGGGGGGTTGCAGCGCGGCTTCCTCCTTGTAGAATTTGTCGAGGGATCAAATACACGAATAATAACTGCATTGGCAATGCCATTGTATATTAGATGCTGCAAACGAATTCTTGAACGCTACGCACGGTCAAGTAAAATATGTATTTTCTCATAAAAGAATATATTCGTGTGTCCCAAAAATTGTGGCAGAAATAACTGATACCAATGCTGCCGCGTTTTTCTTTTGTCTATTTCATAAGTAAAGAAAATAGCACACGAACTTTAGAATTATATCAGTTAGAAACCAGCAAGGCAGTGCATGCAGGTGATAATGAAAAACGTAAACGTCATGAAATTAACAAGTTGATGACAAATATTTTGATGAATCTAGGTCATTCAAGGGCCTTGTTTACATTTTTGTTCATATGCAACGGCCAGAGAAAAACGTCAATGACGCTGTCCTTCGTTGCGATAGATTGCGCAGGAGCAGCAGTTATCGGTCGTGTATTGTGAGTAATTGAACCGAAATTATAGTGGCAACAGTGAGTACAAATGAAAAGTAGGAGTTCTGCAAAATATACATTAGAAATGCGAAGATAGAATGGAATATACAAAGGCCAGATACAGCTCGCTAAAGGGCAAAAAAGTCTCGCTGGAAACAAACCTCACTGCTTGTATACACAAAACCTCGCAACAAGGTATTTAAATATACGTCTAAGTCTCCAATAAATCTACATATTTAAGCAAACGTCACGGTATACAATGCGTCAAACAAGACAAATAAACATGTTGTGCAGTCACAGATAGTAAACTTTGCGCACAGAGAGACAGATGATCTATAGGCAAGAACAAAACTATGATCGCAGAAATCGTGGTACGTACTTAGGCCATGCGGCGGTCGTGACAGCGCCATGTGGGTAGAATAATGGAGGAATAATGAAGAACTCTGTACGAAAATGTGTTATTTAACTGCCTGCACAGCGGCAACAATTATTCTGCGCCCAAAATTAAAGGAGGGTATTGCTTCGTTTCAAAAAAGAAATAAAAGCAAGTAGCTAAAAAGGAAAGAAAAGGACAAACGAAAGCCACAGATCATGCGGCAAGTTGAACTACCCAGTATCCGAGTGTGTTTTTAGCAAACGCCACGTGGGCCAGGCTTTCAATGAGCTAGGTCGGTCAAAATTGGTTATTGATGTCCTCGTAATTTTCATATTCGCATGACAATTTTGATCATGATGCTAACTGCTAGAATAAACGGCTAAAATTTCTGCAGTTTTAAAAGCTAATGAACAGTCATACGTTTTCATAATTACGAGCTTATGGACCTGAAGGAACAGAGCTTTTTACTTGCATTGATTTTTGCTGCTTCGCTATCTAAAGGACAAACTTCTCTCGGCGGGGAAGTTGAGTGAAGCGGTCAATGACTTCGGAGACGTTGATGCCGACGTCTCTGTGGGTGTGTAGAAGCGCCAGCCTAACCATGCGTTCCACAGACATTGTAGGGCACAAGTAGTTTTTTAGTAAACTCTTGTTAAAAAATATTCTCTATGCGCTGGCAGTGGTCACTGGAAGGGTGACTAGAATCGGCAGCAGTTTGTACACGTTTATATAGAACCTGCAGTCGCAATGAGAGAGAGCATCTATTCCGGTGCTAAAACCCCCCCGGCTACGCCCCTGGTGGCTACGTCCCATTCTCACCCCCCAACTTGCTCAGGAAAGCGTTATCCTTCACTGATGCCAACTAAAGGTTGAGTCTCCTAACTTTTTTTTTCTTATTTGCTTGGAGGATCATTTAGTTTGCTTTGGACTATCATGTGTGCTATTTGCAGGCCCCGGGCACAAGAGCCAGCTCGACTGGGCCTGCGAGATCTGGATCCATTCTTTGGGGGCTACTCTGGTGGGGGGATGATCATGGATCCAAGGGAGCTAACAAGGCCTCTACACCCGAACCCTGGAGCAACCATTCCAGGCCTGCCAAGGTGTCTGCCCTTGTTTAATTTTTAGCAGTGGCAAGCCGGTTTTTACAGCTGGGCACGCACTATGTCGTGGTGCACAAGCTTACATGCAGTACATGGTAAAAGAATTAGCATTGCACGGTGCTGGTTGCACCATCTGTAGTGCCTTGCAAAGTACACTTCGCATGCTCACCGTGATCACTCTGTTGGGTAAAGCAGCGGCGGCCACGCTTCACCATGCTCTTGTTGTGTGATCTGCTAAATGCCTGGGCAGTGAAAGCCTAGCGAGCATGTTTGCTAGCTAGTTGCCAGCAGTATTAATTTTAGCATATTGTCAGGAAATAAAAAGAAACTAAGCAGTCACCAAAGTGTATTCCCATACTGCCTACAATAAGAAGCCAACAAACAATGACACCAAGGACAGCATAGGGGAAATTACTTGTACTTACTAACTGAATTAAAGAAATGATAAATTAATGGAAATGAAAATGGATGAAAAAACAACTGGGCGCAGGTGGTAAACGATCCCACGTTTTCGCATTACGCATGCAGTGCTCTTACCATTATAACATGCACTCTGTATAACATGCACTCATCAGCAAAGATTCTAATACTTGATGATATCATTAATTAAAATAAGGCCCCTCGGTTCCCTTTCTTCTCGTTCATACTGCCTACAAGACCTTCACTCCTTAGTGAAATGAGGGTGGTGCGACAAACTTTGTTCTTGTTTGTCACACTACCCTCATTTCACCATGACACGCCGTTGTGGCGTAGTGGCTGTGGCGTTGCACTACTAAGCCCGAGGGCACAGGATCGAAACCTGGGCACTGCGGCCGCATTTCGATGGGGGTGAAATGCAGAAACACTTGTGTACCATGCATTGGGTGCACATTAAAGAATCACTGGTGGTCAAAATTAACCAGGAGTCCTCCACTACGGCATGCTTCATAATCAAATCGTGGTTTTGGCACGCAAAACCCCAGAATTTAATTTCTTAAGTCTAGGTACAGACTTGCCCAAATGTCAGCTTTGCTTCACTGCTACAATGCATACTGCTTCAATGCATACTGCTTCAATGCAATGCAGACATCAATGAAAAAAATAGTAACACCACTTGGACGGAGCGCCGGATGGCTATTTTCCTCCAATAATTTCACTCACCTTTTTTGTAATAGTACATCAAGTTAGTGAAAAGCTGCAATAACTTGCAAAAAACTGCATGTTCTGTCGTAAGACGTAACACCAGGAAAAACAGGCAATCAGTAATATTTTGCTGCACCTGAGTGAAAAATTCTCATCTTTAATTGATGCATAGTTAACAGTTAACATTAACAACAGTTAACATGTTGGGAGTACACAAGGGGCCATATTTTGTAGCCGAGTCTTTTGAGTCGTAGCAATGGTGTTGTAAATGTAAATTGTGTTGGCCATAGCTGTCAAAGGGGATAATTTTTTTGCATGTGCGATTGCTCTCTATGGATGAAAAATTTCGCCACAAATATGAGCCATTCTGTACCGAGAGGTGGACTGCTGTATGCGTGTTTCCAAAAGCAGCTGCCAGGCAACCTACAGTGGCATCTCTACAGGCAGTGCATAGTCAGCTCTTTGTATTAGAATATTATATTGCTTATCTGTTGTTGGCTCTCATCAGCTGCAGAAATTTCAGAGCCTTTGTTTTAGAAAATGCTGTTCTGTTGCAGAGCATCAGTTCCTCCTGGCGCCAGGTTTGACCCGTTTGGACCTTCATCTACCAATGATCCTGCAAGCTTCAGGTTTGCTGGGTAACACATTTTAATTCTCCTTTCCTAATTATTGTTCCATTTAATTGGTTGCTTTGTTTAAAGTAGTGCTGTGCAACGTGGAAGCCACTTAGAACTTGAGTTGCTCTTGATTTTTTTGCTATATTTACCTGTTTGTTAAAATAGATAATCTGTTGGTGTAGATAATTATAGTAAAAATTGTTCTTTGACAATAGTGGTGTTTAATGCTTAAAAATTTGTCCTAATTTTTTTTGCTATAATAATATGTGAATTCCTTACAGGCCTAACCCGGACCATGCGATGAGGCCCCCAGACTATGATGACATGTTTAGCTGAACTAGACAGGTCGACATTTTGCCATGGTCTTGGTCAGTGTGTGCAGTGTGTGTGCAAATACAGAGTGAAAAAAAAAAAAAAGATCAAGTGTGTTTCTTTTGTTATAAGTGCATCCACGGCATTGCGGATAGCCAACAAAACGATGAGCTTGTTTTGGATGTTGTGAACTTTTTCTTAGCAAGAAAAAAATATTTGATAAAATATTTTATCTTTAGGTGTTTTGTTTCATCATTTGCTTCGAATAAAACAGTTTTGTCTGGGAAATGATATGCTGTGGTGGTGCATTCTTTGGGCTAAGCTTGTATTTTGCTTGACACTGAATAAATGTGAAACAAAACAAAAATTATGCATATTCAATGCACATTTAGGTATTTATGTGGAGAGAAGCTTTCGTAAAGCTGTTAAAGAAATTCTATAAATTTGCCTATTTCATTCCAGCATCTTTGGCGTAAAGGAAACTAGCGCGTGCACATGTGCTCTCTCACATCCGTGCTACGCAATGTGATGGTTCTTATATTGGCTTGTATTTCTTCATTTCTTATTTATTTTAAATGTACTGCCCGCTTCTTGGCCAATCCCCTGTTGCAGGTATGTGCCATAGTATAGAGATCATCATCATTAACATGCCACGATCACCTCAAAGAGCTTGTTGGCGTTGACACTGATGCACGGCGGGCTGCTTTCTTTTTGTTCCACAGGAAGAGTTTACCATATTTTGCTGTAGCTTTTAATTTTGACAGTGAGGGGCAATTTATGCAATGTGATTTTATGTTGCATGGTTTGCCGTGGCGCCTAATCAATGTATATGCCTTTAATGATGCACTGCACCACATTAATTTTTTTGAGAACATAGCTAACTTAGTAGATTGTGACCGTAATTCGTGGGCAATTTTAACTGTGTGTGCCATCCAATTGACTGTACTGGGACAAGTCATGGTGATAGGAGTGCTGTATCTTGTAGTTGAGAAGGCTGGGCTTATTGACACAGGGACATCAAGTAGCCTCCCCTCTTGTATACACATGCACAAGCTAGTACCCACACACGCCTTGATCGCATTTTATATTTCATCGGTTCTTATATTTCTTGTAAAGCAGAGCCTGTTTCTTTTTCAGATCATTGCATTGTTGTCACGCAGTTTGGTAAATGCATTTTTTCAAATTTCAGACCAAACTGGGTGCTCTGGAGACTTAACTCTTCACTTGTGAATGATGGGGACTTTATTGCTTGTGTGCCCTTGGCACTCAAAAATTGACTGCTGATAGGCCTTTGTTCGCCTCTTGGGAGCTTTTCGAACAAGAAGTTCAGACAATTAGTTAAAATTGGATCTGTGAGGTCGTTCTATAAAAAATTTGAAGAGGGTTTACTGAAAAGTCTATAACCTCTGTGATTTAGAATGTGAGGCACCTGGCTCTTATGGGGACGAAATTTCTAATGCTAAATGTACACTCCAGGAATATGATGCAATACACTACAAAGGTGCCCATGTTCAATCGCGTAATAATCATACTTTGCATTCTGAGGAACCCACACATCAAACTTTACTTGATGAATACCACAATGCAGAAAGCAGGCTTATACCAGATATTTATTCCAAAGGGTCATTGGTCTCTAATACAAAGGAAATTATGTCCGAATTTGAGGCTTGCTACACAGCATTGTTTAGCGCCCCTTCAGATAAACAAAACGATGACCTGGCAGCACGTTTTCTGTCCTTTGTGACCCCTTTAACTGAACACCCTTTTAACTGTCATTAGTGGTTCTTTCACTCAACAAGTAGAATTAGCTATTGACCAATTACCGATGTCAATGACGCCGGGGCGTGATGCAATTTCAGGCGAGTTTTGTAATCTTTACTTTGTCCCGTATTACTTGAGATTTTCAGAGTTGGTTTTGATCTGGATACCCTCTCAACCATTTACTAGAAGCCACACAGTGTTCCTTCCAAAATACATAGACAGAGAGAAACTGATCTGTTGAAGCTTACAAACCTGTTACACTGTCCAATATTGAATATAAAATTTTTGCGAAGGTATCAAACGGACTACAATTCGCAATGTCAACTCTTATTGGTTCTCGCCAGCCTTGCGGTCTGAGAAGCCGCTCTATACAAACATACACATCGCCTGTATAGAACATTGTTCCAGTTCAGACTTAGCGAAGACGTTTGATAGGGTCTGTCATTCTTTTCCGTTTTCTCCTCTCGAACATGCTCACATTTGCTCCATTATATTTAAAGTTGTGCAGCTGTGCTATAATGATTGTTCAACTTGTTTGATTGTTAATGGTCACATATTTAAGCATGTGTCCATTGTTCCTCTGTGAAGCAAGGTTGTCCCTTGTTGCCATTACATTTTACCCTTTATTTAGAGCCACTGTGTTTAAAGTGTAATTCACTCTAGCAATAGCGTATTTGGAAGTGAGGTAAAAGTACTGGCATATTCGGATGACCTCGCTTTCTTTTGTATGGACAAAGCTAGTATCAGAACTGTGGTGTTCCAGATAGAGGAATTCGGCGCCATCTCTGGTGCACGAATCAACTGCTAAAAGTTTGGGACTAGTAAAAGCTCGTTAATTCGACCCTCGTTAATTCGGATACGTCCTTTGGTCCAGGCAGGCGTTTGCATTATTTAATGCAATGAAACTCTCGTTAATACCGACGTATTTGGCCGCATATCGGTTAATTCGGACAACTCTCGGAGCTCGGCGAGCGCGGAGCGCCGCAAATGTGCGACGCAAACGAGCCATAACGGCGTTAGTGTCCACCGAAATGAAGCGACGGAGTTCGCATCGCCATAGCCATTAGTGGAAATCGTACGGGAATGACAGCAACGCCAGAATGCTTCGTGCCTATTTGAGCCTTTAAAGCTTTTATTCTTGCGTTTGCCGGCGCGCATAGCACCGCGTTGGCCGCGTGCCCTCAAAACTGCGTAGTTGCCATCCGTGATCGCGTTGATAGCTGCCGCGGTTTCGTCCGTAGCGGTTGCGGCAAAAAGTAGTTTCGTTTTGACTCGGTACGCACGTTGGCCGCGTGCTTTCATAACCGAGTAGTCGCCATGCATGATCGTGCTGATAAAGACCGCGGTTTCGACCGCAGTTGCAGCAAACGCTAGTTTCGTTTTGACTTATGCGTGCGTCGGCCGCACCTTCAGAACCGCAAGGTCGCCGTGCATGATCGCGTTGACAATGGCCGCGGTTGCGGCAAACAATAGTTTCATTTTTACTCAGTGTAAAGCTGTCGAGGATGAAACACACCGTCGACATCGCAATGGGTGGTGACGCGGCGACATTGGCGAAAAAATAATCGGGATGTGCGCGCGCTAGTGAAAAGCGTGTCTCAGATGAAGACGCGCGCCGCGGCCGTGCTTTGGAGGAAGTCGCGAGACCCTCGCCGCTGCAAACTCTAATCAGCCACGAGATGACGAGAATTGCAGCTTCCGCATTCCGTTTGTGCAAAATAGAAACAGAATTTGCTGTTTCATACTGTAAATAAGAGCGTGTTGACGTAGTAAGCATTTGTTTGTTTTCTTGATACCCTGGATAATTAATTCGACATTCGGTTAATTCGGACATTTTTTTAGGTCCCGTGAAATCCGAATTAACGAGCCTTTACTGTATAGTCTGGCTCATGGATCTTTAAGTTAACACAGTTCGCTAGTATTGAATGTTCTTGTGAGCCACCAAAATACCTGACCGTTCCATTGGATGCATATAATTTAAGCGCACATTACTGGAGAGAATGTGTGCCAACCCTAAGGCATTATGCTCAAGCATTTGTTCCCCATAATCTCTCAATCTTTGGCAGAGCTAAAGTGTGCAATTTATTTTTGGAACAAAACTATTCTATATGCTCCAAATACTTCACTGTTCCAGGGTTTACATTCAGCGGTTTCACTAAATCTTTGCAACCTTTTTTTGGGCATCAGCTTATGAGCCAATGAGGTGCGACAATATTTTCAGACCAATTAGTGCAAGAAGACTTGGACTGGTTCACCTCTATTTTAGACAATTAGTGTCTCGTTTCTTTTTTTTTTTTTGTGACTGTTCTCACCCATTACTTAGGGCGTTCTTGCAAGTTAATCTTGTCAACATTTTACCAAATTTAGTAATTTCGATGAATTTTGCTTCACATCCATATTTGCTGGGATTCGTGCATGAAGTGTACCTCTCGGTGTGCTTTCTGGCCGTGAGGTTCTCCAATGAATGCATACTATCTCACGGAAAATTCTGTATAAAGATGTAATTGATATGCTTTTTCCACCTCCGTTGTACCGATCAATATACATTGGCTTGCCTGGACATGACGTGCTTGCACGAATATGCAAAATTTTGTTTCTCCACACTCCAAAACTTTCTTCTACAAACTGCATACTGAAACGCTACCTCTTAACCCTTTGATGCCCAAAACTTTATTTTTATAAGGAGCATCACAGGAACTCTAGCATGCATAAAGGACGGACCAAATATGCGAATTATGCTGTCAGAACAAAATTATATTTATTCATGGCTGCATAATGAGGTGTTGCTCCAGAGCAACGTTGGGCATCTGTAGTCCTACTTCACATGGAATGCCTTGAAGCAGTTGCGGCTTGGAAGGAGACATAGATCACTATTTATTATTCCACTATTATTTCACTATTATTTTATAATTATTATTTATTTTGTTATTGTTCTTATTATTATTATCTTTATTATTTTTTAAATTATTATTTCCTATTCCATTATTATTTATTCGAGTCAGTGTCATCAACCGAAAGGTCTTCTTTCCTCCATGTTCTGCGAACGTTTCCTTTCTTTTTCTTGCGCTGAGCCACCGAGTGGGCACGAGAAGTAACCGGCAAAGCTTCAACATTATCGCTTGACATTCCATCGTCATCCTCTACGCATGGCTCTTCATCGCGAAGATTGGCGGACAGGTATCAATCAATTTTTGAGCATCTCTAGGATCATAGCCGGGGTCATCCGGGTCGCTGTCGAAGTCAGCGTCGGACAAATCACCGTCCGGAAGAAAGATAAGCTCCTGAATTTCTTCATGAATCAGCCACTTTTTTTTCTTTTGACATCGCCATGTATACGTGAAAGACAAAAAGTCTGACCTGATGACGAACCCTTACTCTACTCGGTAGAATGAACACTCAAGCTATTGCTTTGCTTTACCTTCAGCGCAGCAAAAAACTGCCACAAACGATATCTCCCTACATGTGATCACGCCTCCGCATATGCCCGTTGTTGCTCCTGGGCAACACCACTTTTGGCGAGTAAAAGTTTGTTGTACAAATTGCGGCCACACCGTTTAGCCTCCTCATAAATGTCGTACAAGGCCTTATGAGCTATTCTAAGTATGACAGTTGTCATAGTAGTGTCCTATACCGCCGTAGCTGAACAAATTTACTCGCGTGTGCGGCCCTTGCGCTGGCACCTCTCAAAACAGTAAAGAAAAACGACAGCAAAGGAGCGGTGCTGCCATCTCTACGTATTTACTTCAAGCATGCGAGGCTCGCTAGTCTTGGTACATTACATACATGGCGCCAGCGGTATCGTTCAGCAGGGTGCGTTCAAGAAAAAAAATTGTTTTTAGGCTGTTGCTCCTGGGCAACAGTGGGCACCAAAGGGTTAAAGCCTGGTTAAGTAGGAAAGGCATTTTTGTATCTTCGATTAACTGTCGTCTCTGTAATATACCGGAAACTATAGAACACTGCTTTATTAACTTCAAGGAAGCAATCTTATTTTGGGACATTCTCCAAAGTACTTTTAAGAAGGATCTTAATGTAAATCATCATACCAAACGATATCTTATGCTACCTAAATGGGAAGATGTGCCTTTTGACATACTGCTACTTATGGGGTTGCACAATTTATGGAAAACTCGCATGTTGGATTGGAATGCAGAACCAATCGTGTCTTCGCAGTCGCATTTCATTCAGATGAGTTCACAATTAGACTTATATAATCAAAGAGACTTCCAATCGGACTGCTACCCATTGTTGATGAAGTCTGTCTTTCTGCTTCCCTTTTAGAGAACTGTTTACTGTAATAATTGTACTGTGTAGTGTTCAGTATTTTTGCACTTCCAATGCCTTTCTGTATGGTCGCAAAATATACCCTTAACTGCATGGTGTATCATCTATAAAACACGACAGCCTTTGGTTATAAAATCACTATACGCTTTCAGGGAAAATTGAGGTTTATTTGGGCATGTCTGTCCTTAAGGGGGGACGTGGCTTTGAAAATCAACTTCCTGATTTCTTCATGGATTTTGATGAAAATTGGCACAAATGTTTAGAATGTCTCCCTGATACTTCCATAAAAGTTTCAGAGTGATACCTTGAGATCATTTTATTGAGCAGAATTTTTCTCTCTTGAACTTTCTGGAGGGCCTGGGGAGCTTAACACAATGGCTTGTCTAATTCTTTCATAAAAAAATAAAGAATCGTGCAGTAAGGGGTTACATTTCACTTACTTTGAGTAGACAATGTTCTCCAGCATCAAATCCCTGGGTTAGTCCCTGTGCAACCATTTGAGCCTACTCAAGAAGATACTTTCACACGCATACATGAATGCAAAGGTCTAAATGAAACTTCCTCACCCATTTTCATACTAAGTGGGCTCGGAACCCACCTGTTAAAAGTGTGTTTGTTAAATGGCTCACTTGGGTGTGAATGGTGCAAACACAGAAATAAGAGTGTTGCACATGTAGCTGGGTTACCAAGAGTCCACAGGCACTTTGTATGTGCAATGTATTTCCCTTGCAGACCCATCATCAGCAGTGGCAGCTTTGCAAACAAGCACTCCTTAAAGGGACACTAAAGAAAAATATTGAGTCGAGCTAGATTTAAACATTAAGCTTCTGTAATAACGAATTTGTCACTCATAGTGAGAACATGACGAAAATGAAAAATCAGAGTGGGGCCACCTGCTGTGGCGTATGGTACCTCTCTTGTGTGACAAGTGGTGTGACTTCAGGGCACTGCCCACTAGCTGGGAGACGTAGTCGAGGCAGGAGGCCAGCGGTTCGAGGAACGCCGCTGATGCTAGAAGAGAGGGGAGTGGCTGATTCGTAGATAGCAGCAGAGGTGGAGATGTGGAGATTACATCATGGCCTCAGTTTTGGCGCAGGTTATTCAAATTGAGCGGCAGCAGTACATTCATTGGCAGTTTTCTATGCCATGAAGTCATATATTGGCGCCCAGAAAAGGATGGTAGACTTCCAGACAGATAAGTTGTCGAATTCACTCAATTTAATATTTTCCTTTAGTGCCCCTTTAAGCAGTCAACTGCTAATAGTAAGAGGATGTCAAGTAGAGTGCTACCTTTTCTGAAGTGTACTCCGAAATGCGGTAGACCCTAGAACACTGCACCCCACTGATAACCAGCACCTCACTTCAAGAAGGAAGTTGTAGCTGTGGCACCTGTGGCAAGTCACATGGACAAAATATTTATGGTGACTCGTTAAAGTGTGCAATTAAAAGCTTCTGTATTTAGTGGCAACACTGACAGTGTGGAGTGCATGGCAAACAATATTTGTATGAAAAGAGAGAGAGAGAAGTCGCAAGGAAAGGGCAGGGAGGTTATTCAGGCTGAGCCCAGTAGGCTACCCTGCACTGGGGAAGGGGGAAAAGGGATTGAAAGAGGAGAAAGAGAGAAGTTCACACCCTCCACCTTTACACAGTCGAGCCTTCATCGCCGAGTTTCGTCACAGGCGGTCATGTAGGCCAGTGCACCTAAAAAAGCGCAGCAGCGTCTTTGTAGCGCTGTACGTAGCAGATGCACGAGGCCACAGGCCCAAGATCTTCTCCTCCGTAAAAGGCCTGTCGTCTAAGTGCCCCAAAGCCGTCCGAAGGGCACTCCTCTCATCTTCGTATCTGGGGCAGTCACATAAGAGATGTCTGGCGGTTTCCTCAACACCACATGTGCTGCAGTTGGCACTGTCCGCCATTCCAATTAGGAATGAACAGGAGTTCGTAAAAGAAACCCCTATTTGCAGGCGGCACAGTAATGTGTCTTCTCGTCGGTTAAAACCCGGTAAAAGTTGTAATTGCATTTATGGGTCCATGGCATATAGGCGCCGGTTGGTAAACTCTAGTGTATTCCATTTTCTTAGAGTTATAATATGGGCAAGACTGCTGAGGTGCCATGCTGCATCCATTCTTGACAATGGTATTGAGCATCTTTCACATTCTTCATGTGCCTCACGGGCAGCTTTGTATGAAGGGGGAAAAAAAGAAAGGGAAGGAGGAGATTTGTAGTTCAGGGAAAAAATGGAGTGTTATGACCTTTGAGATGTGGCTATACCAGAAATTTTATCTGATCACGGAAAGAAATAATACCATCAAATAACTGTCTGCAACAGTTACACTAGAATTCACCTTTCATTGTTACTGGCTGCTCCCAAGTACAGAACATTGAAGCGCCTCTGCTCGCTTTCAAAGCTGTGTGTTGTGGCCTAGGACCTTAGACTGCTCTTATACAGATGGTCATATAATATGGCCATGCATGTGAAGTCAGCAAAGGCTGAATGTTGACAATCAGGCAATTGCGAATGTAATGAACATGGCACCTCAGATGGTTCAACAACTAGGCCTTTGTTTAAAAAAATATGTATGGGTACTCGTGGATATGTGGAGGCTATAAAAAGAGAGAGAGAAAGGGGGAAGTAATATTAAAGCTACTTTGGCTAAATCTGATCTTCCGAATGATCAAATGACGTCTTATGTTTACTGCACTTGAAACCTGAATAAAAATCAGTTTTGACATTCCAATTTTTGAGTAACAAGCATTTATAAGATTGCAATCTCATTGTGTCATCCCACAGTAAAGGTAATAGTTGCATTTTTCATGTCACATAAAACTTCAAAACTTTTGTAAGCATACCAATATACAAGTATAGTAATATACAAGCATTTCATGTCTCAGTGTTCTGGCACTGTCTTGCAATGTACGCACCCATTCTATTGTTTATTAAAAAATGCATCGAAAGGATTAATGAATGACAGGCACTGCACAATGTGTGCACAAGCTGAAAAAAAAAAAAAAAATCTTTTATGTCGACAATTCTTTGTCAGGAGAGATTGTCTTAATATATCAACAGCACATTTCACCCTAATACATTGCCATGAGAGAAATGAAGAACTGGGACCACATTTTACATGTCAAATCCCTGAAATGTCTCGCTTGATACACTGCAGTTGAGCTGTGCGCTGTGTGTATTGCAAATACAAGGACACACTGCACCCAAGACACCTTGATGCTTGCTTAGGCTGAGAGAAAATGATGCTTTAGTGGCTTCCCTGCTGTGAAAATTTTTTATAACTGATGAGTACAACCTTTTCACTAAACTGAAAACTTCTTCCAGGCATCAAAAACACTGTGCTGGTTATTCCATAAGGATCTACTTAGGTCCTAGCACATATTAAATATTACTTCAACAAATTAGTTACCAGCAAATCAAATATGTATCCAAACATTGGTGACGCAGCAATACAATAGAAGTCTTCCTAAGATGGCTCATTTGGCTTGGAAACTATTCAGCTTCTAGTATTCAGGTAACTATTCAGGTAACTAGTATTAAAGCGAAGCTTTCTTTGCCTATCATCACATGGTTTTGCCCGAGTCAGTCTGGTTGGGTTCTCACCAAGTAGATTCCTCTTCACTCTCATAAAAAAAGAAAAAAAAAATCACCACCCCTTCCACTCCGTGAAGATGGTCGAACAGCGAAGTTGTGTTAGTTACACCGAGTGTTACATGTGCATGTGTTGCAATAACGTAAACACAAGTAAACAGATCTACAACAGGAACTTATATTGAAATGTTGCGAGGTGAGAAGAAGCAGCGACTTATGACGCTACTCGACGAGTGTCCAGTTCTCTGGTCGAAACCTGCCGAGCTGCCGCCAGAGGCATCAGCTGCAGAGGACACGGCCCACATTCAGCGCAAATGCGGGGAAAGGCGGATGGCATCGGCCGCAGCTCTGCGCGTTGCCTCATTGGTGCTGCTACATATTTGCGGTTCTCTTTTCATTATCTGAAAGAGCATGCCGCACAGAAACACCTTCTCTTATACCCATCGCCCCAGCCCTCTCATTGGTCGCCTCCTCCCCCAGTGCGCCGCTCCTCCTCTGCTGGTCACGTGACCTGCCCTCCCTCCCCCAATGTGGCTCTCATCCTCTCCTGGTCACGTGACCTGTGTAACAAGCCGGCGGACGGCAAAGGGTCGACTAAGAACAGCTCCACTGTTAAAAGGGAAAAAAGCATGTACGACAACGAGATTTGAGCCTCGGCCCCCCAGCACACCAGCCTGACACTCTAACCATTAGGCCACAATCGCACTTTATTTTTTTCTTTATAGCATGAAAATTGACACATATACCTCACTTGTGCCAACATCAATTAGCTCCTCGAGATGATAGCCGCATACCCACAACGGGGGATCAGACAAAGAGCCACCAATGCATTTAAAACAAATAAGAAATGAAGAAATACAAGCAAATATAACATTTGTCACATTGCGTAGCACGGGCGCACAAGAACACATGCGTACACCAGTTTTCTATATGCTAAAGACACTGGAATGAAATATGTAAATTTATAGCATTTCATTAACCACTTCACATAGATTCGAACATATGCATTAGATCTGCATAATTTTTCATTGGTTTAGAAGCATTCTGTAGGAAAGAAAACTGAGAAACATTTATGGTGAATATATTTTTTCTTCTCTCATTACCAGGTCTCCACAGGGCAAGGCAGGTGGCCAGGTCATATGGGGTCCTGGACTAAGGATGACACCCACAAAGAAGGCTACCAAACAACTCCATCTGCTCTTAATAAAGTTCAATCTTCTTCGTTCATTACTATTTATGACTAACTTAAGAAATCATGCTAAAGTAATGAAAATAGCATCACCACAGTAGATATTTCAATATGAATACAGTGATACCAAATTTGTCATTGTCACTCAACAGCATAGAAAAAAGCCTCGTAAGGCTGAGTGCGGTGTGTGAAAACATCAAACCGAGAAAAACACGACTTTTTTGGACCTGCTCCCGCATCATAGTGTCCAGGCTTTTGCTGGGGATTTGTGTGATTCCATCACTGCACCGCTCCAATGGGGCTTCGTCAGTAAGCCACCTAAACACAGTCTCCAGTACCTCACAGACGAATTCAAGCAGCCTGTTCTTGTATGGTGGAGGCTCCTCGTTCTTGGCCCAACCCTGTTGTACTTGCACCACGCACGACTCTGGGCCTTTGGGGCAGAGGTCATGCCTGGGTGCCACGTCCATTGACATGTGCTTTAGTGTGGCCTGCACAACTTTCTGCATGCCTGGCACACTGTTTCTGTGGCTCCTCAAGGCATAGCCACAGTAGGAAGTGATCTTAATTTTCTCTTGTGTTAGTATTCCTTTACCACCAAGTGACTCACCTTGAGCTTTTTCTTTTTTTTTTTGTCCAGAAGAGTGTCCAAGGCAGCTCCCATAAGCTGGATTACATGGTTTATACAGTCTTTTTGCTACCTTGATGCAGCCATAGACTACATCTCCTGTCCGGGCATGGAAAGTTAAGGCTATCATCATCTGAAAGCATGGTCGTGTAGTGCAGCTTACGCTTCTCTAGTGACCGCTGGAACAAGCTTAGGGCTGCTTCCAATTCCATCTGGCCAGCCTTACAGTCAATGTTTTTCTACCACAGTGGAGCATGCTGGACGAACCAGGCAGCATGTCCTTGCTCATTTTCTTTTGGTACAGTGGTGCAACCCGAGGCAAAAGTTAGACAGCACATTGTCTATCACAAGACCAACGTACATTTCGACAATGCATCCAATAGAGCTGTGCAAACTATTTCTGCGAGTGAGCCAGCGGCCGTTGTAAATGACATCAATGTTTCCTGGTGCGTTTCCGAACTTTGCATTAAACTCTGATGCGAGCAACGTTAGCGGCTTCGCACTTGATAACAGTCGCACTTCAAGCATCATCTTCATGTGGCCTTGATAAGTCTTGTGCTGCAGGCCACAATGAAAAATGTTCATTGTGGTGAAAAAGTTGAACAGAGCCATTGCCCTTTTGCCAAAGCTGTGAATTGCCTTTATTACGCACAAGTTCACCTTGAACGGCATTATCTTGATACCAGTATCACCGGCTACCCTCAGAGACAAGAAACGTTCTTCATGCAAGTTGCAACTGCTACAAGAGAGCATGAGCTTTGAACACGACCCATACTCTCCACTTTCTGCCTTTAACAGTCATACTTTTTGTGCTACACTTGGGGCAAAGCACAAGCCCAAAAGACGTGTTTAACACGGTTAAGTCCACCATGACAAATTCTGTTTCATTTTCTTTGCCTTTGCTCACCAGTTCAACGTCCAGCAGCTTGAACTTCTGCTTCATTGAGCACTGTGATAACAGACACTCCTTAAAGTTCGCTGCATTTCTCACACATTTGTCAGACTCATCCATTGAATAGTATGCTGTATCAATGTGGTCCTGAATGCCGCTGGATGCCGCTGGAAGTGCTGGCTGATTATCCGATGATGCCAGAGATGCTGCAGATAAGCCCAGTAGAATGCACCACTTTGGATGCAACAGGCGGTCTTGGCAGTGCGTCATTGTTAGAATGCACCGCTTCAGATGTAACAGGCGGTCCTGGCAGTGCGTCGTAGTCCACATTCTTCAGCTCGGCATTTACATGGACGCCTGAATTTTTTCCACACGGTTGACACATCTTCTTTAGGCAAGTCTCTACAGACACGCAAAGCAGCAGCCACAGCGGCAAAAAAAAAAAAAAAAAAAAAGAGGTTGCCTTGGTGATGCGCCAACCAATGGGAGGCACAACATGGGAGACTTGCCTTGCACGCCCACTTTCCTTGGAAAGGGTTGCATAAGCACACTAGGGATACCTAGGAGTTTGTTTTTTCATTTTTTCAAATTGTAGGGTGTGCTTTTTATCACTGCTGCGACCCAAACACTTGTTTGCTTTTGTGGACACAATTTTTTATTGCGATAGCAATTATATGGACACTTCAACCGGATTTCTGCCGTCGCCGTCGCCGTGAGGTTCCCTATAGATAAAATCTGCGCCGCGCGCCGTATGCCCGAGCGGAAGCGTGCGGGGACGCGCGCTATCACGGAGAGCGAACGCACTCAATCTCCCACGTGCAAGCAAGGAAGCGGGAAGCCAGCGCCGGAGGGAGCGGGGGGGGGGGGGGGGGGCGCACTTCTACTCTGCCAACAACCTTGCTCGTTGCTCGCTCGCACCGTCGCTTATCTCCACACGGCTCTGACCTTTATGCGCCGTGCATTCGCCGCTCAGTTTCCGTTGAAGCGATAGACTCCACGTAACCTTCGCCCGCTGCTGCGGCGTATGCGCTTGCTGCCAGCGTTTTGACAGTCGTCTGCAGTCATTCAGTGTCATCTATTCATGTTTGTGCGCGCTCACACCACGCTTGTTCAATCAGTTAGTAATAGTCGGGCCACATTTTCCAATGCACGCTACACATGCAATGCTGCCCGGGTCGGCAGTGCAGCGCTACAGGTGTGTCCCTTCGCACGCGTTGCCCACGGGAACCGCTTCTCATCAACACCACCGTTTCACACGCACCTTCTCGTGGTCATCGAGTCTCTCTTCATGTCGGTCTACTTACGCCGCAGCACACCTGCTTACTTAATCAGCTCATGTTTACTACAATTCATATTGCTACCAAAGCTGCTCACCTTACTTCGTATGACATTGCTGTGTTGCTATCACATTCATTGCTTCGCCCTTAGGGCGAAACTGTGACATTCTTTTTAACAGTAGTCTCCTTTTAAACACTTAACTGTCTATGACGAGATAACTCACCATCATAACAAGCATCCTCTGGTGCCGATGACAACTCGTCATGAATTTTTGGCAATTTTTGCACATGTGTATGTGTTCAGTTTCTTGTAATTCTGACAAGAAAATAATACACAATGACTTTCACAATTTTAACACGATAGCGTTAAGGGCCCCGTGTCGCAGAAAATCCGGCATCGGCATAGGCGCCTGCAGCCAAGAAAATCATCCCAAACTACCCTGACCACACAGGCCCTTCGCGTGGCGCAGAGGCATTCGTGAAATAATTGTATTTTTCAAAGCAAAATCCATTAGAAAATTATAAAGTACGACTTAACCACAACCTACAGACATGAAAGCGTCGGATCGTAATTTGAATATACGATAAAACATAATTCTATTACGAGGAAACTCAAACACAAACCCTTTTTCCAGCATTTCTACCATTTATACAGTGGCGTGCCCGGGTTTATTACTTGCAAAAACACCATCTAGATGGCGCTCGCCTCCTCGGCAGCATAAAAGGACAGCGGCGCGCAGAGGCGAAGGTGTAGAAAAAAAGCTGCAGTGGCCAGGATGCCTGACAAGCATTCAGGGATCTTTGAATGCTATCGCATTCCACTGTTAAAGGCGAAGCTTAAGCGTCCTCCAAATTTTTTCTTGCAATTCTAAAAATTTTTTCGGAATTTGTCATGGCAGTTAAGGGGTTAAGGCAAATACAAAATAACTTCAGAAATCTTCTCACCTTATCAGAAGTTCAGCTACACGATCTACTGAACTAAAGAAAGGTCCCTCAATAGTCTAGCTTATAAAATTCAGCTTATCAGACTTCTTCTCAGAGGAGTACAGTGCACATACATTTTAAGAAAAGTATGGCGTGCATGTAGCGTATGCATATATGTATGCACAGTCATGAGCAATAAGAGAGGGAACACATAAGCAGGTTTTAAGCAAGGATTACTTGTGGTGTGTGAATTCGAATCTGACCTGTTAGCATGTAACAAGTAAGTTGGCTGTTCCCTTTCATATTGATCGTGAGGCTACACCTAGCTCACACAAATTCTTTGAATACATAAAAAAAAAATTAAAATTAAGTGCCTCACAGTCTAAGTGCATAGTCAGGAATTAAGAGAGCCACTGGATAGATGGCACATAGACCTGCTTAATGAATGTCTTTGTTGTTGCATGCTCAGACGGAGAAGAAAATGTTTTTTTTTTTTTTTTCCCGGCGTCAACAAACATGTACAGGCAGGTACAGGAGAAAAAAGTGTGACTCCTTGAGTATTTAAGGGCATGAGAGAACAATGGCCTCTCATGCTCTTAAACAAGTTACGGACAAGAATGGTGACACATCACAATCAGTTCAAGAACAATGGAGGCTGCCAAAGTTATATGCAATTAGTTCTTTATTTTTTGTACAGTTGCTCAGGATCATTAAATTTTTAAGCAATTTCAAATATGATAACACACAAAATGCAGTCAGAAACAGCTATCATGAAATTTAACAGTCCTTATGTGTTTCCAGCACAATACAGGAGATGCACAAAAGGATATCCTTAAACTGCATGAACACAATATAGTACCTACCTAGCACTAAAAGTTATGCACAAGACTAAAAGTGAATCACATGATAGATACCACTATCAGACCTTCACTTATTCAATCAGAACTAAATTTATCCAGCTTGGTAGTATGAAAAGCTTTGCAATATTTTGACTTCCCCCATTTACACTTTTTCTTTAACAGCAATATGCACCTACACTGCAGAACAAAAGCATATGTACACAGCAGCCCACTCACATTTATAAAATGCTGTGCTCTGCTGAAAAAAAAAAAAAAAAAATCCAATGGCAATGGTCTCGGAAGTTAGCATGAAAAATGAAATCTCTGGCTCATGTATGCAAGCTGAGAAGCCACCATAAAACAGCATGAAAGCTTGCATGCATGCTCACAGATACTTTAAAAAAAAATCATATCAGCTTATTCAGCACACTGCTGCTGTCTTGCCATTGGCATCAAAGCTGTTGCTAGGTGCTAACCAGGAAGGCCCTTATAACACGACCAGTTAGCACAAAGCAGTGGTAATGAAATTGGCAAAGTGGCAGCAGTGCACTAAATCATGCAATAGTTGCTCAAGAATGAATATGCATCCGTAAACACAAGCAGAGGAGAAATAATAAGCTAGAAATGTTTTGCCACATTTTTTTTCACTACACTCCTATGTGACATTCTTGCGGACAGAGCCCTGCTTGCTCTTTCGAATTTCGCGAATGTCCTCTCTCAGGTCATTTAGCACATCACTTTGTCCTTCCTTCGCCAGCCGCTGTGACCAGGCCTTCATCTCCCGTTCATATCGAAGTTTGTCCTCGTCAGCTTTGTGCAGATATGGCTGCAATGAAAAACTCAGCCTGTCAACATTGCACACCAAGGTGCCTATGACTAATTGAACTTTAATTACATTTGGCATCTCTCACAAGCACACAGCATTCGAGGTTTACTAAAATTCAGATGGACATCATTAGAATATCTACACTGCTTTCAAAGATGCATGTAAAGATTAAGAGCACCACAATATCATTACAAATAAGTACTGCCGTTCTTGAAGTTTGACAATGAAAACAAAACAGGCTCCTTTCATGTGTTAACGTAACCAAGACTGTGGCATCAGAGAAGGCATGAGCTCTTTTTTTTTACACATCTGCCAGTAGAATACCAACACAAAAGTGATCAGTGGCTGCAATGTGAAAGATGACTGACCTAAAGAAAAAACTGCACCAGATCTTGGTAGCCTACAATGTACACATAGTAGAAAATGTGGAGAGAGAGGTTGTGTGTGTGCGTGTGTGTGAGAGAGAGAGACCAATTAATGATTGAATTGGTGCAAAACTGCAACAGAAAAAAAGAAAAGAGCTCTGAAATGCCAAAGTGGTTAAAGTGAAGGTGAATGATAGGGATGCTAGATAGCAAGCTTCACTATGTGTAAAGCAGGAAAAACTACATTAATTGTGTTATGCACTCAGTATAAACTTTTGCTATACTTAGTTGTGAGTTTTTTTTCATCAGCTAATCCACACATGCCATAGTGCAGCTGTAATGAAGGTTTTATTTACAATAAGTGAACAAAGCAAGGACAGTTAGCCAATGTTTACACCATGAGCTTGGAGCCAGTCTTGAGTACAAGGAGCCAGCAATGGCGTTCCAGCTGATTCATAGCTTAATATTCTTAATTAAAAATGCCCCGTTGGAAAGAACTTCAGGTAACTCAAGCCGATGGGACGACAAGAGAGTCATGGTATTGCCTGAACTGGCTGACATAAACAGACTCATGGCTGCGACAGTGGTGGTTGGAGGAAGGGATGGTTGGCACGATGAGATATCCCCGCCAGGCACGAATAGATTCTATCCATTAAAAACTTAGTTTCACCACATTTCTTCTATCTTCAGAATCATTGAAAGCATACAGCTGCAGAACAGATAAAGAATTTTCATATCTCCAGTGAGTTTTGTCGTGTTTACGAAATGTGTACTCCATTCATGCACTCTACAGGATATGAGAACATAAACAATTTCATGTCCAGCATACCTGGTAAGCACCCATTCAGTCACTTAACAAAGATCCATGCCTGATGTAAAACACCGTTGGGAACAAAGTGAACCCGTTTCATGACAATATACTAGCACCGAGAGCCAACACCCAGATGTCGACCTTAACTTTTTTTCATCAAAACACATTGCACATACTATTCAATTTTGCAGCAAAGGTCTAGCTGAAAGTGTCTCAAGATGTATATACATGTTTTAAACATTACTATTTTCACCAATACTTTCGCTTTTGATGCGCTGTCTGCTCGCATGTACAATACATAGCGCCTGCAGGGGATATAACTCATAAGAAAAGGTTGACAAAAATGCAGTATCGGCCACAGTACTCAGCAGCGAACTTTGAGTCGTAGGAACACAAATCTAGATGAAGCCTTCATACTTTGCCTTGTTTACTGCCGTGTGCTCACACTTGCACTTGCATGTTTCAGATTCAGTTTGCTGCGTAAGCAGTTTCTAGTTCACTGCTGCATAAGCAGTTCTGCTGCGTAAGCAGTTCTGCTGTCACAGAACTCATTTCTATCTCATTTCTAGTATCTCAAAGTGTTACTATAACTTGCCCACATAGCTGTGCAATTGCTCTGTTTACAGGCGAGCTCCTGCATACAGAGGATACTGCCGCATGTGCATTTAGTTTCTTGAGACGAGTGAGAACTGGTTCTATCACACTTAGTGACTTGACAAATGATTAATGAGGACGCTATCGACAGTAACATTTAATCCATGTTTTACATTAAAATTCTGGTGACTTTTTCATCATGTAGCATAATGTCCAAGATGTCCGAAGACGGCTTCTCCAT
The DNA here is from genome assembly GCF_013339745.2 of Dermacentor silvarum. Classification (NCBI taxonomy): domain Eukaryota; kingdom Metazoa; phylum Arthropoda; class Arachnida; order Ixodida; family Ixodidae; genus Dermacentor; species Dermacentor silvarum. The sequence goes on from NC_051154.1 coordinate 174,627,684, forward strand.
TGAAGAGCCCAATTTTGGTAAACCAGAATTCAGCGGCTCCAGCTCTGCAGTTATTTGTCAGTGACGACATATAAAGTAGTGAATGGTGCTAAAATAAAGGCTTCCCAAGATCACTACATACTGCGACAAGCACCTCTGTTATTCAAAGCAGATACACACTTATTTACATTTTACCCGTGTATAGGTCACACCTGTGAGATTTGGACCCAAATTTAAATAAGAAAGGGTGGCTCTTAAATGAAAACACTATACGATGTGTCAAAAGAACATGATTTGTGCTGCAGTTTGTGTTTATGATTTTAGGGTGAAGGCAGTTGAAAGGAATCTCTTACGTGGGCACCAGAACTATGTGCTCACCTCAGACTAGACTGTCTTAGAAAGCTTAATTGAAAGTCAATTACCACAATTTTACCAATTGTCTGATCATTGCAAATTTTTTACAGGTAAGTATAGGAGGATGGTATCACTACACATTTCCTGTCTCTAAATAACTTATTATTTGTTGTGTATTGTGTGTCCACTACAATTGGCAATACCGTATTTACTCGATTGTAATACGACCGTGATTGTAATGCGAGGGGTGACTTTTCATTGCATCCACTAAGAAAAAATAAAACCGCGAAAGTAACACAACGGGTGACTTTAGTAGAGAGCTATACGGAGTAAGGATAGTAGTTTTACCGGCTGCATAAACTTGAACACATTCACTTACTAACTGAATTAACAAGCATGGTGTCAGCGCGCACAAGCAAACATGAATAGATTACACTCTATGACCACAGACAACCACTGTCAAAACGCTGGCGTGAGCAAGCGCGGCTGCAGCAGCGAGCAAAGGTTCGTGCGGTCTATCACTTCAATGAAAACTGAGCGGCGAAAGCACAGCGCATACAAAAGTCAAAGCCGTGTGGAAATCGCTTTCAAGACACGGTGCGCGCAACAGCCCAGAGCCGCGCAAAGTATAAGTATGCGGAGTAGAAGCCGCACGCCCTCTCTCCCGCACTGCCTTCCTGCTTTCCTCCTTTCGCGTGGGAGATTGAGTTGCCAGTTCTCCTTGCGCCCGGTCGCAGATGCGAGATACGCATTTGATGCCGCAGCTAAACGTTGCCTCCCCTCCCTCCCTCCCATTCCCTCATGGCCTTTCACGCGATGGAGGTGCTGCGTTTGCTCTCCGCCGTGCGTCCCTTGGGCACTTTCACTCGCACATTTCACTTGATTAAAATTGGGTGCATCATTGCACTTTTTAGACAACTTGAATTTCGGTATTCGATTGTAATGCGAGGATTGACTTCAGGTAGGAAAAATCTAGAAAAAAACTTTCGTTACAATCGAGTAAATAAGGTAACTTATGCAAAAAATGTTTCTCCTGAAAAAACGATGCCTGAGAAATCAGTGGCTGCAAAAGTTAAGAAACAGACTTACATTACACATTAGGCAGCAAGTATTCATTCAGCAGAGAGATGAAAGATGGCACTTTGAGACGAAGAAAATCATAAGAATTCATATACATGTAAACTGATATTCCTGCTGGAAGCACAAGATCAACAGATACTAATCCAACAAACTTCATTTTACCTAGAACAGCACTTTCATAATAATAAAGCGAATGTTAAGCATTTCCATTTGAGCCCATAGAACAGGTGATCGGCGGACGAATGCTACATCATGTTTATCCTCACTATGACCTCAGATTAGCAGCATTTTGCAATGAGTAGCTCCTGTGAAAGTTTCAGCTTGATCATTTGCGCATAAATTATAAAATGGTTTTTCAAATAGCTGACCTGTTTTTTCTCTTCAGACAGCTGCTTCCACATGGCACCAAGTTGAGTCATGATATCCTGAAGTTCAGAGATATAGAATGCAGAACCGTCAGTGTAAGCATGTCAGAGGAAACACAGATTTTGCTCTTTTGCACTTTTGATGAACAATATAACTATAATAGCAAAACTGTGTTTTGTTCATTTATATGTGATCTCTTTGTTGACTGTTCAAGCACCACAGGTACATCTTCCCACTTCAATTTTGACAGCAACCATGGACTCACATTTCTTAATTTACAACTTGGGTAAATATGTCAAGAATAATGCTTTTTTTATTCCTTTATTTATTTGCTGATATCAAATTGCCACAGTAAAATTGTAAAATTGAAACAGGAGGAGCTTTTCTTAATAAAAAGCTTCAAAATTCTTGACTTCATTACTTATATAATAAAATATCAGCTCAAAAATAATGATGGGTGAGCATTGAATTACATGCATCAGTGATCATTACAGCCCCATCATGTCTTTACAGAAGAAAATGGTTCAACCGCTACACGACAGTGTTACAATTTTAGTAGACTTTTGTTAGATCTAGCAGGTTTTACCCTTGTGTAATGACAAAAATGCAGTGAATTTCAACTTATTTGTTAAGCAGAAACAGTGCTTAGGGCTGAATATGAAGAGTCCTAGCAAAATTTTAGTGGATTTACAAGTACTCTTAGCAGATAAAGAAACTTTCAGCAGGACATAAATTCTCTCAGTGGATCTTTAGCGGACTAGATGTATAAGTTGCGGTCACCATAATGAAACTGTGTGAAGTCAGTAAGATTTCTTTAGAAGACTCACAGAGATAGCTGCAGAAGTTTAGACCAGTGCCAGCTAGATAGCTTTGTGCCTTGAGGATTGCAGTGATGAGATGTTAGTAGGATGATTTTTACATTGAAAAGCATGCATAGTTTAGGGAAAAAAAAAAAAAAAAAATGAGCGCGATAAGTGTCACCATTCTCTGGCTGGCACCCATGATGAGATGCATTGGTTTTCAACAAATTTCATTGAAGGCCTGGCTCTGAGCTTCAATGCACAAGGTGAACGTAGCTTGTTTTTAGGAGGCTTGGCCAACAGGTGAAAGGGTTCCTATTTCCAGTTTTACAGCATCACAATCAAAATAATTGTTACTTGCACTACTTAAAATTGTCTGTTTACTATATTTGGACGTGTTGCCCATTGGATTTTTTTTTCATAGTGGTTCACAAAATTTAGCAAGCTCAAAAAATGTTTCGCAGATTATAACGAATTTTGAATGTACTTTGAATGCAATATGTGAGGGGAAAAAAAAGGCAAAACCGATAGCAGAACAATATTAAAAAGGTAGCAATTACAGTGGCTTAAACTGAAACTGTGCAAGTATGTGCATGGCTCTCTATTGATGTACAGTATGAAGTGCACAGAATTAATGAACAATACACAAATGGGAGGCAGCATGATACCCTAGGTTCTAAAGGTGTTACTGTTGCCATATGTCTAATACTACTTCTCTTGACTGCGAGAAGTGTGAATTGGTGCAACTTTATTCCACGAAAGTGTACCAATGAAGTGCTGACAATATTACACTAGAAAGTTTTCCTCTGGCCTCATCAATTATATGTCCTTACTAGCACTAGCACACTGCGAGGCTTTGATGGCATATTATTCACCCCTTTGATATGCATTGCGATGTAGCATACCTGCCAAGTTTGGAGAAACTACATCCGGGAGATCTTCCGACTGGGGGGGGGGTCAGTCGGTTACACAACAACCCCCCCCCCCCCTAATGTCGATATCTTCAAGTACTCCCAGCCAAGTGATAGTGGATGCCCAGTTTCCATTTGCTACTAAGCTTAATATACACTAATCATTGCTTACTGTGCAGCATAAAAGTTTTGACAACAAATTTTTCTAAACACCCTGTGATTTATGTTGTATTGGTGGGATTCAACTGCACCTGCACATCCAGTGGGCCAGGATCAACACTGGCACATGAATACACCAACACCACCTCATGCCGGCTGTTTCTCTCAACTAGCACAAGCACTGGCTAACATACGGACAAAAACGGACAACAGTGGCCTTGGTTTATAGCCTCACAATAGCTGCAAGCTCCATTAGACATGGTTAGAATGGGTAATGTTGTATTTCTGTCATTTAGAGATGAAATTAACTGCTACAGTCAATACATTCATCTGTATTGCACTGTTGTCTTCAAAAGCTCTGGAGAAACTTCATCAGTGTGAGCAATAAAATGTACCAATGTTTTGATAAGTACAGCTTCATCTCCAGTACAGCTTCATCTCCACCGCACAGCGGTGAACACACTGGTAAAACTTGGCATAACACATGTGCTGCCTAAAGTGATGGCTGTTTTCCAAAGGTACGTATTAAGAAACTACAGTAAAAGTGCTCTGTACATGCTTTGCATAGCTAGCCAATCACACCATGATATACTACCAAGATTGCAACAGATGATAGCAGCAAGTGGCTTTGAATAATTACTAAGACAATACATAATAACGCTGCTCAACAGCCAAAATATTTGAGTAACATTTCACCTTGCCAAGGATTCATGATAGCCAGTGAGCCTTGAGAGTATGTTTGGGGGTATGCTTATGTGACACTTATCTAGGTCAATTACTCCCAGGGGACTCTGATCATGAGAAGGAAATTTACAGAAGAATAAAAATGGGTTGGTATGCATACAGCAGCCTTTACCAAATCCTGACTGGAAGCTTACCACTGTTGAAAAGAAAAGTGTACAATCATTGCATTCTACCGGTGCTAACTTATGAGGCAGAAACTTGGAGGTTAACACAGAAGCTCGAGAACAAGTTAGGACCATGCAGAGCGATGGAACGAAAAATGCTAGGCATAATGTTAAGAGACAAGAAGAGAGCGGTGTGGATAAGAGAGCAAATGGCAACAGCCAGTATTCTAGTTGACATTAAGAGAAAAAAATGGAGCTGGGCAGGCCATGTAATGCGTAGGGCAGATAACCGGTGGAGCATTAGAGTTTCAGAATAGGTGCCAAGGAAAGGGAAGCGCACACGAGGATGGTAGAAAATTAGGTGGGGAGATGAAATCAGGAAATTTGTAGGCGCAAGTTGGAATTAGCTAGCGCAAGACAGGGGTAGTTGGAGATCGCTGGGAGAGGCCTTCGCCCTGCAGTGGACATAAACATAGGCTGGTTGGTGGTGACAATGATGATGACACCTTGCCAATAATTCTTAAATGCAATCAACTATGAAAGGCTTTTCTAAAACACCTACCATGTTAGACAAACTAGGTGCCTATCAGACCATCAGCATACAGAGCTCCATGCTCTTGCCAATAATTATTGATACAGTGAAACAGTTTTACTAGTCCAGCCTTTAATACATGTGGCTGCAATGACCAATGACATTTTGCACTAGTAATGAATGGGCACACAACACTGCCAGCTACTAAGACGCATGTTCTCTCAACTTGTGGATAGTATTTTGTATCATGGTAACAAATCTTTGCCTGATCCATCCTGCTGGCTGTGACATCACAATTGCATAAACAGTCATGACAGTATGGAGATCTGAACAGAATGCCACCCATGTACTTTTTTGCAGAGCAGTTCAACTACATGCCTGCCTTTTCTTTGAAGGCTTTATTATCTTCTTCACTTCTGCTTTGCAGAAGCTTACATACTAATTTAGTTTTACAAAAAATAGAAGCACTTGGTGAGAACTAAAGCTGTAGATCCACGAAACTTTTGTGGATCCTTACATTGTGTGATGCAAGGAAATTCAAACTATAGTAGACAATTACAGACAGGAAAACAGTGCAGCTGAAGAGGGATTATCATGATATATATGGCTCCAGGGCCATATTTTGTAACTATGTCTTCCACTCGATTCTAAGCCACTCTTATCATTCACCGTTCATGGCCAGCTGATCCCGCTGATAATGCAAGTGGAGGTAGCTCTAACCACTGACAAAGTCCAGCAAGGAATAGCATTGGAAAAGGCATCGCAGTATTTCCTTCAGAAAAAAACATCTGCCGTAACATTAAAAAAACACCTATTTTCCCCATGGTAGGGAAAGAGTTAAGCTTGCCCACACTACTCGGCCCCTATGGACCAGGTGGATGTCCGCCACCTTGACAAACTTCAGGCACACTGCAAGCTCTACGTTTCACGGGCAGGAATACATGCAGCCAACTCAGAAGCTTATACTCAGTTTCATACTTAGCAGGTGACACTGCAGAAGCTATACAAGCAGTAGTGCTGCCCTAGGATTCTCACTCCGAATGTTCCGCAGCACAGTTTCTCATCTGTAATGCTTTCTATTGTATAACTACTTCATATATTACAACTATAACTTGTAGACACAAGGTTACATCAAATTATGTATTATTCGTGCAACTTTGTGTCTCTAATATGTGACGTACTAGAACTATGTTTTGGTCACAGGCGCAAGCAGTGCTCTGCGGCTGCTATGCACGGAAATGTGTCACTCCAATCGTTCGGTCGTAAATAGGTTCAGATCTACGACACTTTCCATGTAATGAATATGTCGTAATTTGCAACATAAAAGTAAATGTTACTTAATGTTACATCGAATTACATTATGCATGCCTAGATCTTTATTTCATATGTGACGCACTACTTTTTGGTCACAAATGCACTTCAGGTAGTGATGCGAGCCCTCACAACCTCTCTGCACAAATGTAGCTGCCATGGTGCATGCTCACTAAACCTCTTGTGCAGCAGAACATGCTTCCGTCAGATTTCTATTCTGGAACGGCGCTATGGGAGCATGTACAGGCACGTGTAGTGGTATAGCTCACCCATTATGCTATGCCAAATGGCCCTGTTCTTAGCCCACAGATGTCGCTGCATTATGCATATTACATCATGCTATAGTCACACTATTTTTCTTTTGAGTTGTAAAGGTCCTCCTTACATCATATTCATGCAAATACAGTAATTAGGGAGCACTGCTTTTGTAGGTTGCTCAAATTTATGTTTGGAGCATGGTTCTTCTTCTTGGTACTTGTACAAAATAAAACCAAGACAATGGTCAAGGTAATCAAACAACAGCTACTCATCTTGTACAATGTTTGCTGCTCACATACAACTTGACCTCACATATGATCACATCATTTTTAACCCCTGTACTTCTAATTAACAATGCTGCACATTTTTGCTTTCATTTATTGCCACTTAATACTTTTAAACAATGCTTTTGTGAAATACAAGCTGAAAAAAAAAAAGAAAGGAGAAAAACAAAAAACAAAAGGAAAGCTATAACTTGCAATGATACTAGTCAGAATGTACTGTTTGGCTAGTTTATCGTCATGGCAAAACATAATGGTAGATACTTTGGCTTGCTGAGATGGCATAATTAGCTCTAAAGCATAACAGGCAACAGAAGAAGAGGGGGCAACACACAGCACTGTGTCATCCCCCCTTTGCCTGTGTGTGTCCAAACAGCTACTAGTACATTTATTTTTGTGATCGAAACAGAACAGTCCATATAGTTAAATAACACCTATTCAATTCATATAATTTAATAACACCTATTTAAAACAGAAGACACTACAGTTTTTCACATAGGTGACAAGATGCTAAATATCTGTTAAAAGGGAGGCATTCCTAGCTCTTTTTGCTGCTGCCCTAATGTGGAATGAACGCCTACCTGTGGGGATGGAACCTCACTTTTACTAGGCAGCTTCCCTAGGAACCATGAAGAAATACTGCTGCCAACTGCACTCTGGAGAAGAGATGGAGCAATTGCAGGTGATTCATGAATTTAGTTGCACACAAAAATAGTACTGTGTTTTTCTTTTATATCTGTTTATGTCAAATCAAATTCTGAACAATACCATAACTTTTGTGTAGTGCAGTGTTTGCAACAAAATGCAGCCAATAACCTGTTAGAATGAAGAGGAAAGGGATAGTGTTGACTATGCTTCATCATTTACCACCTCAACACTACTGCCAAGAAGTTATGAAAAGCAGTAGATGGTTCTATCATCAGACAAACAAATTAAAATTGTGTAGTGGGTCTCAGTAAGTTTGCAGCAGATTATTCTGGGACTGACAGCACCGAACCACACTAGCAAGCTTAATAGCCTTTATGATGCATAGGCATGTACATGTATAGTGGCCATGAATATGTTAACCACAAAAGGAATGAGTTGATAAAGACATATCTGAAGGATACAGTCCCGCTGGTACCAACTATTACTACTCTTAAATGTTTGCTCTGACAAGAATATAGCCACCCCATTCCTCCCCTTGAGTTCAAATATTAGTCTCAGTACGTATATTTATACAATGCTTACTATTAACAAATAGCAGTGACAGTGCATGCCAAGAGTGGATAAGAAAAATGATAAAGGGCATATGAGGCTATGCAGACGATATTGGTTGGGAAGTAATGAAACTTTCAAAGTACAGTCAAACCAAAATATAAAAAACTCAGATATAACAAATCATTGAGTGACATAGCGCCTGCTATAATGAAACTGAATAATGCGGGATCCAAAACAGTACCAAATTCTTGTTTGCATGTGCCTCAGAATATGTATTCCGATACAAAAAAATCTAGTATGGCCGCCAACAGACTTTTTAGACCTACGCAACAATTCGGTGCTAGGCTCAACAAAGGAGAGGCCCATGTGGCCAGTTGTCAGATACACCGGGTACAAGTGGCTTGTCATTGGACACACATGGTGTCTCGCCTCCAGGTGCACTGCACTCGCAGACAACTTTTCTGGCTATGAATTGAAGGCGACGTGTATAGAGCGAAGTAATATTCAAGGAACGAAGTGCACAAGAGGGTGAAAAGTTGCAATCATAACGGTGACATATAAATCTTACAGCTGTTTTCTGAATCGCTTCCAGTCTGTTAATCTCACACTGCTTATCTCCAAACGACAGATGCATTGTCAACAACAGGACGGATTAGCGATTTATACAACCTTTGTCTGTAAAGTTCTGAGACTGAGTCCATTAAAAAAAATGCGTTTAACACTGAAATAATTTGTGCAGCACCCCTTCAAAATAGTCTCCCTTGCAGCCTATACAGAGCTTCCAACGCTTCTTGAAGTCTTGGAAACAGTTGGAAAACGCTCCTTTTGGCAGGGCTGTCAGCTCCTTTGCTGTGGCGTCTTGAATGGCCTCCACGCTCCCCATCCAGCGACCTTTTAGGGCTCTCTTCACACAAAGAAACAGGAAAAAATTGCATGGGGAGTGGTCAGGCAAGTATGGCAGATCTTTCTCGATGCCAGAGAGCTTGTGGACCGCCATTCGGCGCTCTGCCTCTTTGTTTGAGGATCGTATTGAAAACACCATGTTTCGTCTTCAGCAATGATGCTGTCGACGAATGCAGCATCCTTCTCTGCCTCGGAGAGCAAATCAGCGCTCACTGATGCCCGCGTGTCCTTCTGGTCCTGTGTGAGGGAGTGCGGTACAAGTCTGGCATTCAGCTTTTGTTTCCCCAAGTTCTCATGCAAAATTTGGTGGCATGTTGTCTTACTAATGTCGAGAGCATCCGATAGCATGCGGAGTGTAATGGTGCGGTCTTGCTGCACGATCTCCCTGATCCGAGCCACGTTGTTTTCATTCCATGAGGTTGCAGGGCACCTCTACCTTGTGTCGTCTTCCACCGACGTTCTCCCTGAAACGAACCTCTTGTGCCACTCGAAAACTCGCGCCCGCGATAATGTCTCGTTGCCGTAAGCGTCACGAGGGAGCTTATACGTTTGTGTGGCTGTCTTGCCAAGCTTCACACAGAATTTTATGTTTACACGCTGTTCGAGGTGGACATCCATCTCGCCCCTTTCACTCACAGTAGAATGCGCAGACGAGCCGCCGTGGTTGCTCAGTGGCTATGGTGTTGGGCTGCTGAGCACGAGGTCGCAGGATCGAATCCCGGCCACGGCAGCCACATTTCGATGGGGGCGAAATGCAAAAACACCTGTGTACCTAGATTTAGTTGCACGTTAAAGAACCCCAGGTGGTCTAAATTTCTGGAGTCCCCCACTACGGCGTGCCTCATAATCAGATCGTGGTTTTGGCACGTAAAACCCCATAATTAAATTTTTTGAATGCGCAGACTAAAGACAACGTATTTTTCTACATGTAGTGCCATCTAGCCTAGCGGCTGCCACAGCAATTAACATAAATAGCTCAGGTTAGCCCGGAAAGATGGCGCTACACATACGCACCAACATTTGTTTTGGGGAATCATTTCTAAAAGAAAATAAATCAGTCTCGAAACTTTATGGACAAAGGTTGTATAACAGTAGCTTAGTATCTTTTGGAGAGTTGGATAGTGTATGACGCAGGTAACCTAATTTTCTTAGTGCTTTGTTACATATGTAATTAATGTGTTTTGACCATAACATGTATGCGTAAAAATGACACCGAGATACTTATACTCAGATGCCCTACCCACGGCACGGTTATTGAAGAAGTAATAAAAAAGAGAAGAAAAAAATTTGTTACAGAAGGACATAAGGACGGTTTTATCAAAATTAATGTTCATTTGCCAGGTATTGCACCAACTGCAAAACCTAGCAAATGACTCCTGGAGGCGGTAATTATCATCAGAATATTTAATCACTTCATATAAAACACAATCATCGGTGTAAAGACGTGTTAGCAGAGATGTTTACAGGCAAATCATTTATGTAGATTAAGAAAAGCAGTGGCCCAAGAACGGAGCCTTGGGGCACTCCAGATGTCACATCAATGGCAGTAGAGTTGGTCGAGCTGTAAGAAACAAACTGTGAGCAAAGTGAAAGAAAGCATGAAATCCAATGAACCAGCTGAGGATTATAGTACAGTGTTAAGTTTGGCAAGGAGTTTAGAATGTAATACTGTGTCAAATGCTTTCGAGAAATCTATAAAAGTAGTGTCAACGTGGTTGCCAACATCAAGGTTAAGGAAAATGTCATGCGTAAACTCAACTAACTGCGTTGTCGTACTAAAACTGCGCCTAAACCCATGCTGTATGTTAGATAGTAGATTATGCGATTCCAGAAAAAGCATGATGTGATTATGAATGATGTGTTCCAAGATTTTGCATGACTGTGATGTCAATGAAATCGGTCTGTAGTTTGACAAAGACTGCTTATCACCAGATTTATAAAGCGGAAGCACTTTAGCTAAATTACATGAGCAAGGAACAGTGGCAGATGATAAAGATTTATTGAATATGACCGTCAGATATCTTGATGACCACAAGGAATAGGGAACCAAGAATGCATTGTGTATCCCGTCCGGTCTGATGCATTTCTTGGTATCCAAGTTTATTATAAGGTTAAGAATACCTTCATTGTTTATGTTGACGTCACTGATTGCTTCAGAAAAAGCTATATTGGTGAGAGAAGGAATGAAGTTGTTATCAGGAAGAACATGGACTGAAAATACTTGTTGAAAGCATCTGATATTACTGACGGATCGCTGATGACGTCATTATCAATTTTGAAAGAAGTGGGTGAAGCATCGTGAGGTAAAATAGAAGACCAAAATTTACGAGGGTTATTTTTTAATAGATCAGGCAGTTGAACCCGAAAAAAGAAATCTTTAGCCGTTTGCAGCCAGAAGTTAAGTTCATTCTTGGCCTTGTGAAACCTGTCCAGGGTTATGGGATCGTTGCTCCGTTTAGAACGCCTAAGTCTATGGACACGACGAGATAAATGCAATATGTCGCGAGTGATCCAGGGAAGGTTAGCATTACTTTTCTTAGTTTTAATGGGCACAAATCGTTGGGTACATGACTTGACAAGATCGTCAAAGTATTTAACTAGACAATTTACATCCTGACTGTCTGACAAAGAACAAAACGTATCGAAATAATCAGCTAAAAGATCAGTAATGGAATTGTTGTCCGCATGAGTGAAGTCAGGGAAGCTAGTAAATGTATAGGGTGAATTGGAGGTTGGACAAGAGAGTGATAACAAAATGCCTTTATGATCAGAGAGTCCCTCAATTACCTCGCAAGAGAAGTCCGTTTTCGCTAGGTCAGCGCTTAAGAAAACTAAGTCCAGGATGGAACTTAACCTAGTTGCGCTAGAAACAACTTGAGTGAGCCCAAAGGACAAGGAAATATTTATTATTTCGTTACAAATTGCCACATTGCGACTTGTTGCATTTAATGATGGCCAGTGGATGCCGGGAGCGTTGAAATCACCCATGCATATAAATCGTGATGAAGCAATGTTAGTTTGGCACATAAAATTTGCAATAGCATGAAGGACATGAAGGGAAGAACCGGGCGGACGATATATAATGCTAGTTACAATAAACTGATTATTCAGGAAAATTTTATACCACACGGATTCTGTATCTGGGGGCGAAGGCAAAACTGAGAAACGAAGATCCGAACGGATAAACAATGCGCCGCCGCCGCCAATGCCGTGAATCCTGTCAAGGCGCATGGCAGTAAAACCAGGAGGAGTAAACTCTGAGTCATAAATATTACTATGTAACCATGACTCAGTGATGCCAATAACATGAGGGGAATAAACAGAAATAAGAAACAGTAAATCTGGAAGTTATTTAACAATACTGCAAACGTTAATGTTCAAAACGATGAGATTATCAAGATGGCCAGAACAAGGTCAGGTAGAGGATGAGCCGGGAGTCAAAGACATAGGCACATAAGGTAGTGGTTGATTAGATACTTTTACTAATGTGTTTGAACTGTCATCCCAGTTATAACGAACCTTGTCAATGAACGCATGATTGTATCTTAACTTTACGACAGAATCGTTGTTACAAAAAGGAGTTGATGCTTCCCAGATTTTTTTTCTGAATAGATCTAATCCTTGCAGAGAAATCTTCTGTAATGAAGAAATTTGAGCCCTTGAGTTTATAAGCGTTTTTTAGAACCACGATTTCGTCGTTAAAGCCTGAAAGCTTCAAAATTTGGGATGTCTTTGATTAGCTTCAGAAAATCACATCAAGTTGACTGTGTTTGCCTTCGCTAATGTAGAGGAGGAAGGTCCGTGAAGCCGAAACTGAAACTGGGGCCAAACTCGCACTGACTACTTTGGATACAATATGTGTTCAGAAGTTCCGCCCCCATAGCTTTCACTTCATAGCCAAGAAAAGTTGTCCGTGAGTATAAGTACCTTTAGAAAACACTGTCTTTGCCAGATTCACTTTCGTCAAAACAAAGGAAGCTGGAGCGCACCAATCAGTGAAGAAGAAAGCCATGCTAGAGGCTGGTTCTGTGAACTTGGCATACAAAGGCTTTGTCACCGACAACGTGGCTCTTGAATTTAGAACAGTGTAAGAATGAACAGGGATGGTAGTGAATGCACGCAGCACTGCCCGTCCCTTGTACTGTTCTAAACTCGAGCTCTTAAACGAACAAGTCCAAATTCTGATATTGTCAACTAGGAACTGCAGATGATGTACAGGGATTGTTCAAGTGCATTGTGTGACTAGTTGGTTCCCAGAAGATATGACGTTCTGTGTCTGCTGTGCCAAAGGTCACAGCGTGCTTGGGGGGTTGACAATATAAGTGTGGAAGGCCGGGCGCCACTTTCTGCCGGGTGCCACTTTCTGCGACCTGCCCTCACCCAAGCTGAGGCCCTGATAGCCTCGAGAAAGGGAGAGCGTATTGGTGGGCAGAAGAAACACAAACGAAATCAGGTTCGAGACAGGACTTTGGAGTGTTCACATTGGTGAAGACAGGAATGTCTTTGTTGTGGACACTCATAGAAACAGGAGAAGGTGAGAAGAGACAATGATTACACTAGGAGATGAGATGACAATGGGAGGAGAAAATGCAGTAAATGTGTTAAAAATGTTACCCACTACTGTAGCAACTATAGTCTAGGCAATATCTTCAGCGTGCGGTGCATAGTTAAACAAAACCTGAACCTAAGTTTCACATTCCCCTGTGGCACCGTGATCTCTGCAAAAGCAATTTACAGTCACCCACTCTTAATACAAACACGGCACAGCGTAGCTGCACATCGAAGCTAAGTAATGCAGGTGCACAAGGGCTTGGACGTGGGGCTTCGTGTCGTCTGCTAAAGTGCAGGAGTGCGCCACACTTTAGCAGACGACACGAAGCCCCACCTCCAAGCCCCTGTGTGCCTGTGCTGCGTAGCTTCAATGTGCGGCCACGTCGTGTGCACAGGCACTCAGCGGAACACGGCCATGCTGCACTGTGTTTGTGGAGAGAGTGGACAACCCTGTACAAGTAGAAATTTTTGATGCCATAAAATGTACCGCTAAATGTTTTGGAGATGATTCATGAATGCAATGCTGCAAACATGGCAGCCGTGAACAAAGTTGCCACCAAGTCGACTCTGTACCAAGCTGCAACTTTGGTTGCAGAGTACTGATAAGTAGCGCTGGTTAGGCCTAGTAGCCTAAGCATGCATGAGCTAGACTGATGGCAGTAGTAGTGGAGTTCACATTGACATTCAGCCCCCTCTATGCCTGAAAAATCGCTCGCCGGCTGTACTCCGCAAGAGCAACTTGAAATGGCCCATTCTGCACACATGTGCGTGTTTCGGTCAAGAGCTTGGCTTATTTGGACAGTAGCAGGCAAACCAACATGTCAATCCCACATGATCACATCGATTGCAGGTGCTGCATCTACTTAAGTGGCACATTGTGAGTGCAAGTTTTTCCTATACTCCATACCTAGCAGGCAATGCTATGAAGGCTAGGGAGACCTCTCTGTTCGCATCCGCGACCAAGACGTAATGCGTTACGTATGAAAGAAGAATATTAGGTACGCGCCATGTAATTAACAGTATTAGGTCTCGTACTTTTAAGTCGCAAAACACGAGCTATTTATTACATGAAATGTGTCGAAGATCTAAATCTATTTACTACCACACCAGCGGAGCAGCATGTTTCTGCGACCAGCAGCCACAGTGCATCATTTGCAACCAAAACATAGTGCGTCGCCTGCTAGTAGCACAGACACGCATAACTAATGTGTAATTTGACATCAACTTGTGTCCACAAATAGCAGTTGTAAGATACGAAGTAGTAATTTAAAAAAGAATAGTTGCAGGTCATGAACAACTGCACCGCGAAACATGCAGAGTGAGACTTCTACGGCGGCACTACTTGTGTGGCTTCCGCAGTGTTGGATCCCATGTATGAAATGGAGTATAGTTCACTCTACACTAATGTATCATGCATTGCACTCCAGGTGCCATTAGGCATTTATTCAATCAGTCTTCATGTCACACCTGCAAAGCCAGTTTAAGCAGGTGCTCAAGAGTGACATCAAATGTTCCGTCCTTATTTCTCTCATACACAGCAGATGAAGCTTCTAGTTCAGTACCATGCTCGTGTGTGGGTTTCCCCTTGTTCTCATCGAGCTTATATGTAGTGCGTTGTACTCGAGATGGCATTACATGTTCTATTACACATATTGTAGGGGAGGTTCACATCACTATCGTGCTGTATAAAACCTGGTGCTTACAGTGTATGTGTCAGTGTGCTTCTATGGCCTCTTAGCAAGTGCCAACAAGTGCACAAATCAAAATGTTAAAAGCATGCATTAGGTGATCAATGCTTCCCATTAACGTAGATTCCCACAATGTGTGGAATCCGTGACACTTTTTACCCCGCCGATATCTGCATAATGAATAATGGATAGAGCGATGGTATTTTCATGTCTGATATGACTTCATTGTGACAAGGTTCAACTGCAGTATTCATCGCTATTTCTTTATTAAAATGCATCATACTGTCCAAAGCTCGTGGTGATCACGTCAGAAAACAGTGAAGCAGACGTTGTGTCGACTTTGAGCTTTAGCTATGCCAACCAGAAGATGGATGTTGAGGAGCAGTGTTGCCAGAAAAGTAGGCAGTGCGAGCACGACTGCACAACATTTTTGGTCTTATAGAAAAAATACAGTGGAATGGAATACAAGGAACCAATGGTTTTGCGGTGATGCTGTGTAATTTCCAGGAGCCTTCAACATTCAAAGTAATAGGATATTATATTCATTCAATTCCTTGCTTCAACATAGTATTTGTCTGAAGCTGTGCAAGACACAAGATGGCTGCTAAGAAAATGAACATGTCAACAAATGTCACCTAGACAGCCTCATTGGTCAATGATGGCACAATGCCAGATGCTCAAATTAGTACAGTTAAACCTCAATTTAAAGAAACCATCTTTTAATGAAACTTTAAACTTAATGAAGTGCTATCGATTCCATGACGCATATTTCTATAGCCCAACGCATTAAATATACCTAAAGCAAAGAAAGTTTACTTGACATCTCATGCAATTTAACAAGATTTTTTCCGAAATATGAGTAAATATCAGAGAAATAGGGGTATGCCGGGTTTTAGTATAGGTGATGGTTGCCAGTGACCTGTTAATTACTGTTCCCATGAAGGAACAGAAGACAGTCAATGGGTTCGCTGTTTACTATAAGTGCGACAAGTGCGTATGCATGCCTGCCAACCTGTGAACACCTTTCATTGGATACCGTATTTACTCGCATAATGAATGCACTTTTTCTCCCGAAAAATATGCGAAAGTGTGTGTGTGTGGGGGCGGGGTGCGTTCATTATGCGGGGTAAAATATTGAGCGATTCTTTTTCCGCGGTCACCACTAAAAAAGTTGCAGTTTCGCCCGAAAGGCGAGCCATCAATTGCAATAGCAAATGCGTACACAGCTACACGAAGTAAGGATAATAGTTTTATCGGCCGTATAAACTAGCAAACATTCGCTAACCACGTAAATTAACAAGCATGATTTCAGCACGTACAGGCAAACATGAACACATCACACTCGATGACAGCGGACACTCGCTGTCAAAACGTCGGCTTGAGGAAGCGTGGCAGCAGCAGTGAGCGAAGTGACCTTCGTGCTGTGTACTGCTTCAATGCAAACTGAGCGGTGAGAACGGAGCACACACAAAGGTATAAGCCGCCGTCGCACTGCTAGACTCAACCCCCGATGCAGATCGCTTTCAAGATAAGGCGCGCACGGCCGTGCAATATACAGTTGCTGCACTGCCCCCCCTGCCTCCCCTCCCCCGGCGCCATGCACGCGACGAAATACCGCGTGTTTCCTCCCCACTTTCCTCCCTCGAACGCGGTAGATTGAGGCGCGATTGTCGGCGCCGACGGCAAAAATGCACCTGGAGTGTTCATATAATTGCTATCTCAATAAAAGTAGGAGACACACGGTACAATACGGCGTCCGATACAATCGTACCCATCGGACGCCATCCCTGACGCCGAATTGTGCCGTGCCTCTACTACTTCACGGCAGCAAGTTCAGGGTGCGTTCATTATGCGAGGAAAAAAAAAAACACACTTCTTGATTGGAAAAGTGGGGGGTGCGTTCATTACGCAAGTGCGTCCATTATGTGAGTAAATACAGTACATGCACAATTTATTAATGGTACATGCACAATTTATTAATGATTGTTTACCTTTAAATGCAGCACACAAGGAGCACTTAACTTCGAACAGCAGTGACTGACAACATTGTTTACAGATCAGTGACTTTACCAGCAACTCTGCTGCCGCTGATATCAACTGGTTCAGGAACTTGTCTGAATAAACTAACTCAAAGCAGTTACGCTTCTGGTATATATGGCATCTTGTGCTGCTACAAGGGGGTGGCATACGTACCATCACAATTTTTTAACAGCAGAGCTGTTTATGCCAAGCGTAATCTGTCTGTCGCAAACAAAAAATGTGGGCTGATCCTGGCGGCAGTGCAGAAAGGGCTCAAGCGCAATGGCACATACCCCTGTGAACTAGCGAAGCTGAGCCTGGCTAACTCTAGCTAAGCATGGTTGGGACTACTTAAGCTTAATCAGTCATCGATAACCAATCAATAGCTAATCAATAATCATCATTAAGTTCCGGGAAATGCTGCAAATGACTTGGTAGTGCTTAGCCTAGCCCACAGTGTAAGATATACAGTTAAACCTGCTTATAACGAACCTCCATATAACGAATTCCTGGACATAATGAATTTTTTTCTATTCCCTGCCGTTACTCCATAGAAGCACATGTATTTGAGACCTCTACGTAACGAAGTGGCAGCAGGAGACCCCCTCGAAATAACGAATTTTCCCCGCCGATAACCTAGAGATTTTGCCCCAAATTTTGTCGTTTTTGCACAAACAGCAACCGGAAGCACCTTCTCCGCCGCGACGGAATACGAAGCGGCGGCGTCACGCTTGGCACGCTCGAATTCATGGCGACTGCGAGGCAAGAGCGAGTGCACATGTGCGTGCGTGCGAGCGTGCGCGAGGCGGGCCTGCATCCCTCGACCTAGCGATCTTGCCACCGCGGGCGTGACCTTTCCCCCTCCCTTCATTCAAACCTGATCCCACCACTTGCTGCAGCTGGTCTAGCCCACCAAGCCGGCACTCTCCTTTTTCAGTTGATGTTGCCAAAAGATAAAAAAAAGTTTTTTTTTTTCAACGTGCTGGCAGCGCCACTCTTTGGTTACTGCGCAAGTCTCTGCGCTTCACTTCACTAACCTGACACTAGATGACACTATATGACGCTACAACATATTCGTGTCGCTCGCTCTTCGTTTCCGACGCCTCGCGCTTGTGCGAAACGACACGCGTCCACGCATCCAATACCTGGTGTGACATTCCAAATTCTCTTTATAACGAAGTTTTTCGGGAATTTGTCAATTTCATTATATCCAGGGTTAACTGTATACTCTTTAGGTGAGGACACTCGCGAGACGCGATTGACCAGATAAAGTACCAAAGGCGCGCGCCGATCGGTCTGGTGACGGCAGCGGATACCTATCGGCGGTACGACGCAACTTCAAAACAGAAAACTTTTTATTGGTTTAATCTCCCGTTGGTATAGCAACCGGCGCTTCGCGGGAAATCTGAAATGATTGAGTGACGTGCGAAAGTAGGTCACCGGGGAGAGGGGAGAACGTGGAGAAGAGGGCATGAGCGCGTTGCTTGTCCGCGCGAGCTCTCGCCTGCGTTCTAATTGAAGTTGCGTCGTTCCGCCGATAGGTATCTGCTGCCGTCACCGGCCCGATAGTGCCGTTGATACTTTATCTGGTCGATCGCGTCTAGCAAGCAAGCCGAGAAGTGTCCCCACCTAAAGAGTATATATCTTACACCGTGGCCTAGCCCAAAAGCCAGGACTAGCTAGGTGCCCATCAGCTCCGCTGTCTCTTTAGCATGGCGCCTCCAGTGCAAGCTACGCTAAGTTTTTTAAATGCATTCTCTGCAATCTTCTGCAACCCCATCTTTCAACAGCATTACTACATTTTTGCGAACAGAGTTTATTTTTTGACAAACTTCACGCAACGTTTGTAAAATAGCTGAATAAGCCCAAATTCGGAAACTTAAAAAAAAAACACACACACACACAGGAGAACCGGCAGATGCGCGCATGCAGGCAAAAATTATGTTTCTTTTTGCTTGTGAATAAGTATTATGTTGTATGGAAGATTGACCAAAAAATTTTGATTTAGCTAAGTTCTCAGTCTAATGAAATAATTCATGGGGCCGGTAGACTTCAAATTGAAGTTTAACTGTATCCCAACTTATGTTTCAGTCAAGTTGTGTGAAAAGAGGAAGAAATTTTAACTGTTTAAACACTTTGTTGCACCTTGGATAGGGCTCTTATTATTTTTAATTTGTAATGACCACTTTGCAAAGGTGAGAATAGAGTCCGTCCAAGTAAGAAACGTACACTTGTGAGCAAAAGTATATAGACCACGGGAGCGCGTGCCAAACTGCATCGACGCACCACCTTCTGATGCGGTGCCGGCTGTCGAGAGCGGCGCTCGAGCAGCGGTGCAGACGCGCATCCTATTATATCTGACAGCCTGGCATGTTGCTTTCCTTGTTGACGTACGCTTCTTGTCGACTAAAAGTTAAATGGGCCGCCGCCTGTGCCGCTACCTCTGCTCCGTCATATCTCCGCAGCTATTTCACTGATTGGCTCCGGCATTGCTGGCTCGCGCGTCTTTTGTGCATTGCATTTCTTCAGTTAATGCGTGGCCTACCGACTTCTCTCGCAACTTTTGATGACTCGAGCAGAATGCTTGGTTCTTCCTGCAGCGTGGTGCCATTGGAAGCGCTTCCAATAGGGCCATTTTTTTTTACCTACACTGGCTACAGTAGTTTAGCTGGTATAAGAAGTCGCCATTTTTTTACTTGGTGTAGAAAAGTGTAGCTCCGCCCACCTACACGAAGCAATTTTTTATAGCTGTAGTGTAGCATGAAAACTACTTTCTACACTGCGGTTTCGATGAGTGTAGGCAGCAGGCAACAAACAAGCAGGCTGGCATTACAAACACGTGGCGCCATTCTGTCTGTGACTGTCAGCGCTGATATAGTGACGATAGTGAATATTCGCTGCAAAACGGTAGCGAAGTGCCAGCGTGACCAGGTGTCACGCTGGCACTTTGCATTCACGATATATTTCGCTGCAGTTTGTCTAGGATGTTGATGAAAGGAAACTCATACATTGGTGTTTATGTTCAGGCAAGGGCATATACACAGCCAGTAAGTGCGAAGTCAGGCGAAGTGCGGAGTCGGGCCCTTTTTGTCTGCTGATGCAGAAGTCGACGTGCAGTCTGCTCTAATTGGCTACAGCCCAGCAAGCCAAGTGCAGCACACAATGTCATAGCCTCTGCCGGCACTACACTCGTCTACATCAGACTGCACGAAGTGTAGGTAAAAAAATAGCCCTACTATTTGCTGCAGATGTGCTGCTGCTACTTTCATACATTAAAGTGTTGATACACTGTTGCAATCCTTTTGGATGAGAAAGGGCACCGATTGGGAAACCACGACTGAATAAGCGGCAGCAAATATGGGAAGCGCTTCTGCTAACATAAGGCTGCAGCACCGCAGTAAGAGGTAAGGCATTCTGTGCGAGTCAGCAACAGGCGCAAGAGCAGGCAGTTGGCTGCGCAATAACCGAAAAAATGTGATGCAATGAACACACAAGCCATGGCTCATAACGCCGCCACTCAGTGAAACAGCGACATAGATGTGCTGCACAGGCACATCTATGGGCTGGCTGCCAACGGGCTGGCTGCCCGTTGAACGTTTAGTCAGCGTAGCTCATTAAGAGAACCGAGAACCAACATGACATGCTGGCAGATATGATGGGCCACGCAAGCACACTGCCGC
Source organism: Dermacentor silvarum (assembly GCF_013339745.2). NCBI lineage: Eukaryota > Metazoa > Arthropoda > Arachnida > Ixodida > Ixodidae > Dermacentor > Dermacentor silvarum. The sequence goes on from NC_051154.1 coordinate 174,648,604, forward strand.
TCGAGGGCTAGTCTCGACAGTAGGCACCGTGCCGGAAGATGGCGCTTCGATGCAGTTTGGCAAGCACTCCCGGGGTCCATATACTTTTGCTTTTTGAAAACTTATGGAATGACCAACTGTAATCTGTGCTATCTAACCATGTAGGTTAACTATGCATTGTAGACCAACCTGCATGAGGCAGCTTCAGCTTATTTTGCGTGCAGAAGCAGTTCATTAGTGACCTACATTAAAACACAAAATCACCTAGCACACATTATTAAAGAAGCTTCTGCTATACATGTCCACATGGAGTGGACATTAAGAACTGACAATATTTAAAATGTAGCCCCTAGAACTGGGACTCCTAACAAGCATGCACAAACCCTGTAATATGCTGAATATGACATGTGAACTGCCTGTAACAGCCCAATGAACGTCCATGCAAAATAGTATTTTTCTGTTTGCTCAAAGGAGAAAACATACATGTACACGTCCATGCACGCACACTAGTTGGTCTGAGTCATTACATGTGTAGTGCACCTACATGTGTAATGCACAAAAACCAACCTAAAAACAAGTATAACCCCAAAGTTCAAAATGCCCAGAAACACACCTTTGCAGGTTTCTCCTGCATCTTCTTCCTCATTTCTGTAGAGAACAGTACATAAGCTGACCGGACTCCTTTGGGTCTGTCCAATTCTTTCAGTTTCTAAAAATATGAAGGGATGATGTTACAGATTATACAAAAAATGAAGTTCTTTAGCACCATATACAACAGCAATTTGGGGCATATATACATAAAGAAAATCAGAAAAACATTTCGAACAGGTTTATCAAACAGGTTAATGCCTCCTCCAAAAGAAGTCACCATAACACAAATATGAAATATGCATTCTGTGAAGCAGCAACTCCTTTGTTGCTCATTCACGTCATTGCGGCTGCCTTTCGGTAGCACTTCATGTAGCACCTATCGTGAGCGGTTACATTGTAAACGAGAGTTGATGGCATTTTAAGGGGTGGGACTGCCCAAAGTCATTTTGGAGCAGTTTTTTGAGCAAGCAAAATTGCATTTTGGAGCAGTTTGGAGCAGACAAAATTGCAATTTGGAGCAACTTGGAGCAGAGTAAACTTCATTTAGGAGCAGTTTGGAGCAGGCCAATCTGAATTTTGGTGGAATAATGGAATATGGCAGCGCACTTCGAAACCACGAATAAACCAACACAAAGTGCGTAGTAAAAGCACGCTTTGTAGCTATAGCGTACTAGAATATGGAACAGTAGGTCGAGCGACGGCACGGCGTATGTACTCCTTCCTGTGAAGCCAATAACATCGGTGGTACTACAGTCGAACTATATATTCCAGCGTCGACGCTCATGATGATATCGGAAAATGTTCTCAAATTATGCGGTCCAATGGACGCGCTAACTACTGGGTTACCATATGTCACCGCGGACATAGAGAGCGGCAATTAACCCTGGGCTGGTATAAGGTAAAACTATTCCAATCTGTCTTTATTGCGAATCAATTATATGGACACTCCAGGCACATTTCTGCCGTCGTCGTCGCCGTGATGTTCCGTATAAAGTCAACGGGCAATAACATCGTCGTCGTGCGCCGTATGCTGTATGTGTGAGTGAAAGCCTGCGAGGGTGAGCCGACAATGACAGCTCAGTCTCACACGCGCAAGGGAGGAAATCAGGGAAGAAACGCACAGTCTTTGGTCGCGCGCAAGGCACCGTGGGGGGAGGAAGGGGGGCGTTCTCCGACGTCTGCTGTGTATGGTGCGGCAGCGCGGGCCCTATCTTGGAAGCGATCTGTGATGAAGACAGTGTGCGAGTGTTCATAGCTTCGTGCGCGCTATGTTTTCGCTGCTTAGTTCGCATTGAAGCAAGGCAGCATGAAGGTCAATTCGCTCGCTGCTGCTGCCACGCTTCCTCACTCCAGCATTTAGAAAGCCAGTTTCAGCGGTGAACGAGTGAGACGTGTCCACGTTTACCTGTGCTTGCGACACCATGCTTGTTAATTTAGTTAGTAAGGTATGTTTATAAGTTTATACAGCCGATAAAACTCTATCCTTACTTCGTAAAGCTGTCTACTAATTTGCTATTGCAATTGACGCTTCGCCTTTCGGGTGAAACTGCGACATTTGATTCCAAATTCGCCATTCCGTGATATGTCAAAATGGCTCAAGCCTCGCCCACGTGGCCGTAAAAACAGATTGGAATATTTTTACGGTATACTGGCCCTGGGGACAGAGACGTCTGCCCGCTGAGCCCATTGCAGCGTGCGCCTCCCTAATATCTAGTTCGCTCGCAGTGCACTCAGCTGCTTTTCATTATTTTGCGCCTCAGTTAGGGAGTACCACGCCGCTCGGCCCACTCAACCATATTCTAGTACACTCCAAATACAGCCACCCTGGCCGTTCCGACAGCAGTGACAACAGCCGAGAGTGGCCGCGCGCGTGCCGGCCACTTACCAGAAGTGCCGTAAAGTCCAGTGTTATAACCGCAAAAGTCACTAGAAACTGTACGGGAGGCGCCGTCGCGCCGCCTGCAGAATGTGAACGGCCGCACTCTTTTTCGGAGAAGAATGCACTCGCTGTTCGCGGCCACTGCCAGAGCACATATGCCAAAGCCGTTCTGGAGCAGCGTGGCGCAATTTCGGTAAATTTTCTGTGTTTGGCGCAGTTTGGCGCAGGAATCTGCGTTTGTATCAAAATGGTGCCATTGGCTCAGGAGTCCCACCTCTGCATTTTTCTAAAGAGCTAACGTACAGCTCCCTGCCTACACAATTGCAATTGACGCTATCAATTCCTTCAACTAATCTGATTAATTTGCTTACCTTTTTTGCAGTGCTTAATGCATCCACATTCTCACTGCCATAAACCACTAAGACCACCATCAGTGTGCATGAAAAGCTACCCAGTAAGTGATGTTGAATGATGGCTGAAGAGATTGAATGTAGCAGCCTGCTTCCTACACTTTGAACAATATTTGGTGTTGGTCGAGTTCTATCTGCACTTTTAACTTTTTAGTTTTTGTTCAAGTATTTATTAGAAGTGAAAACTTGGGAAATGAGTAGTGCTAAAAGAATGGAGGCAGATACACAGCGCAACAACATACAGCATTATGGATATATCATCCTTCTTGCACTACTGAGCATAACAGACCAACTAGTCTAATACTGCTGCCTTGGAAAAGTGAAGAGGATCTGCAGCACTCAAAGGGCAATTTCTTGTCAGCTTTGCTTGTAGTCTTTTAATTTACCTTTGCAAATGCAGAGAACCAAAAAGTACAATACTATAGAAAATTATAATCAGCAGAATACACTTTCATTTATGATATGTTAAAGTGTTCTCATGATATATGTACATCAAGCACATTTTTGCTGAAGGCAGGCACATAAATGGTCATGTTAAAACAATACTCAACACACATTGTATATTATGGACATCGGCACTCTTGCTAATGCCAAGCCTGCCTAAGTCAAGAATGAATGAATGAAAACAATATGGTATGGAACATGCCTTTGCATTTCAATAGTCAACACTCTGCATGACAATGGTACTTTTAGTAGGGGAGTGCAAACAGTTGTTTCAGAGACAGAATCGAATACAAATCAAATAGTGCCAGAAGCAAATCAAATGTAGAACATTTTTCCAATAGTGTGCAAATAATGTACAACCTTTTCACTGTCAATATCGAGCAATTTTCACATCCTGGTATTCACAGCATTAAAGGGACCCTGAACCACTTTTTAACGAAGTAGAGAAATGCATTTGAAGTTAAAATAGGCTATTTCAGAAATACTTTGCCACAAAAAGTACTTAAATGCGTTCAGCAGAACCGTAGTTACTGGCAATCAAACAGCCCCGTTACAGTGCTTCCACTCATTCAATGAATTGCACTGTAAAGGCTACAGCGGAGCGGGGCGTACTCACAATGCTCCGTCTACTGAATGTCACCGTGGGGCGCAGTTGAAATCTGATTTTGGATATTCACGTAGACTCCACTACTTCCGATTTTGGCACCTACGATGTGCCAAACGCGGTCGTCCTCAGCGAGTCGCAGTGCGCTCAGCCAGCGGACTCGTCGTGGCATCCCGCGGCTGCAGCAGTATCTACGCTACGTAGCAGACCGCAGCTACATGCAACTGCAGTGCATATGTGCTGCGTTTGCTTTGTGCACGACAGGGCTTGAGTTCCACTTGCGCTCATATGCTCCTGTCTGGCCGTGCTACGTGGTGCGGACCAGCTTTGTCTTGCACCAGCTTGACCGACAGACAGTAGCCAGATCCAACTTGCGCGTTTTGAAGTGGTATCAATAGCTCAATATGAAGAGAAGTCTGCCCAGGCGTCTAAGCAGGAGCGGACAGGACTGAGTGCATGATAGCAAGCATGCGTGTGGTTTGACCTTAACTTTCCTGTGGTTCGAGGCTAGCTGAGTGTTCAAAACTAGTCGAAATTAGCGACACCCGACCGCTATGACACCGATAAGCAGGGTGGCCAAAGTTTAATTCCTACGCGGCTACCCGAGTGTAAGCAGAAGTGTTAAATTAATTAAATTATGGGGCTTTACATCCCAAGCCCACAATCTGATTGTGAGGCACGCGGCAGTGGGGGTCTCCGTTAATTTTGATCACCAAGAATTCTTTAACGTTCACCTAAATCAGAGTACACAAGCATTCTTGCATTTTGCCCCCGTCGATATGCGGCTGCCGCAGTTGGCATTGAACCCCCGACCTCAAGCAATTCCATCGCCACAAAACTACCATGGCGGCTACAGAAGTGTTGGTTTGATGGGCGGCCGCTTCCGTAGTGTTGTCTAGATGTTGCGGTGCTTTAACGGAGCTTTGTGTCTGCACACCCTACGTCAGTTGTCCGCTTGGAAAATTAGCATTGTGTTTATTTTTCTGAAATAGTAGAAACATACCGTAGCATACCTAGAATTTATATTTATCCAGTTTGTCCGCAACTGCTGCCATGTCTAGTAGTAGCGTTTCCTTGCCTTCTTCATCAACTTTTTCCTTTCCCGCCCTCCCCTCGTGTATTCAAGCTTCGAGCGAAGAGTGGCAACATTGTTATTCACCCATTTCGTGACAGCGTTGGCTTTACCCCATTCTCTGTCTCCTCGCCATACCTCCCCTCTGGACTGTTGCGCTATCTACCTCCCCTCTGGACTGTTGCACATTAGTAGAAAAGTAAGTGCTGCAGTTCTGCAATGCTTTAATGGGGAGTCATGGATAATTACAGTAGTCGGAGGGTACACACTCTGAACCACCTCCCGTCACGGCATGCAAGGCAGCGACGGCAGCAGCAGTGGAAAAGTCGAAGAAAGCGGCAAAAAAACCTTCGCTTAACATTACACAGTACATTAAGTTGGAACGTACAAATAGCTATGAATATGGCAAATCTATTCTGCATAAACCCGCAAGGTAGAGGAAGGTTCATGAAAGGAAAAAAAATTGTCTTTTCCCCAGGTTGTAGCAAAAAGCTACAAAAGAAACCTATATGGGTTTCTCAGAAAGAAAGATTCGCCATTGAAGAAAAAATTCGTCCAGGTCTGGAGATCAAACCAGGGACCAACACCTTTCCGGGGCGGTTGCTCTACCATCTGAGCTAACCAGGAGGCTAGCAGATTGCATTAGTCCAGGTTTGATCCGCAAACCAGGACTAATGTTTTCTTCAATATGAAGCTTTCTTTCTGAGAAAACCGTTTGGGTTTCCTTCGTACATACCTTTCTTGCGACAATCTGGGTGAACGATCATTTTTCCCTTTCATATGTATATTTTTGCATTTACAAAATATGAGCCATGCTTTTGTGAAATGAGTTCTGAAATGCTAGAATGTTTGTGTCTTCTATGCCACTGGCCACAAAAATGTGGCAAAGTACTCACATCATTCAACCTCCTTTTGGTGAGCCTTAGCTTCTTGTCCAGTCTGACTTCTTCAAGGGCTTCCTTCTGCTGCTCAGTCAGTTGAGAAGTGTAGGCTGCTTTCTCTTTCTCATACTGCTCAAAGCGTTCCCGAGATATAGCAGCATATTTCTAGAAAAATACCATTAATAACATGGTTAAGAATTTGCAAATTTTTTATACAGACAAATTACCAAGTGCAAGTCAACTTACACTTTTTGTCACATCATCAGCTGCTTTCCATTTTCCTGCGACCAGTTTAATAACTTCAGTAGGTGTGAGGGCTGCCAACAGTCAAAGACACAAGACAAATGATTAATTTCAGCAATATACACGACCACTAGATGGCTTGTAAATTTGCTAAAATGTACATGAACACGAACATGAAGGCAAGGTATCTTTCAAGGACCATAAGCCCACCATGAGCCAGAACTGTAAATGCATGACATAATGCATGTATAGTTTGCTACCAACATAATTTCCAACATACCAAGTTCATTGACTGACTACATATGCAACACACACACACACACACACACACACACACACACACACACACACACACACACACACACACACACACACACATGCACATGAATGCGCAGAACGATGAGAAAAAATATAAGCTTTTATGTTTTGATAACATACAGACATGACAAGCAAGTAAAGTTTCAATTCTCACAATAATATTGAGCAGATCCAACACAAGTGTTGAACGCCACGTGAAGTGAAGCTTTTGTGAAGTGGTTAATTAAATGCTATGCAGCTAAATGCGATGTAAACAACTGTCTTTATTTTCATCCTATCCAGTATGGAATGTTGTATGCTTGTGTACTACACCATTCACAAGCTATACCAAAATGTAAACACCAGTTCATGTGGATGCATACAGTGGATATCGACATGGCGATGTTAGGAGAGCAAAGGCAATGTTTAATGTTAATGAGGGAAGAACGGTGAGGAGAAGTGTATGCAGGGAGAAGATGCATATGTAAATAAATTTAAGACTTCTAAGCCTCTTGTGTCACAATGGCACATGCCCAGTGGACCAAGAATGTGGTAGGCCAAATTTAGAAATTCCAAGAAGCCATTGATTATCAAGTGCTATTCCATTAAGATGTCTGAATGCTTTACCTATGTGCCAACATCATGCATACAGGTTTATTAATTATTTACTGTTTGATTAGGCAGAACAGAGGTCTGCTCAATTTGTTGGTCAAAATTCCATACTATATAAGCCAGAACATCAGGAGGCACATACCCAGTTGCCCAAGTATAACAAAATCAAAGAAGACATTTAATATCATGTGCTGTCCCATCAGTAGATCTGTGTGCTTTAGAAATACCTACGAACCAATATTATATGTACATATATATATATTATTACGCACAACAAAGGTGCACTCAATGGCATCATCACTTGGTCAATCAAGATTTAGTGCTAATATAGACCAGTTTGCTGGAGCTATATATACACATATATATATACGAACGAGAGAAAAAGGGAAACCGAGGGGCTCGATTTTTCTTAATCATGACCATACAAAGCCAACAGACAATGAAGCCAAGGAAAGCAACGGGGAAATTAGCTGCGGCTGAAATTCAAATGTAGAAAACAATGAAGGGAAATGAAAGTGGGCAAAATGATAACTTGGCGCCGGTGCAGCCAAACCCACGTAATGCGGAGGTAGTGGGTTCAGCTCTCACCGGAGGCAAGTTATCTTTTCGCCTACTTTCATTTTGCATTTCTTCATTATTTTCTAAATTTCAATTTCAACCACAGCTATAATTTCCCAATGCCTTCCTTGGCTTCACCGTCTCTTGGCTTTATATATATATATGGACATCGTCTTTACACCGATGATTGTGTTTTATATGAAGTGATTAAATGTTCTGATGATAATTACCGCCTCCAGGAGTCATTTGCTAGGTTTTGCAGTTGGTGCAATACCTGGCAAATGAACATTAATTTTGATAAAACCGTCCTCATGTCCTTCAATAACAAATTTTTTTCTTCTCTTTTTTATTACTTCAATAACCGTGCCGTGGGTAGGGCATCTGAGTATAAGTATCTCGGTGTCATTTTTACGCATACATGTTATGGTCAAAACACATTAATTACATATGTAACAAAGCACTAAGAAAATTAGGTTACCTGCGTCATACACTATCCAACTCTCCAAAAGATACTAAGCTACTGTTATACAACCTTTGTCCATGAAGTTTCGAGACTGATTTTTTTTCTTCTCTAAAAATGATTCCCCAAAACAAATGTTGGTGTGTATGTGTAGCGCCATCTTTTCGGGCTAACCTGAGCTATTTATGTTAATTGCTGAGGCAGCCTCTAGATGGCACTACATGTAGAAAAATACGTTGTCACTAGTCCGTCTGTGCATTCAAAAAATTTAATTATGGGGTTTTACGTGCCAAAACCACGATCTGATTATGAGGCACGCCGTAGTGGGGGACTCCAGAAATTTAGACCACCTGGGGTTCTTTAACGTGCACCTAAATCTAAGTACACGGGTGTTTTCGCATTTCACCCCCATCGAAATGTGGCCGCCGTGGCCGGGATTCGATCCCGCGACCACGTGCTCAGCAGCCCAACACCATAGCCACTGAGCAACCACGGCGGGTCGTCAGCGCATTCTACTGAGAGTGAAAGTGGAGAGATGGACGTCCACCTCGAACAGCGTGTAAACATAAAATTCTGTGTGAAGCTTGGCAAGACAGCCACACAGACGTATAAGCTCCCTCGTGACGCTTACGGCAACGAGACATTATCACGGGCGCGAGTTTTCGAGTGGCACAAGAGGTTTATTTCGGGGAGAACGTCGGTGGAAGACGACACAAGGTAGGGGTGCCCTGCAACCTCACGGAATGAAAACAACGTGGCTCGGATCAGGGAGATCGTACAGCAAGACCGCACCATTACAGTCCGCATGCTATCAGATGCTCTCGACATTAGTAAGACAACATGCCACCAAATATTGCATGAGAACTTGGGTAAATGAAAGCTGAATGCCAGACTTGTACCGCACTCCCTCACACAGGACCAGAAGGACACGCGGGCATCAGTGAGCGCTGATTTGCTCTCCGAGGCAGAGAAGGATGCTGCATTCGTCGACAGCATCATTACTGAAGATGAAACATGGTGTTTTCAATACGATCCTCAAACAAAGAGGCAGAGCGCTGAATGGCGGTCCACAAGCTCTCCGGCGTCGAGAAAGGTGTGGTGACAGAAGACCAAAACAAAGACGATGTTGATAGTTTTTTTCGATGCCAGAGGTGTCATACACCATGAGTTCGTCCCACAAGGGCAGACGGTAAATCAGGAGTTTTATATCCGCATGCTCCAACACATGCATGATGCACTGCGATGCCGTCGCCATGACATGGGCAGCTGGACAATGGAGCCTTTCTCCACGATAACGCAAGGCCGCACACTGCTCTCAGCGTGACAAAATTTCGCGCCAAGCACAGCATTAGTGTACTTCCCCATCCACCATGCTTGCCTGACCTCTCCACATGTGATTTTTTCCTGTTTCCTCGTGTGAAGAGAGCCCTAAAAGGTGACTGGATGGGGAGCGTGGACGCCATTCAAGACACCACGACACAGGAGCTGACAGCCCTGCCAAAAGAAGCATTTTCCCAACTGTTTCCAAGACCTCAAGAAGCGTTGGAAGATGTGTATAGACTGCAAGGGAGACCGTTTCGAAGGGGTGCTGCACAAATGATTTCAATGTTAAGCCCAATTTTTTTAGCTGACTCAGTCTCGGAACTTTACGGACAAAGGTTGTATATATACATACACACTTTTGTTGACCTTGTAGCATTGCTGAAATCCTTTACGTTTCAAAGGTAGCCTAAAGAATTTATCTTAACTTACATACATACATACATATATATATATATATATATTGCAAGAGACAAGAGGCTGTCCCTCCGAAGGCCTGCTTTTTCATTTCCACTTATTCCTCTGTCCTCCTTTCTCATTGCCCGCAGTGCCTTGTGCACTTAATCCTTCACAATATATACATATACAGAGGGTGTCCCATGTAACTTGTGCCAAAATTTAAAAACATGAGAATGCCATGTAGCTGGACAGAACCAAAGCAATGTTGTTTGCCATCACTTGGAGCAAGTCATACAATTTTTGTTTTTGCCTAATTACATAATTAGTTATTAATTAAATTATAATCATAGAAAAATTGTAGGCTATCATGAGAAATTCCCGCGCTACGAAAAAAGTTTCTTCCAAGCCTGAAAGAAGCCCGCAAAAAGCACGCGGAAAGTGCCGTGCGACTAGTCACATGGCACTTTTTTTGTGCTTTGTGGGGTTTTTAACTACTTCTGAGGTCTAACTTGAAAAGCATTTCACGGTGTTCAAGCAAATATGTAGTACACATCAACATGCCACTTTTTGAGAACATACACCACCATGCCGTTTCCTTCTCTCCATTGTATGCATTGTGAGGTTGGTTGCATCTAATCATTTATTTTTATACTCTGTCTTTATTTTCAGAAAACACTTTTTATATGTTTTTATTTTTTTGTAGCATCCACTACACGTTGATACTTCCCATCTTATAGTTGATGTGTGTGACTGGTTGATTACTTGTTAAACATACTTGTACAGTAACTGATTATGATGTGCGCTAAAATGTCATTGTTGTAATTATTACGTTATTACTGCAGTTGCACTCACTGTCGATATCTAAGGGCCGTGAGTCCCGTCAAGCACTGCTTTATCTCGCCATGCTCAGTTTTTTGTACAGAAAAACAGAAATAAAAAATTGATAAATTGATTGGATATGGTGTCTGAACTTACAGGACAGATGCTGGTATGCAGATTTGAGTGGCCTATTCCATTGCTTAACTTTGCCAACTGACAATAATATTTTTTTATGAGGTGCCCTCCTTTAGGAATTTAACACGAGTTTTGTAAAGTTGGCTCTTGACGCAATCAAAATACATCAAATTTTACTAGAAAGTCATGGGCCCTAACTAACAATCTCAGCTACCTTGCCGCGTTTAAATAGGTATTTAATAACATAGAACGCTCACGGCACATCCTTTTGGCACTTAAAGACGCGCTTGAAACCGACTTCGCTACTTTCAGGCAGTAGGGATCTAAGAAAACCAGTGCATGCAAACTTACACGGCACTACAGGTGTTATATTATATATTCATAAACAGAAGAGAGAGCCTTGAAGGACTACAGGTGATCATTTACTCTTGTACGTGAAGGTTGAGTTAATGCGACGAACGCTGGTTCAGAACGATGTGTGCGCGCTTACCCGGGTCAGTGCACAACTGCAAGCAGGGCGCAAACCTAGCGCGTATGCAGATACTTCCGAAGCACCCCCACGACCCTTGCGAATCACTGCATTTTCCACACCTGGGTTTTCCTTGAGTACAGCTTTTCTGGCGTCTGCCGCGAAGAGAATGAAGCCAGAAGGAGGCCGCTTCGGCGCTGGTGGTACGGTGCCTGTGCTGCTATGCTTTTGTGTCGCAAATCCTCGAGCAGAATTTTGGGTTAGGCGAGCGCAGCAGCTGGTCGCTCTATACACAATAAAAGATAAATAAAGGGTCAGCTACGTTCAAAGGGCTCAGGCAAAGGCAGAAGACACGCATCAAGCTACCTTGAGCAGACTCGATACTATGAAAGTTAAGCTTGCTCAAGTAGGCAACAAAAGAAAAAGAACGCAGAATTTCTTTTAATTTGCGAACGAGGACTAATGCAATCATATTATAAACTTGTGAGGACACTTAAACACTTTGAGGCGATGCTCATACGTGGGCACGTTAAAGCTACGCTCACGTCATGCAGACTTCAAGTTATCACTAATATCAATAATTAGGAGGGTCATACCCCATGCTACGTCCGACAATTTGCTTATTTGTTAGAAAACCTCTCAGCACAGCCGACATGCTCAGCGCCATTTTTACACCAGTGCCAGTGTTGCCTACTGTAACTTGATGGTTCATTTTTATCGTCGTTTTCAGCCCTCCGTAGTAGTTGGGGCTCTCTAGTGGGGGGCGTTTTCCAAATTTACAGAAATATTCAATGTCAAGCAAGAATAAATGCCTTCAGAATGCAGTGCAACAAATAAGCTATAAGCTGAAGTAGTACTGGAAAAGCATTGTTTCGCGATGCTTCACCAAGCGTGGTGATGGCGGTACAGCCCACCACCATAATTCAGCCCATACTGCGTTTTTAATACTTAAAAAGAAAAAAAAAAGAAAATTATTATGCAGATCCTAAGCACTGTGGGAATCCGTGTAAGCGAAGCTTCCTGTGATTATTGATGGTGAATGTTTAAGTTATTGAGCGCTTGGTGCAATGCAAGAGTGGTGAAGTGATGTTCCTCTTGTGTGCACCACTTATGTTTGGCCGCGTAGAATGAAGTAGGGCTATTTTTAGAGCGGGGGATGAAAAAAGGCAGCGACAGCGAAGAGAGTGCGAGGAGGAAAGCGGAGGAGGAGGTTATGGCGAAAGCGTGAGAGGAAAAGCGTGGTGCCACGAAAACGCGCATTGCGGCGACGATGGCTACGAGATGGCACCAGAGTAGAACCGCCGTGGTAGCTTAGTGGCTATGGTGTTAGGCTGCTAAGCACGAGGTCGCGGGATCAAATCTCGGCTACGGCGGCCGTATTTCGATAGGGGCGAAAGGCGAAAACACCCGTGTACTTAGATTTAGGTGCACTTTAAAGTAACCCCAGGTGGTCCAAATTATTCCGGAGTCCCCCACTACAGCGCGTGCCTCATAATTAAATCGTGATTTTGGCAAGTAAAACCCCATAATAAATTAATTAATGGCGCCAGAGTCGTGCACGTCTGCTTGGACTGCTGTGCTAAGGGAACAACGTTCGAAACCAACCGTCGGACCAACTTGGGTCACTGAGAGGAAGGAAGGAAAATAAGAGGTGAAAGGCAGAGAGGTTAACCAGGTTAAAGGGACACTAAAGTCAAATAAAAAGTCAAGCTTGCTAAAGTGATATAGCAATGCTCTAAGACGTCTAAGGCGTCAATATAATCGCGAACAGAGCTTTAGTAATCGAGAAATTGAGGTAAATGCAGGACATGATCAGAGACTCCCCAGGGACATTCCGGTACTTACCCGGTGACGAAGGCACTCCTAAAAAAAAAAAAAAAAAAAAAAAAAAAAAAATGTCACTATACTCGCGGACAACTTTCTGTGGCAATGAAGGGAAAGGTACAGGCGAGTGGATGCTGCACACGTGTTACCGCGCCAAGTAGTCCGTCAGCGTTTGACAGTGCTTTTGGTTGCTCGGAACAGACGCCGAATCGACGCAGCTTCCACGTGCGACGGTTTAGCGTTTGCCCTGACGCGGAAGGGAAAAGCCGCCAAATGAGCAAACTTTTACTTTCGCTGGTGTGTTCTGTCTTATTTAACTGTTGCTAATAAACTGCTTATGTTTTCTCTTCCCCCGCCTAAACCAACGTGGATTAAAACGCGGAACTCTTTTCATAAGCGCTCTCATTTGTGCGCGCTTTGCCTCCGTAGCTTCCGCTTCATTGCCACAGAAAGTTGTCCCCGAGTATAGTACTCAACCACTCGTATTAAAATATTGTTTCGTTGGATTATAAGACGGAAGAAAATGCTACTTGTCTACTTCTATCAGATTCTTAGAAAAAAAAAAAAAAACCTTTTTGGCGTTACAGTTGATAACCACGCGCGCGGTCAAAAGGTTTCGTTTTCGCTCGACTCTGCGCCGCGCGTTCTTTCGAGTTTCAGAAGTTTCGTTATCGCGTAGTGCTGCGCTGGTGCTGCTGGCTCGCTAAACTCGCAATTGAATTTGCTAGCAGCTTGAGAGTCGCGACGGCACGTCCAGACGGTGACCAGTTTCGTCTCCCGACGTCGCATTGCAGGAGTCCCTGCTGCTTTCGCGCTCGGAAGAGCCGGTGTCGAGGCCGCCGACGTAGTAGGCAACGACGCCGGCAGCTCTAGCCCTCGGCAGCATGTCACGCTCATCGGAGCTTAAATCGCTAAAATCGAGCCCAGCATCGCCAGCCAATGTGTCGTTGTCAGGGTCGTCAACTAGTTGGTCCATTGCGACGAGCGTCGAAGGTCACCGGGTTCACAATTCGGCGCGCGCTTTACCTTCCGCTATGGCAATGCCTCCTTTACTTAAAGAAGGCATTGGCTATGGTGGCTAGCCACCATACTTCCGCTATAGTGCCTAGAATATACTATATTCTAGGCACTGTACTTCCGCTTTCGCACTGCCGTCGGCTATGTCTTCGCTCTCTTTCTGGCCGCGCGTTTGCGCTTTCCGCAAAAAAACAAAAAGCCGTAGCGCCGTCTGCGGGCGCCGTTTTACTCAAAGGCGGCACAACGTCATTGTATAGCCATGACGTCACCACTGCTCGCTCGGGCGGGCGATTTGAATTGCGGTAGAGGTACGCGGACGCTTCAGACTCAATTTTCTTTGAAAATAAGTCTTTTCTTGGCACGAAACAATCGTTTCGAGGTTTCTGGTATATCTACTATGTTGTACTATGTGCTTGTTACTATGTACTATTGACCAAAAAAGTTTACGGACCAAGGGATCTGACAAAAAGCTGAATATCTACGCAGCCTCAAAAAGCCGTCTGGTATTCCCATTTCCAGCCTCTACTGGTATATGCGAACAACATTGTGATGTACGGTTCTACTGGCTACTTTTTAAGGCTGCTCGGATATTTAGCGTTTTCTGCGATCCCGTGGTCCGTAAACTTTTTTGGTCGATAGCACATATGTGCCGCTCTTCAACCATCATTTTTTTTCACGCTGTTTTCAATGAACGTCTTTCACGCCAACGCTTTAGCGAGCTGCGCCATGAATGCACTGGGTGTCACTCTTGAATGAACCTCTCGCCAAACGGGGTCACTGAGTATGTGCCACTAGAGAAGAAATTGATACGACCATACGAAATGATACATATGACTATAAGATCTTATAGTCATATGTAGCGGTACAATGTTGATTTTGAAGGGAAAAAAAGAGATTAAGGAGATGTATACAAAAATGCTAGATAAAAAAAGCATGTATATCATACCTGATAGGCTAGGTGACTATTTGTCCCCACCCCGTTTCAAAGGGGATGCCATTAAATCATCATCTTAATCAGCGTTAGCACGCACCGTCACGCCATGAATTTCGGAGGACGCGCGCAGGTTTCGCGGCGGCGCTGCTAGATGGCGCCGAGTGTTCTTATGGCACGTACACACTAGCGGCAAAACGCGCGCGGCGCGCCGCCGCCGGCAAAACGAAGCTGCGGCGGGGCGGCCACACCAACCGACGGCGTGCCGCTGCGGCTGTCACGTGACAGCATAGACTCCTCCCCCCTTCTCGATCTATCCGTCAGCTCCATCCGGGAGCTGACGCGTGCAGATGATAGTGCGAAACGAGTTGCCGGCTAACACCGGACGCAAGTACGAAACGAGCGGTTGGGCGGGTCCGCATGAACCAGTTTCCCGCGCGCACGTCACGGAAGCGGGCCGCTCTCATTAGTCTCCTTCATCCGCGACACGCGGCAAACCGCAAAAAATCGGTCCAGGAGAGATCCCTGCCGCGGCAAGAAAAACCTGTTTCGCGGCTGCTTTCGCGGCGCGCGTTTTGCCGCTAGTCACTAGTGTGTACGTGCCATTAGGGAAGCGCGAAAGAGGAGTCCCGCAGCAGTACACGCCTCATACATGATTCGTTTCGACGGTGGCAATACGTTGTGTCACTATACTTTTGCCATGCTAAAGGCATTACCGTCGACAGTCGTCGTGATATGGGTTCTACCGAATTTCTTGCATTTCGCCCCCATCGAAATTCGGCCGCCGCGACCGGGATTTGATCCCGCGCGACCTCGTGCTTAGCAGCGCAACACCAAAGCCGCTAAGCCACCACGGCGGGTTTTGTGTCCTTGTTATTGAGCGCTGCAAAATAAGTGACTGGTTCACGATGTGTGCCCAATCTGCAATGCATAAGAGAACCTGTATCACGTGACCTACGCGTGCGGCCGCTTTTCATATTCCAGAAGCCATTAGCCATTAGCGAAAAACGGCCAATTGACATAGCGACGTGAATTAAATAATTATACAGTTAATTAACGAATATTAGTTGAGTGAGCTGCATGCCAGATAATTAATTCATCACGGATTTTCGTTGTGTTTGCCCCTCTTTTGAACCTCGCCCCCCCCCCTCCCCCCCCAAAAAAAATACCATTGAGTCGCGAATCCTCTGCTGTTAATAATATTTAACGTTGTCACTACACTTTCCCCTCTCACTTATCGCACCTCTCTCTCATCCAATGAGAAATTTGCGTACGCGCTTCGGGTTACACGACGAACGATCACGAAATCCCGCGAAAAAGCCAAAAAAACCTGTCCCGTAACATAAGCGAGTTTCTCGATGAACATGCATGGGATGGTTTTGCCATCTCATGCATCCCAGAGGATAAAAGTCTTGCATAACGCTCAACCGCGCTGGAAAGCGAGCACTGTAACCAGCAGTTTATAGTGTTGTGGTCTGTTCAATAGACGCGACCCTAACTTGCGACTTCGCCTGCCACTTGGACTCTGCCGCCGCGAAACAACTTAATTGCTCACAAGGATGGCTTGGGGGGCTAGTTGGTAAAGCACCTTAAAGGGGTGACAGCGCACACAGACGGGGTCAGAGTGAAGAACAACAGGATACAGCGCTATAGTGACTCAGTACTTTAGATCAGTAATTGGCTGTATTCAGTATTGGTTCAGTAATTGGCTGTAAGGATAACAATGCACTCTGTATAAATGAGCATATCTGCGTGGAAACTAAGGTCCTCCTGGGTAAAGCACGACAATTGAAAAGAGAGAGGAACTGGATTTTTGTTTGGGTATTTCCCAAGGGAAAGTCCTGATGCGGAGATCCGAGATCTAGCCTGTTCTTCATATAGCCTCGATCTGAGAAATAATGCCTGAGCAGAGTACATGGCTCTAATCTTTTTCCCCCGCTTTTTTGTGTTTTTGTAATAAAATAATAAATAAAACATAACTTAGACAATTTCTGAAATTGATCAGATAATCATTAGGAAACGCAGCCTAATGACTCAGAAGGGTTTGGGTGCGAGCTAGTTGGTACGGATCATTCATTTTAAAACAGTACCAAAAAAAAAAAAAAAATGGAACACGGGACAGCGCTCGTCCCGTGTTCTCCCTTGTCCATTTTTTTTGGCGCTGTTTTAAAATGAAAGCAGCTTAATGACATTTCAATGCGCAGCCTTCGCAAGAACTTGGATACCTTGGTTATGCTTGTATCGCGTCACAAATCCTCTTTTGACCTGATTTCAGTAAGCGAAACCTGTTTGAGGGATAATGAAACTAGTAATACGGAGACATACACGTATCCGGCCTATTTAGAGCCCTTAGTTCGATTACAGAAACGAGCTCTTAGAATTATTACGCACTCCAAATACACGCACCCGAGCGGACCTCTATTTCAGGCTTCCCACATTTCACCTATAAAATCAATTTACGTGCTACGTGTAGCTCGTATAATTCATCATACATAGAAGTTTATAGTTAAGCTTTATCGAACAGTGTCTTTATAACACACGAAGGAAACACAATGGCCGCCACAGCGAAAAAGTTTAACTTACCTATATGGCGATAGAGAGAGAGAGAGAAAAAAAAAAACATTAATTTGAACCATCGAGGTCGTCACTCTTGAGGTCGAGTGGGTGCCGAAATACCTACGGTGAAAGACTACTTGAATTTAGTGGCACTATCGTATGTAATGAAATTTCCAATAATATCGAATTGAGTAAGGATGCCGCACGATCATTTAAGCGTTATTTATTAGAACTATAAAGATATTTAACGTGTTTGACAAAAGTAAAAATTACGATTTTTATTTATTTAGTGTATATTCTTAATGTTTCAGTTGAGCTGACAAGCCTGAGCCAGTGTTTTTTGCGCGGGTTGTCTCAATATTTTTGATTTCTATGTGACATATACTGACATATGTAACTCCGCCTTGTCGTTGAACTTGTATGCCGATTGTGCTATGGACCCTCTACTAGTCTTGTGGATGTATGGGCCGAGACACTTGTATATTTTCATTTTGTGCGTATATATATATATATATATATATATATATATATATATATATATATATATATATATATATATATATATACATACATATATACAAGGTGTCCCAGCTATCACGCAGCACGATTTAAAAAAGGAAGCATGGCGTTACGCGAAGCAAACCTATAGTGTGTATTGTTTCCAGTACAGTGGAGTAGCCGCCAGTAATTTTTTCGTTACTGAGATTTAATTAGGTAATTGTAATTAATTATTTATCTCAAGAAGTACTCTCCTAATTATTTAATTGTCAATCAGAAAGTTGTAGAACAACATGAAAAATTCCCGATACAGCTTTCTGTTGATCAATACGTGCTACATAAAAGTGTTTTTCCGAGCGTGAAAGAAGCCCGCGAATACACGCAAAGTGCCTTGAGCGGCCATTCTCGCGGCCATTCTCGCGGCCATTCTCACGGCAATTCGGCGTGTATTCGCGGGCTTCTTTCACACTCGGAAAAACACATGCATTTGTGTATACACGTACTGAGCAACAGAAAGCTGTATCGGGAGTTTTTCATGTTGCTGTACAAGTTTATCATTGACACTTTGATAATTAGGACAGTACTTCTCGAGTTAGATGATTAATTACAATTACCTAATTACAGTGCAGACCGCTTATAACGTAAGTCGCCGGAGTCGTGAATATCCGCACCATAAGCGGTACCGAACTATAACCAAAGCAACAATTTTCAAGGCCCGCACGTATGCAAAACATGTGCAGTAAGTGCTTCGTGGTGAAAGGGAAAGGTTGGCGCTATCTTCTGCAGCCCTTGAGGAAGATAGCGCCAACCTTTCCCTTTCCCCACGAACCACTTACAGCACATGTTTTGCATATGTGCGGGCCTTGAAAATTTCCGCCACGCATATGCGACAGTCGAGGAATGCGGCTAGAACGTTTGCATTCTATTTACAGTC
The DNA here is from genome assembly GCF_013339745.2 of Dermacentor silvarum. Classification (NCBI taxonomy): domain Eukaryota; kingdom Metazoa; phylum Arthropoda; class Arachnida; order Ixodida; family Ixodidae; genus Dermacentor; species Dermacentor silvarum. The sequence goes on from NC_051154.1 coordinate 174,667,536, forward strand.
GAATCTCGTTAATTCGAACCAAATCACGCGGCGGCGCCTCCGACCGGCATTGCTCCGGCACCTCCATAGAGTAAAAGCTTAGGAGAGACCCCTCAATGTCGTGCGCGAAAAAAAAAAAAACCGCGGCGGAAATTTCACCCTCTCTCAAATGGCAAGGTCGCCGATTCTGCGTTGCGCTGGAACATGCGTATACGTGCCGACGTCTCAGCCACGCTACCGTAGCCACGCGTAGAAAATGGCAGTTAACTGTTCTTTTTCCTTTATGCTCCCTCTACTTTCTAGTCACGTGTTGACTTTGCACGCTGCGGCTACGGCGCAGAGGGAAGCAGCGGCGCTGTCCCAGGCCGGCCAACGAAACTGCCCACGCCGGCAAACGCCCGCTTCCCGATAACGGCAGAAAACGAAACTTCGCGAGCTGGCGCCGGGCCAGCTGGAGCGGCGGCGCGTGCACGGCGGCGGGCGCGCACGGTGACAGTCGAAAGTGAGGGAGCTACGAGGGAGGGCGAGGGGAGCACCGAAGCGGCGGAGTTGCCGAGGCGAAATCCGCTTCCCTGCCGCCCTCCTCCCTCACATTCCACGGTCTCCGCGTGCGCCCTTCGCCGTGATGTGCCGGTGCCGCCCGCTCCCTAAAGTTTGGTTTACTGCCGTTATCGTGAAGCGAGCGTTGGCAGTTTCTTGGCGCTCGCTCGCTATGCGCGCCGTGATATTTCACGACTCGCACTCATGATTCTGGTTTCAGCCTCACTGGCTGTTCGTTCGCACCACGTGCCCTTCTCCTCCACTTCGTCTCTCTTTCTTCCTCGAGCACTCCTTGAGGCGCCCGTTTGAGGGGAGCGTTCGCCGTTTCCGCTGACTTCCGTGCTCCCAGGCAGCCGCACTGTAACCGGTATTTCGTTTCCCGCAACTGCACTATAAGCGATACGTGTATACATGGAGTGCTATGGGAAAATTAACGGGAGTCTGAAAAGACCGCACTATATCCGGTCCTGCACTATAAGCGGTTACGTTATAAGTGGTTTATAATGTAAATCTCAGTAACGAAAAAATTACTGGCGGCTACTCCACTGTACTGGAAACAATACACACTATAGGTTTGCTTCGCGTAACGCCGTGCTTAGTTTTTTAAATCGTGCTGCGTGATAGCTGGGACACTTTATATACATAAAGCCCAATCATTCCTAGAAGAATATAGTCAACAGTGATGCGCGGCGTGCAATTTGGGCGAGTGCGACACGACGAGATGCTAGAGCATCTTTAGTGCCACTGCGATGTGCTCTGCAAGCTAGACTCAGCCAATCGGATAATAGAGCGCTCTCGGAGGAAAAGATCTGGGACCATGCATGGCCTATGTATTCTTGCATGCACAAGGCCACAAAAGTCAACCTGCGATGCTTGAAGGCGGCTATAGACTGCACCATAGGCGGAAAGTTTTCATTTTTCCGGAGGGGGGGGGGGGGCTGGGGCCTGTCCAGCTTTCCGAACCCCACCCATGTATGCATATATATATATATATATATATATATATATATATATATATATATATTACCTTTACTAACAGTTACACTAGGAACTTTGTGTGACCTCGAAAGATTGTTCACTGAAGTGACGAGCTTATGTGAGTATTTGCAAGACCTCAGAGTAGGAGACAATTCAGTTTTACAGCCTGAGTCCCCTCATTCAGTTAAACACGCTAGGGAGTTACATGTGTCTTGTGCGTATTAAGTCGCACAAGTACACATTCATGAAAAAGCAATGTAACGCCTTGTAAAAGATTTAATACAACAGATACAATCAAGAAATATTTTCCTGACGAAAGGTCAGTTATTGAGAAGATAAGACATAACATCTATAAACATTAAACGATATATAACAATTTCCGAACACAACTTATGACTAGAATTATTAGCATAAGTATAGTGTGATTCCATAACGCCATAGTTTCATTACATGACAAAGCATATACCTTAGACCACTGGTTTCGTTTATTTTCCGGAGGCAGAACAAAGGATTATAGAGTAAAAATTATCAGGTGCCCAAATAAATAAACATATTAACAAATAAATAAACAAGACAGCGATATCTCAAAAGCGCGAAAGGACTCGATAGCAAATATAGGAACAACGTGGATTGTGTTATTGAGAGGCAAATGCAGCATACGACGAATAAAAATTAATAAGGAAGATGCACAGATAGACTAAGGAGTTTTACAAATAGCGCAACCACGTGTCTTTTCTTACCCAAGTGCCCTCACTCTGCTTGCGCTGTTATGGACCCCATTTTCGTTCCTTTATATAACTTTTTGCGTTGTTTTCTAAGCCAGGTGGTTTGCTTTGACTTGTAAGTTGGTGCCTTTCTCTCTCCTATTAAAGACATCAGTTCGTTGTATGATGCGATGATTTCACTATCATTGAAAAAGTGTTCGTTCGGGCACTTGATCTGGAAATGAAGTCGTCGGCAAGCTTATTCAAATTGATTTTGCGGGAGAGTTCTTTGTGGGCGTGCAAAATTGCCAGATGGTTCAAACGGGCTTGTCCAGTCGTCGACCGCAAGTACATTTTCAGTCGCCGAAGGCAAGAAAAGGACCTCTCGGATGTGGTCGACGAGACCGGTATGGCCAACGCAATTTTTTTTAGCTTGGTCATTTTCGGCAAAAAGTTTCCGCGGGTGTTCGCCCTTTCCCCCCGTAAACATGTGCACGACGTCCCAAAATGTGTCCAATGATGCCGACCTTTGCTGGCTTAAAATGTCAATCAGCATATCTCTGTGCAAAATCAGGCATCCTGGTTCAAGGTCGTCACCATAGAACTCGTCTTCCTTCCCTATGGCAAGCTGTTCAATGTGGGACTTCTGCTGCCACATATCAGGTGGATACCTGTTGTTTAAGAAAGACAGCACTGTGTCAAGTACTTCATAGAACCTCTGGCGGTACATGTCACTCACTGATGGAAACACGTGAGGTGAGGAACCTTCTTGATAGCGGCGTGGAGTCTTCTTTCGCCTAACGGCTAGAACACACGGCTCCTCAACTTCTACTTTTCCTGCCTCTGCCATACATATGTGGGTCACGCGCTTCATTTTGGAGTTAATCTGCGCTGGAGTTAATCTGCGCTGAGTTCAAGCTTGGGCCATCCGAGATGGCTGGTCACTTCGCGTGCGCTGTCTCCCCGCGCGCCTAGTGTTATGTTTATGCTGGTGCTTATACGGTGGAAAATACAAGGTAGATATAGCTAGTAGCGAAGCTTCCATAGAAGCCCACACGTTCAAAACATGGCGGTTCATCGGCGGTTCATGGGGCTTAGCGCCATCTGTGTGAGGAGGGAACACTTCCGGCGGAAAAAAAAATAATGGGACGTCATATCGGTGAAAAACAGAAGTGACGTCATTTTGTTCTCCAAGGCGCGAAATTTGTTTTCAGAGGCCTTCCACTACAGCTGTATATTCAAATACCCCGCCGTACGACTTGATGGGCGTTCCGAGCTTTCAGCGCGGAAAGCGATGCAGGAATAGGTCAGCCGTGCGGGTGTCGAAATCGCATCCCTGCAAAGAACATACTTTCTTTGGAGGCCGACAAACGCTTTGGGCGTAGTGTGCTCGTCCTTTCGTCGGACGCCAAGCCCGTCAGCCAGCGCTGTCGCACGAAAACAACTAAACTAAACAATTATCTGGTGGTCGCAACTCACTACTTTTGACTGAACAGGTTAAGAAACAATGAAACTACACGCGTCACCAAATTCAGACAAACGTCGACAAGCAAAGCAACACAACATGTGAGAGGGGCGTATTGTAACAGGTGAACTTTACGAGTGCCCCTAGCTTTCTGCCCACTTCAAAAGCTGCATTGCATTGCAAGTGATATCGGCTTCAACGCCCGCCGCTATCGGTGGGCGCTGAAAAAAGGTATTTATTGATAATGATCAAGTAAAACAGAATTGTCTCTTCTTTTCTCGCCATCTGTATATAAAATTAATTAGGAACTTTATTTTCGTTGAATGAATCAAACTGTGTCTCTTTTTATTTATAAAACGCTTTTTTCTTTCCCAATGTTTGTTCCCTCCAAACATAGTCGCGTTTCAGTCGCATTGCACCGGAAAAACCACTGGGGTTGTCTTTTCATACATGTATAATTTTCTATTTTTTATGATTTAATAAACGTATTTCTCTCTCTCTCTCTCTCTCAATCGCTGCTCCCATAACCACTCTTGCTGATATCGGTGACAATTCGTTCTGAACCGCTTTTCGCCCGAAGCTTCGCGACCTATGTGAATCGACCTTGGAAAATACGCTTCCTTTTCAGCGTCAGACGGGTTCTGGCGAAGTACTGATAAGCGAGGTGCCCACTATTGGTTTTGTCGTTGGTGATCATGCTGTGTTTGTAGCCGGTGCACATTGCAACGTCCGCAGCCGCGGTAGAAGCGAGCTCGACGCCTGTTTTCTATTTCTCCTTTTATTGCGAAAGCAATTGTATTGACACTTCAGGCAAATTTTCGCTGTCGTCGTCGCCTTGATATTCCGTATAAAGTCCAAAAGTCATATGAGTGAGCGACCCATACACTACGGGTGCGAAAAAAAGCCCGTAACGCTGATCCGTAACACTTGATGTACATTGTCTTCCCAGGCGCTCAATATTCGGGTTAGCTGGAGGTCACGTGATGAAATGCGCGCATGGGGAGGAGAGCACGCGTCTTCTCATCTAGCCCTGCCGCAGCTGCAAATTACTGTGTGTGGTTGACGCTTACGCGGCCCGCGCGCCGTATCCAATTGTTGGTAATCATTGGGGGTGCAATGCACAAGGGCGAGCAGGGATGGCTGCTAACTTCATGCGCGCTGTCTTCCTTCTTAGGCTCTTTTTCCGCGCCCCAGGTGTTGCAGATCGCAAAGCCTAAGTTAAGAGACAGGGGTAATTAGAGATCGCTGATCGAAGCCGTCCTGCAGTGGACATAAAAATATGCAGATGATGATGATGAATCTAATTTTCGGAGTCACGGTGAATCGCATGGCTGTACGAACCGTTCGCCCCCGCTGCCGGCGTTCATCATAATGCCAGCGTTGTGATAGCGACTGCCGTGGTCATCCAGCGGGAGATTTACAGGTATATGGTCCGTGCATTGCACGATGTTTGTTATTTTAATTAATGAGTAAATGTTACTACAATTCATATAGACGATATAACCAACGTACAAACTCGTGTGAGGGCCGCACTTTTTTGCTGCAATTTTGCCGAGCCTTAGAAGGGACCGGGCCATTTTATCTAATTTTTTTCAACTACGAGTATGAAATCCGCCGTAAACCTCCGCGATCGCCTCCTCTCCCCATCTATAGTCGTGTACAACTTTAAAAGGCAGTGGCATCTGCCCCTCAACGGTGGATGCACACGAGCATGCATCCACAAATGGGCGCGCACTCTAGACTGACGTCATGAGCCGGACGGCCGGTGACCCCGCCGACGGAGGACATGGCAGACCACGCTTCGAGCTTGGCCAAGTCGCGTCAGCGTCCCGGGACTATTTATTTAGTCGCGGTGAAAATCGGCTGCAGCACTTCAGTGGTCAGGCCTCGCCTGTCTTCTTGAAGTT